>NW_027270960.1:12970000-13532500 GCF_040938485.1 Diadema antillarum
TATATATATATATATATATATATATATATATATATATAGGCCCCTTAATAGTCAGCTTTCATATCACTTTTGTAAAAATCTCGACATGCTGCGCTGTCCTAAAACTACTTAAAGAATTTCAAGAATACCGAGGAAAGGAACAGTGAGCAGAATGACCTTGAAAGCAGTGGCGGATCGGGAGTGGGGGGGGGGGGGGGGGGGGGGGGGAAGCATCGGGCTTTTCGATTGTAGTGGCACCAGAAAATTGCGCTGAAACCCTTTTTTGTTTTTGTTTTGTGGTTTGTTTGTTTGTTTGCTTTTGCTCGTCAGCTGATTAAACATCGAAGTGGCACCAGAAATATTTATTTATCTATTTATTCATTTATTTATTTGCGAGCGCCCCCACCTCCTGTACGGGATTCCTGGATCCGCCCCTGTTTAAAGTAGTAGCAATGATTACTACTAGCTAAACAAATATTACACACTATTTCAGAACACCGCAATTCTCGCGCGCGCACGTTCACGACATTCCACTGCATTCCTCTTTGCAAAAGTACCAAAATTAGAATTAACAACCCTGTGAAGTGATGTCTTCTTTGTTAGAAAAAAAGAAAAAAATGCATCGGTACACACTTTGGTACAGTACTTAAAAAAACATACGTATCGTTATGCACATTTTCCTTGATAATACAGTCTTCACATGTATACCGTATTTTCAAAATCAACTGTAATCTCTAAACGTTTCACTCATTTGTTTAAAAAAAAGTGTCAACACTAAGCTAAATGTCTAACCGTTCAGCAAAAAGCATGAAAACACTTAGTCTGAGAAAATAGAAACAATTTAAAAAGTTCTATCCATTTGCACTTATCATTGTACTTTTAATGGCAAGCTGCTAAAATGACAAGTAAATTAATGAAATAAAAACAAGTCTATGTACAATCATTATAATTTCATGGGTTTGTTTCAGCTGGGAGGCTACAAAGACACCACACACAGCTTAGATATCAATCCCAGTCATAAGAAGAGTTGCAAAGATCATGGAGAAGGATTATGAACCACATTCTTGCTTTGTACAGACCTACCTAGATACCTTGGCTTTCCATGGATGCCAAACAATTAATATCAAATAATTTATTTCTAACCCCAACCTACTTGTGCTTTGTATAGGACCCCGCTAACAAGCCTTGCTTCTTTTGGGGCCCTAAAACCATTTATGTTAAACGCAAGTAAATTTTTGGATATGTGATTCATGTAATCTTGATAAATGCTTAGTTTTGAATAAAGTTAAAGATGAAGATGAAGAGTTTTGCATGAAGCCTTTCACTACAAGCTACTTCAAGTGATATTAAAAAAACAGCAACAACGAAGCAACACAAATTACCATACTTTAAGCCATTGCTAATTATTCATGAATCGAGCAAGAAGTTACCTATCAATAAGCATCGTAATAAATGAAGATTTATTGCTTACAGAAACTGGACATCAAACATAGCATCGAAGTCGATTTGAGGCTTTGATTTTATATAAGCTTTTCTAGAATAGAAAACCCAAAACAAACAAAGAACTAAACAAATACACAAGTAACAAAACAAGAACCTTGACCGTTACACAAGCTCATATTTCAAGACTGAAAGTGTAGCGGATATCAAAACAGTTGTGACATGTAATTGCTCGTATGACATGTCAGTTTGATAACTACCAACAATCTACATTGAAATTTACCAGTTTTGTGGTAAATTTTGTGAAAATTTGATATCATTACTAGCTCAATGCTTACAGCCTGCAGACAATCAAATGGATAAAAAGCGTCAACAAAGCTGGAGTTGTTTGCAAACACTCTGTAGTTTATTGCTTTATGGGATAGGTGGAATAACTCGGTGGTTGTACAGGCGGCAAACCAGTAGCTGCCTGAACCTCTGGCTCGCCATCAGGAACGCTGGTGGGTGAGGACCACGCTGATTCCATGGCTGTGGGAGGCAGTGCAGGGGCGACTCCAGGACCAGACCCTGACGCCGGGGACATCGGTGGTGGCGCTGTAGCTGGTGGCAGGATGGGCAGGGAGTTCACATCCTGTGGTGGCGAAAGGTTGGCTGGTGGTGGTGGTTGACTGATGGCAGGGGTTGTAGGGTTGACGACGGTGAGGGGAACATTACCTGCTGAGGTTGAATGTGGTGTTATTTGTTTCTTGCTGCAACCCACTCCACACACAGCCCCAATAGCGATGACTAGGACGATGAAGAGAGCGATTGCCATAAAAGTCATAGATCCAATCACCCGAGGAGATGTAACGGGCCCTGAAGACTCACCATCTGTTACGAACAATGATAGAGAGTGAGGCAAAATAAGAGTATTTTGTCATGGTATTTGCCTATTTGCGTTTTATTGGACTTGAAATCCATGTTTCATTTACTGAGAGTTTGTATTAGGATTACTTTTGCATTTCGGTACTTATTGAAGACGGGTGCTTCACGGATGGTGGTCCCGGGGATTGAGTTATGGCGGGAGTTCACTGTATGATACATAAGTAGATTTTATATTTTTTTGAGTGTTTCATAGAATAACGTTACCTGTAATAAGTGTAGTTTTGAATTATACCAGGGAGTTGAGAGGAATACTATATGCATATCATATATTATGTTTATATACGGTGATTATTTACGGGCCGGTTATGTTCATTCCGATTTTGCCCTTTTGTATTGCTGAATATGTGTATCTATAGGATCTATATGTATATGTATACATATTATGTATATTTCTTCCGGTCTTTTTTTCCCTATAATATCGGATATGAAATAATTATGATTATATTGGGTGGATTTAATGTAATTTATTGGTAGTGAATTTCGATAGATTCGTACGATTGAACGATTGATTAGAGTTATTCTTTTGTTTATTAGGTTAAATTTATGTTGATATAAGTTCACTTTTTATCTTTTTTTTTTCGTCCTGAAACAGCTGTTCAAATGTATTATGTTTGTGTGCAAATGTACATACATGTATATATTTGTGTAACTGTCAACTGTGGTGCGATGGACAAGGTCCATTGTATTTCTTTCCTTGTACTTACCTGCCTGTTGGCAGGTAGTTACCTAGGATCGTTTATCACATGCTTTCATTTGCAAAGGAAATAAAGTATTATACATAGAAAATAACTACAATGTAGTGAAAAACTTGGTAGTTCTCGACATTAAAACAAACGGCAGACATTTACAAACTTACCACATCTTACTCCTGCATCCTCGCTGTGGCCACAATTATGGCTGTACCATCCATTCGAAGAGCAGCTAGCTAGACTTGACTCCCAGCCGTCACATTCAACGTTGTCAAGTAGAATGGATCCTGATCCTTGTCCGTACGTCCCTCCACTCACAGCCCGTGCGTCGCTTGTGGAATATCCGAGTTGTCTGCAGACGACCCGGGCATCATCGTCATCCCAGTTATCATCGCACACAGTGCCCCAGGCTCCATTGTGAAATATCTCAACACGACCCTCGTAGTACGAGCTCCCTCCCACAAGGCGGACATAGTTCCAGGGGGGTGAATATGTGGAGACGTCATACCACGCTGATTAGAGAAAGATTAATTTCACTCTTGAAAAATGTTCGTTTACTGCAATTACTATGCATGTAGTCAAACATACTCCGGCGTAATGCAAAAAACAAAACAAAACATGGAGGTATTTTCGCAATAACAAACGTAAATTTAAAGACAGTAATATATTCAAGAAAAGAACATAGTGCAATACTGCTTGGAATAGCGCACAGTTTTTCAGTTTTCTCTTTATAGTTTTGTTCGCCGCATGGCAACATGGACGTTTACATTCCCTGACTAAACAAGGCAGAGGTTCCGAAGGGTATCTGAATATTTAACAGCGCAGTAATGTTTTTAGCAGCCAAATAACAATAGTGTATAACACTTGTGGGTAAAACAATTTCAGAAATGAAAGAATATCTATAATTTCTATGAATGTTTATGTACGTAGATAAGGGCGTCTCTGGAATGTACTTTGCAAATCAAAATCAAAACTTCCAATTCACCACATGAACGATGATAACGCCATTGAAATGTTCTGATTATGAGCAGAGAGAATTTTTTCCTTGAAATCTAGGATGAAATTTCTTCAATTTTTGTTGCTTATGATACTCGTTAGATAAAGTGAACATCCTCTTTACTTCGCACATTAAGAAATGTAAATCTCATAGTCTCACCACATCGCACACCGGCATCTTCGTGGTGCCAACAATTATGGCTGTACCATCCATTCGAAGAGCAGCTAGCTAGACTTGACTCCCAGCCGTCACATTCAACGTTGTCAAGTAGAATGGATCCCGTTCCTTGTCCGTACGTTGCTCCGGTCATAGCCTGTGCGTAGCTTGTGGAATATCCGAGTTGTCTGCAGACGACCCGGGCATCATCGTCATCCCAGCTATCATCGCACACCGTGCCCCAGGCTCCGTCGTGATAGACCTCAACACGACCCTCGTAGTACGAGCTCCCTCCCACAAGGCGGATGCTGTGGGGGGAGGCGGTGGAACCAAGTCCACCTACATTGTATTTACAACGCAGGGTTTAAAACAAGTTATACTGCTATATCTATATTCGTTATGCATTATATGAATAAGATATATCCACTTCATTTGACGGCAATAGAAAAGAGGGAAATTACTGATAACGACTAAAACTGGAAGTTGTGTAAACACAAAACTGAAGCGCGTTTTTCACTGATTTTATTCCATCTGAACACGAGAGAACGATGTACTGTCCTGCACATGACTGTACAATCAACGACTATCGTGAATATAGGGATTTATCTTTTCTCTATTTTTTTTGTGGGGGGGGGGGGTCAGAATCACAGTATGCCTGAAAACATTATATCATACCATCTAAATTTTTCAAATTCATGAAATTCTTCCGTCGAAATGTTTTCATTGCAACTTATTGACAAATTGCCCTATCGACGCAGGGATGTGTTACAGAGATGGAGTGGCAACTCTTCGTATTTCATGTAAACACATGTTTGGGTTGAAGGCGTTACAACAGATGTCTAGCATTCTACTGCGCTTTTAAGTCATGGTCGACACCGCTCTAGTTGCAAAACGAAGTTTGGAGACGAAGAACGCATTTCACCTTTCGTTGAATTACAAGCTTTATTTCGACGTAAAATTTTAAATAAAATACTCGAATTGATTTAGAATAGTTTAGGAAAGAATTCTATAAGATAAACACTCATCTCTAGTTTCTTCGTGATGTGGCAAATCGAAATGAAATGAAAATTAGGCCCTCTTTAAAAAAAAAAAAAACTAATATTTTTCTATAATGCGCATATTTGCGCATGTTAGTTTTCTATACCTTTTAATCTGGGATATTTTAATCTTTCAAATATAGAACTCCGCTAAAGCGTGTTCCAGCGTGCTTTTAAACTGTTTGCTCCTGTTGTTCAACTATACGTATGTAAGAAATGACCCACATCCCTACCACAATCAACAGCTGCATCTTCATGGTGTCCACAGTCATTAGATCCCCAGCCATTATGTGAACAATTTGTAAGCAGAGACTCTAAGCCGTCACATTCCACATTATCCAGGAAAATCGACCCGCTGCCCTGCCCATAGTACGCTGAGGTCAAAGCCGTGGCACCGGTGATACTGTAACCGAGCTGTCGACACACGACCTGGGCATCGTCATCATCCCAGAAATCGTCACAGACGGTTCCCCACTCGAATCCATTAAAGATCTCAACTCGTCCGTTCCAAGGTGCATAACCGTCTGAAAGTCGTACGTCACCCCGACTCTCTGTGACAGAATTTACAAGATTAGATTTATCATTGAACCAAGCAAGATTCCTCATTGTAAAGACAAACTCTTTCATAGATTCACATAAGTGTAAAGGACAAAACATCGAAAAGACCACCGATTTTCTTTTCCTTTTTTGTTGTTGTTGCTAAGTTCCATTATTGATTATCCTGGAGATAAAGGTCGCTCAAAAAATGTTTCTCACATATCGCTTGATGTCTCCTGTCACGATATACTAGTACTGCATTTACTCATGTTATATACATACTATGTGCAACAACTATGTATTTCTACCCTCCAGATCACTTAATTCAAATTGTACCTTTAAGTGCAGTTCGACTCCATGCCGGATGTAAGCCGTAACACAGTATTGCAGAGGTTTATCCATATCGGATTTAAACACGAAATATGTATATGAAAACATAAAGGTTTGAATATTATGTACTACCAAGAAACAAATAAAGACAGTGATATTAGGAACCACCCCATTAATGCACACTGGATGAGGAAATGACGTCACTACCTCACAAGTCTCCTATTCACCTGTACACAGATCATCACTAAATTCCTTGTTTTGTAACATAAATACAGTAATGGTATAAGTCGTATCCTTCAAATCAAATCATTGTCTTGAAGACACCTATAGCATCGATTACTCTTTGCGGGGTGGGAGGGGGCGATTGTAATTTCCAGACTGTTGACAACAAATGCGATCTTTTTTTTTCACAAATAATGGGAAACTGTAAAGTGAAGGTATCATTATGATATAAAAATTGGTTGTGTTGTTTGCTACCAGTATGACTTAATAGGAAAATACATGAAAGCTTAACATTTCATGATTTTCTTATCGCACTTCTGATTTCGTTGAATTTCACACTATTTATTGAGCTCAACTTGAACATAAGGTATTGTAATACACTTTTCTTTATAGGAAGCCCAAACCCAAATATAACGTGGATTGGGTGAAAGAATTAGAAGAACGAGGAAGGTGATAGAACACATCAGTTAAAGTTTGAGGAAAATCGGGCAATCGATTCAAAAGATATTCATTTTTAAATTTCAATGCCGTCATCACTGGATGATAATGTAACAGTTCATGAAACAGTTTGTTCTGCTCTGCGGGATATTTGAGTTTGACAAATAAGGTTTTGAAGACTTTGTATAACTATCAATTCTAATTCTCAGTTCTATTCAATCTAATTTATTTCATTTTGCTTCTTCCACAGAACATAAACAAAAATGATTTTGATCATGTTCTTGATTACACAACAGTTGACTGTACAAGGATAATTACAGGTAATTGCGAATTAAACAGAAACATGTATACATATTAGTTTCAAACAAACCTTACATATTACATTATCCATGCTCTGGAGAATAATAACAATATGAGGGGTCCACTAAAAGGCAGAGCTTGCATACTATGGACAATTCATACAGTCGGCTAAAAAACTTACAAAAGGAAATTATAAAGTAATTCTAAACCTGACAGACATTAAAGGGGAAGGCTAGTAACCGATCATGTCGGGAATCAGTGGGAATGCTGAGGGATGATTGTTCCAATCCTTGTGGGATTCATTTGATAGTACATTATATATCTACTATTGTGTGAAAATTATTTGCTTCAGAACGGTCTCATATTCAAGTAATGTGCAGATTAATGCCCCGTCACTGACCAGGCACGCTAACCTGGAAACATTAAACTGCACATTACTTGAATATGAGACCATTCTGAAGCAAATAATTTTCACACAACAATAGAACTCTTAAATGAATCCCACAAGGATGGGAACAATCACCCCCAGCATTCCCACTGATTCTCACTGATCAGTTACTAGCCATCCCCTTTAACAGGACAAACTGGGCAGAAAAAAAACCCCGTAAAAAACACAAATACAAAATCACAAGCACATAGCCTGACAGTAATCCTTGCAAGGTGATATTGTGGAATCGGATGGTCAAGAAAATTGCCAGAATATCTGGTAGTTCAGTGCAGCTGGATAAAGCTGTGCTGATGAAATAAAGTATGCATTAAATTCATTATGGTTTTTATAATTAGAAAAACTGCCTCAGTTTGGAATCCAACAAGAAAATTAGTTTGAAAGTTTAAAAAAAGAAAGGTATGAGATAGCGGTGGTTTTTTTTTTTCAGAGTCCAAACAATTCCAAAACGTAGGGGTATATCAATGTATTCTGAGCTATAGTCCTAAAGAGAGGTAGATGAAAGTCTTTAGACTGAGTGCTAATATACATATGAAATGGATCTTTTCTCGAAAATAATGAAAGGAAAAATAAATGGAAGTGGATTAATACTGTAATTGAACATGAATCATTCCAACTGAAATAATAGTTTTACACAGTATCAGAGACTTAACCTCCCACAAAGTAAACGTAGAATATCATGCCCCATAATATCCCAGGAAAATCTTTTTCCTTATCCATGGTAAATGTTTCTACATCGTACATGTACATTTATACTTCAAAGCCTGTAGTGTAAGGACGTTTTACTGCCTGGAATGCGGCTCTTTTGGACCTCATGTAGACAAAAAGTTATTCATGAGAATTTCGACCAAAAATATCGCTATCCTGACAGTATTGTTACAATGTTGCATTGGCATCAGGGCACTCAATATTTTGCCAGCTTTATTCTTGCCCACAAATTGTCCAGTGGTACAACAACCTGCCGTGAAATTCCAATTACTAAATTAGATCAAATAAAATACCAAGTTCAGAAAGTAAAATAGACATTTTTCTGACAAAAGTACATTGATAACAAGAGACAAAGAGGATCAGTAAATAACCACTGTCAATATGACACGAGTAACCCAACACTTACGACTTAAGGTGTGCTCGATCAGGAAGAGGAACCAAGACAGAAATAAAACTGCCTTTTGCAGAGACGCCATGTTGTAAATGCGACGTTGATACTTTCACGTATGGCGATGAGGAATATTATCCACGAGCTCAGTCAACTGTGCAACTGCGGCTCTGACGTATTGGTTATTTATGGAGCTGTGCGGAACACACAATGACTGAATTGTTATTGAAAGAGATAAAAAGGTAACCTTCCAGTTCAGAGCTGTCCCCGTTGTAATGTTGGGCTGTGCCATTTGTTGTTTTTTAATCATTTCCATTGTTACTGTCTGTATATAAGCGCATTTGACACAGCTGCCAATACATCTTTGTACCATCAGCATTAAACATTGTATTACAGAATGGCATTTAAACTGTCATTTAGCAGGCTGCATGGATAGTGTTCTGCGGAAATCATCATACTGTCCTCGAAAAAGACGGACGCATCCACCGCGGTATTTCGCCACCATTAACCACAATTGATTAATCATTCAAATCATAACGATGAGAGGTTAAAGTGGGGAAAATCATGGGAAAAAAAATCCGATTACATAGAGTTCGTTGAAAATAATCCCACTCAGTGAACGTACCGAGACGGCAATTGTCCTAACTGTTTTGGATCAGTGTCTTATCGCTATAAAATTATCCGTAAATACAAAATGCGAAAACGTTGAGTCATTTTAGAATTCGAGGACATCACTCTTTACATGACAGTGAATTCGTTTGCTTGCTCTCTGTATAAACATGCATGGTTTCGATGTATTCAGAAGAGGTTGTTTTCAATGCATTGAGATAGAACGAGGAAGCGTCTGCACGTTATACACACTGCGATCTGGCCGTAAACCGTCTATTGTTGGCGAGTCTAGAATCAATAACGGGAATTCCCCGTTTCAGTCGTATCCATGGGTCGGTGAAAACACGCTGCATAAACACGATCAGACGAAAGGGTACGCCTCATTGTGCCTGGCAACGTGTATGTAGAGACTCTGATCTTACTATCTTTTTTTCTCAACACTGCTTCCTTGAAATCATCAAGTTGATATTAATCAAATAATCCGTAAAGGTTTTTCCATGTTTTGTTTTCTATTTGAATGGGAGGTATGGGCAATGTGTGCATGAGAAACAACAAAAGCAGAAAAGACAAAAATGATGAATTCTATTCAATTCAATTCAATTTATCTATTTTCATTCTTCTTTTTCCAATGAAAAGAAAGGACAATACAATGAACTAATCCTAAAAAGATAGAGAGCGCCAACACATCAAGGCCTTATGTCATATACCTACTTGATCATTGATGTGAAATGACAGAAAAAGGTGACGGTAGCAATTAGATCGTTGTGGTTTATAAAGATATTACGCACGTCTGGCGGTGGGTGGGGGGGGGGGGGGGGGTCGGCATTGTCACGTGGCATAGTGCATAAGACTCTTGACATTCAGATGTAAGACCCGAGTTCGAATTCCGTTAACCAATTCCATACTTAATTCTGAAATGCCGATAGACTTAACACGCATGACCACCAAAGGTTCCGGTACGGAGCAGGTCAAGAGCCTACGTCCTTGTCCTTGGACAAGATGTTCTCACACACCATGTCCCTCTCGACCTATACCTGTACGGTATAAATAGATACCTGGCAACGCTGGAGTATGATTCTGGTACTTTTGATAGAGTATAGGCCTAGTGGTAGTACTGAAGATGCTACCGTAGATGAAAGAGCTATAGTAGTGTATCTGAATGTATTTTATCTTAATTTAACTTTAAAGATTAGGTCAAATTACAATTTATATAATCAATGATTAGCTCTTAACACAAAGGCGTTAAATCCATAGAAAAATAATGGATTTAGCTGCTTTTGGAAGCTCTCTCTCTCTCTCTCTCTCTCTCTCTCTCTCTCGTATATACACATAACGATGTGTTGAGTAATGCCAGCTTTCATGTGATTCTACATAATAATTATGACAAAGAAAGTGAATTTAAAGAGAATCGTGCGGGATTCCATAAGTATGAAGAGACGGAAATCGTAACGCCATTTTTTAGATTTTGCTGTTTTATCACGTTTTGGTAAAAAATCAAAAGTCTCTTGTTCTTATTTTTTTTTTTAGTATTCATTCGTGTGCAATTGTACACACCTTATACAAGTTATTATTTATCAGTATTTTTTTCTTTGAGTGTTGGACATGTTTCATGTATATATTTATCAATTTCGTGTACGGAATTGATGTGTTAAAGTCAATTAAGATTTTGGGAAATATTACTCATGTTTCGCAAGTGCTGATAGCTTACATCGTTACATTTGTTTTGGATAAAAAGTCATGGTGAATGTAAAGGGGTGATGTTCATCAAACTAGGAAGGTTCCTTGGACCGAAACATGCAAATTCCAGTTACGATGTTCCTTTACAGTGAAAAGGAATAAAGGACCTTATTTCATTTTCGGGCTACCGAAGGCGAAATACCGTTTGAATTTTCTTTACACGTTTAAATGGATCGTATAGTTTTGATTGAAATCTAATTTCAGGTTTCTAAGATGTTTTGGTGGGATAGTGAGAAACCTCTCATGAAATATGAAAGAGTATGTAATTCCATAAGCAATTCAATGTTTATTTTATGAAAATTGGTTTTGAAATGGCTGAGATATCCAAAACAGAGCGACTTTAATGAAGTGTGGGACCCACACTTTTGCACGATCGCTTTGTTTTTATTTTGTTTTTGGATTTTTCAGCCATTCCAGACCCGATTTTCATCAAGTAAACTTTGAATTCCTCTTAAAATGGTATGCTCTGTACTATTTCCTAAGTGTCTTCTTGGTATCTCGCAAAAAGTTAAAAGTCCAGTTCTCATCTCCACCAATACTGTACCATCCCTTTAACTACAGTGACAGCACAAATTGTTCCATTTGGATAATTTAGTATTTCAATTATTAGAACACATAAGCTATCAATATTATATAACTCTAAAGTTAATATTATTTTTCTAGATATTAAAACTCTTTCAATCGATTGCCCCCATTCCCAAAAGTGCTCTGAGTGCTCCACTATTCACATTTGTCTGCATTCACTGAAACACATACACGTTTGGAGAATGTTCCCCATTAACAAACCGTGTAATCATGATCACATCAATTCATTTCAGCCGTACCAGGATGCATGGGCGTAAATCCCGGGGGGCAGTGGCGTATCTAGGGGAAACGGCGCCCGGGGCAAGCGCGAAAATTGCGCCCCTAATTTCTGAAAAAGTGTTCAACCCCAACCCCATCCCGGTAGGGACATTAAACAAAGTCTACATGATATGCTTCTTTCAAGCACTTAAAGGGGTCTTTTGAGGGTGATTTAAATGTAGCGAATTTTGATAAATTTTGGCGAGCGAGCGCAGCGAGCGAGCCGAAAATTTTTGTATTTCAGCTTACAAAACATGGAATTCTTGTCATTTTTTGCTTATTAAATCTTACAATTCTAATCAAGATATAGTGACGACCTTATAGATAACGATTTATACCAACAAACTGAAGCCGAAATTTGTATATTTCCGCGTCATCATTACGTTTTGTTCTTATCTTTTTTGATTTTTTTTTGCGCCTCCCCCCCCCCCCGTATGTTCGAAACCGTTGGCGTCCTCTTTTGATCCAATCGGCGATCGCCTTCAGAACGAAAGAAATTGCAGCCGCTGCTCAGTGAAACATTTTGCCTGCTAAATATTAAATGACATGCGTGAACACAATAGACATTGTCATTTTGTCCGCGTCGTCACGTTTTGTTCTTATCTTCTTCTTCCTTTTTTTGATAAATTTTGGCGAGTGAGCGCAGCGAGCGAGCCGAAAATTTTTATATTTCAGCTTACTAAACATGGAACTCTTGTCATTTTTTGCTTATTAAATCTTACAATTCTAATCAAGATATAGTGACGGCCTTATAGATAACGATTTATACCACCAAACGAGGACTTGCAAAAATACTCTAAATTAGTACGAGCGAGTGAGCCGAAATTTGTATATTTCCGCGTCATCATTGCGTTTTGTTCTTATCTTGTTTGATTTGGGGTTTTTTGCGCCCCCCCCCCCGTATGTTCGAAACCGTTGGCGCCTTTTGATCCAATTGGCGATCGTTTCAGAACGAAAGAAATTGCAGCCGCTGCTCAGTGAAACATTTTGCCTGCTAAATATTAAATGACATGTGTGAACACAATAGACATTGTCCTTTTGTCCGCGTCATCATCAAGTTTTGTTCTTACCTTCTTTTTTATATAATATATTTGGCGAGCGAGCGCAGCGAGCGCGCCGAAAATTTTTGTATTTCAGCTTACGGAACATGGAATTCTTGTGTGAACACAATAAACATTGTCATTTTGTCCGCGTCATCATCATGTTTTGTTTTTATCTTGTTTGATTTGGTTTTCTGCCCCCCCCCACCATTCTCCCTCCCCCCCCCCTTTTCCGGGCGAGTTTTTTTTTTCTTCTTCTTCTTCTTCTTTCTTTTCTTCTTCTTCTTCGTTTTTTTTTTCTTCTTCTCTTCGCTTTTTTTTTTCGTTTTTTGCGCCCCCAAGGAGTGGCGCCCGGGGCACGTGCCCCCCTTGCCCCCCCCTAGATACGCCACTGCCGGGGGGGATGGCCTGTACAATCATCCCCCCCTGAATTTTGAGGAAAAAAATGGAGGAAGCAGAAATGCGATTGTATCAATTTTGGCATATTGCATGACGTTTGTACGCCGGCCTTCAGACAGGTAACAGAGCTGAACAGTATTCTATCTTGTAGGAAAATGTATAATTTTCTCAAGCGCTCGCTCGCTTCGCTCGCTCGCGAAGAAAGTAAAATCGACATGCACTGTAAGGTGTGGCTCACACGTTGACAACGTCAAATAGTATAGGCCTACATGTAAACATGCTATGACGCGAGTAACTGGGGACCATCTGCAAAATATGTACGAAAAGAAACAAAACAAAAAAACAAACAAAAAAACTATATAGCCATAATTGAACCCCTTCCATTTCCTGAATCATTCCTGAGAAACGACAGTGACTGATGACTCAGTCAGGATACATCTGGCATACCCAGGGAAGATCATTGGCGTCGAATCTATGGGTGGGGGGGGGGGGGGGGGCAAAGGGGCATTTGCCCCACCCCTACGGAAGT
This sequence comes from Diadema antillarum, assembly GCF_040938485.1. NCBI lineage: Eukaryota > Metazoa > Echinodermata > Echinoidea > Diadematoida > Diadematidae > Diadema > Diadema antillarum. Next base: position 12,983,748 of record NW_027270960.1, read on the forward strand.
GTTTAGGCAGACAAATCATTTATCCCCCAAGCAATTCCCGAGATGAGGACAAATCTCGAACTTTCTACATGGAAAATTGTCCAAATATCGCCAGAACTATGCACCAGATCGTTGCATTGCAATCATAAACATGCAAAAGCTGCGCTATACAGGATCCCTTTCGATAAACTTTGTACACTTTTGACATTCACGAATATTTCCCTAATTTATCAAAGGGTGTGTAGCAGATCTTTCACTTAACAAAAGCACCCTTATTATGCAGAGGCGTCGATGGGGGGGGGGGAATGGTTCCCCCATAAAAGTGGGACAAACAAAAGCGAAAAATATAGCTACAAACGGCAGTTTTTTGAGTGTAAAATGTAAAAATCTTAAAGCTCGCTCGCTCCGCTCGCTCGCATTTAACCGCTATGCCGTTCTCCTAATGTTGCTGCCACTGACTGACAGCAGTTGCGCCCGGTGCGCCCCCTTAATTTCCAAAGCGGAAAAAAAACAGCCACAAACGACAGTTTTGGGGACTGTAAAATGCCAAAATTTTTAAGTTCACTCGCTTCGCTCGCTCGCATTTAATCATTATGCCATTTTCCTGATGTTGCTGCCAGTAATTGCCGGCAGTTTTCGCCCCGTGTGTCCCCCCCCCCCCCTTAATTTCCAAAGCGAAAAAAAAATACAGCGACAAACGGCAGTCTTTGGACTGTAATATGTCAAAATTTTGAAGCTCGCTCGCTTCGCTCGCTCGCATTTGATCATTATTCCATTCTATTGATTTTGCTGCCAGTAATTGCCAGCAGTTTTCGCCCAGTGCGCCCCCTTAATTTCCAAAGCCAAAAAAAAAAAAATATATTTATATATATATACGTATATAAACATTGTAGTTGTTCCGCGTATTGGCAGTACTAGAAATAGCAATAATAAAGTCACAACAGAGGAATGCAGGGAATGCATTAATAGCCAATCTTGATTTACTGAATAATTAATAATAATGGATTATATACGTATATATATATATACGTATATATATATATATATATATATATATATATATATACAGCCATAAAGGACAGTTTTGGGGACTGTAGAATATCAAAAATTTTCAAGCTCACTCGCTTCGCTCGCTCGCATTAAATCATTATACCATTCTCCTGATGTTGCTGCCAGTAATTGCCGGCAGTTGCGCCCGGTGTCCCCCCCCCCCCCTTAATTTCCAAAGCGAAAAAAGTACAGCGACAAACGGCAGTCTTTGGACTGTAAAATGTCAAAATTTTGAAGCTCGCTCGCCTCGCTCGCTCGCATTTGATCATTATTCCATTCTATTGATTTTGCTGCCAATAATTGCCAGCAGTTTTCGCCCGGTGCGCCCCCCCCCCCCCCTTAATTTCCAAAGCGAAAAATATAGCTACAAACGGCAGTTTTGGGGACTGTAAAATGTCAAAATTTTGAAGCTCGCTCGCTTCGCTCGCTCGCATTCAATTATTATGCCATTCTCCTGATGCTGCTGCCAGTAATTGCCAGTAGTTTTCGCCCTGTGCGCCCCCTTAATTTCCAAAGCGAAAAAAAAAGCCACAAACGACAGTTTTTTGGACTGTAAAATGTCAAAAATTTTAAGCTCATTCGCTTCGCTCGCTAGCATTTAATCATTATGCCATTCTCCTGATGTTGCTGCCAGTAATTGCCAGCAATTTTCGCCCGGTGCGCCCCCTTAATTTCCAAAGCGAAAAAATACAGCCACAAAGGACACTTTTTGGGACTGTAAAATATCAAAATTTTCAAGCTCACTCGCTTCGCTCGCTCGCATTTAATCGTTATGCCATTCTCCTGATGTTGCTGCCAGTAATTGCCGGCAGTTGCGCCCGGTGTGCCCCCCTTAATTTCCAAAGCGAAAAAAATACAGCGACAAACGGCAGTCTTTGGACTGTAAAATGTCAAAATTTTGAAGCTCGCTCGCTTCGCTCGCTCGCATTTGATCATTATTCCATTCTCCTGATTTTGCTGCCAGTAATTGCCAGCAGTTTTCGCCCGGTGCGCCCCCTTAATTTCCAAAGCCGAAAAGTATAGCTACAAACGGCAGTTTGGGGGACTGTGAAATATCAACATTTTCAAGCTCACTCGCTTCGCTCGCTCGCATTTAATCGTTATGCCACTCTCCTTATGTTGCTGCCAGTAATTGCCGGCAGTTGCGCCCGGTGTGCCCCCCTTAATTTCCAAAGCGAAAAAAATACAGCGACAAACGGCAGTCTTTGGACTGTAAAATGTCAAATTTTTGAAGCTCGCTCGCTTCGCTCGCTCGTATTTGATCATTATTCCATTCTCCTGATTTTGCTGCCAGTAATTGCCAGCAGTTTTCGCCCGGTGCGCCCCCTTAATTTCCAAAGCGAAAAAGTATAGCTACAAACGTCAGTTTTGGGGACTGTAAAATATCAACATTTTCAAGCTCACTCGCTTCGCTCGCTCGCATTTAATCGTTATGCCACTCTCCTGATGTTGCTGCCAGTAATTGCCGGCAGTTGCGCCCGGTGTGCCCCCCTTAATTTCCAAAGCGAAAAAATACAGCCACAAACGGCATTCTTTGGACTGTAAAATGTCAAAATTGTGAAGCTCGCTCGCTCCGCTCGCTCGCATTTAACCGCTATGCCATTCTCCTGATGTTGCTGCCAGTGATTGACAGCAGTTGCGCCCGGTGCGGTCCCCCTTAATTTCCAAAGCGAAAAAGTATAGCTACAAACGGCAGTTTGGGGGACTGTAAAATGTCAAAATTTTCAAGCTCGCTCGCATTTAATCGCTATGCCATTCTCCTGATGTTGCTGCTAGTGATTGACAGCAGTTGCGCCCGGTGTGCCCCTCCCTTAATTTCCAAAGCGAAGAATATAGCTACAAACGGCAGTTTTGGGACTGTAAAATGTCACAATTTTCAATGCAAAAAGATTTCACCGCGGGAGGGGGAAACCCCCCTACCATACCCTCCCCCCCCCCCCCTTGCTTGCTTCGCTCCCTCACATAACCGCCCCTCCTTAGGTCAAATCCTGTCTACGCCGGTGAATTATAGGCCCCACTATTTAGAAGGCCTTCATAGTGATGTCGCACATGCGGAGCAAGAGCTGAAATACCACGATTTAGTCATTCAATAATAAATTGTGAATATTTCATTTTCTTATTGTTTTTTTAAGAAAAGAAAACACATTTTTTACCAAAAGTGTGCACCAGATCGCTGAATTTCAGGGCTGAAAATGCAAAATCTTCCTCGTGTGGGAGAAGGCTACCACTCCCCATACACACCCTCCCTCCGTTCGGTCGTTCTGCTCCCTCTCACATATATTAAAAAAAAAAAATGTTTTCATACTTTTAAGGTCTGATTTTCCGCCGAAAGTCATCTGATAAGCAAAAAAAAAAAAAAAAAAAAAAAAGGCAACAAGAACTTTGTCTTCATATTTTTGCTGCCACTTTCCTCCACATTATATTTCATGCAAAAGAGTGGGACATCCGATCCCTGTATAAAGTGTGTGTGTGGGGGGGCACCAAGCTTCTCCCCCCCCCCCCCCCCCCTCCCCAAGGCTGCGCCGGTCCGGTGGGCTTGTAATCGTGGTGATGGTGACCACCCCCCCCCCCCCCCCCCCACTCCTCAGGACGGATTTACGCCGTTGCCAGGATGTACGCCTCACTCAATCCGCAAACCCGATCTCCTTTCGACATACACGGCACGGACAGACGCATCAAACACATCGCTCCACTACGCATGCTCCAGTGTTCCTTGTTTGGCAGCTGATGAAACCATCGAAGCCAGGCCGCCCCGTATTATCAGGCTCGAAGTCATACATCTTTGTGTGGGTATTGCAGAAATCTAAATTTTCATACTTTATATTAAGTACTTATCGCATGTTCATTGAAAGTAGGTATATAATTGTTCCTTTCCTTCCTTTAGTTGAATAAAGAATTATTACAAGCCATGTTATGTTCAGAGGCCGTTGTCCAAGTCAAGCGTTTTGCTTATTGATAACGGTCTCCTCTACCTGCACACTTAAAGATCTGAAATGACATCTATGTAAAATTTCACATGATTATATATTCATAATGCGACATTTTGTTTATATTTTCATGACTAGTGAATTATATGTTCGACATTGTCATACTTATCTTCTGTTATGTACAAGTGGAGAAATAAAGCTTACTGAAACCGAAACAGAGATATTGATTTCACCATGAAGTATACACACCTTAGGACAGCGACGAAAGAAAATACAATGTTTGTCCTTTGCAGAGGAAACTATATGTATAATACATGCACAAGTTTATTTCAGTCTATGAACATATCCTCTCTAGTATATCAGGAAGAGGTTTTTTCTGAGGAATAACTGTCTCATGGTATGATAAAGATAATAGTAGTATAAATCTCCAACATAATTACTAGCACATATAGGTACAATATGAAAAACGGAAAGAGATGTCAACATACATAATCAGAAAGTAGTTATCTATTGCTCCGATCTGTTGTGTAAAGATATAAAGCTGATATGCCATAAAGTTCCTCAGTAAATTGGTATAGAATCTCAAGTTTCCGCAAACATCTACAGACTTACCAATAGGAAAAAATGAATAAATAAACAAACAAACAAACGAACACAGAACCCTTCAACCACATACATACGCTGGCCTGAGCTCCTGGCCAGTTGCTGTTATTATTATGATTTTGAACATTAGGCCTACTAGTGTCCTTGATACTTCATTGATACATATACAATGTATTATCATTATCATGATTTTCACTGGCGTTAGTATGATCACTCTTTTCCACCACTATGTTTACACTATTCGTCATCCTTGCAAAATATACATTATTTCTGTCACTATTCATTCATTTGTACAATTGTACTATCATGAATATAAGACTACTTTATGACTTAATTTGTACATCTTATAAATCAATTTTCTGTACATTATGTACTACTTTTTATCGAATAGATTTCAGTATAATCACATGAAATTGAAACGATCAGTACCCTTTATGAAAATTTGATAAATGTCACCTTAATATGACGCCTTGAACACAGTACAGTTGCTCCATTAACGTGCGTTCCAGAACGCGAGACCGCGGCCGGGTTTTATTATTGTTACTTTGTAAACGACGTAACATTCTTATAATAAGCACAAAGACATGACCAGCATTTGTACATGACTCAGTTGGGCCGCTGTCCTCAAAACAGCTCGTAATCGGGCAAAGGCACGGGGTAGGGTTGAATCTATAATACATCCATTTTGTCGGTGGGCAGTGTTTTATGTGGAGAGAGGCAATGTAGCAAACAAGTATCACATAAAGTTTTTGAAAATATTGATTGGTATCAGAAAGTTTAAATCATCGTTGCACTGTTCAAAGCAGCTAGAATTAGTAAAAGCATTTGATATAATAAACAAACTCGTAAAATAAAGGTTTCAAAATTTAAAACGGTTGCACAGCAATGCACTGTTAAACTATCTTTTATTAAACACATTATAATCTATTACCAAATTACGTAAATAAGTCATTATGACGTCTTAAGAAACCTTTGCTCAGGATTATTTTTGCATTCAGATAGCTCGCATGTCTATTTGCTTAAAGAGAGACAATGTCAAAGCTTTCTACTTCATTTCTACTTTCTCTCCCTTATTTCCATGGTATCGCAACCTTAAACTTCTCCCTCTCCCCTCCTTTCTCTGACATCTTTCTCGTCCCAACGATTTCCAAACTTTATACCTGATTTTCACTCTTCTCTTCTTTACGACTCTTGCTGTCCCCGTTTTCCCCAATCTCCACTAGTGTACCTTCAACTTCCAGCTCAATCATGCCCCTCCTCAATAAGTGTCACTATTTGTCTTCCTTACAATCTCCCCGTGCCGCCCCTCCCCCTCAACTCTCCTCTTTCGAGGCTCTTCTACCAAGCCAAGCTCTCTTCAGGATTACTTACCGCAAACTTCTCTCCCTCATTTACTTCACCCTGCATCACAAAACGAACAAAAAGTCGCCAGATATGAAATTTTAGTTAAGAGCATATTCTGAAAGAGCAGACTCCAAGCTTTAAAATGATGTATGACTCAAATCGAATGGACTCTCCTAACCTATCTAAATATCGGAAAGAAGGCACACACTCAGGAAAAGTGTGAACTGAGAGAAGAGGCTCTAAAGTACAGTGTCTATAAAAAACAGGATGTAAACCACCGGAGTAACAACAATGAAGGGACTACCAGATTAAATTGAAATTGAGCATGCCTTATTAACACATTCTTTCTATAATTAATGCCAACTTTCAAAGCAGTAGCATAACTCTTTCAAACGTTATTAGAGTTGAAAGTGAAGAGTGTGTACAAGGTTTTTAAGAAATGAAAAGGGGATTGTAAAGACACACCTAATCACATTATTCCACCAAAAAGTGTTCGAGATAAACTGCTAAAAAACACACTTTCCTGCCCGTTTTATGATCCCAAATTTTAGCATAACGTAGAAGAAGGCTTGTACTTTTAGAAAATAAAAGTAAAAATCGGTTAGGTTGACCCATTTCACCTATTTTCAGTCCTCACACAAAACCAGTGTGTGCGACTTTTTGTTCGTTTTGTGATGCACGGTCACATTTACTTCACCCTGCAAACCTTCAAACAAGACACAATTTTCAAAGCTCTTTGATATGTAGGCCTATATCCCTAGAAAGTTTTACTGATTCTATTGTGACATGTGGATTTCTTTTGATATACTATTTTCCCCAGTAACAGTTACATGTGTCTCCGTGAGTGTAGAGAATGTATTGTGGTGACAGAGTGAAGCAAAATCAGCATGGATATTAATCGAATCACTCGATACGTTTAGAAAATCTCACATGATACTGCAATTCCTCTCATTTGAGAATAGGCGTAATAATTTTGTAATGAAAGAAATTCAATAAAAACTATTTATTTAACAAATCTACGATACGAGACCAATCAGCGTATGAGCTTTGCATATAATAACAATAACAAGCTCAAAAAGAAAATAAACAAGCATAAAAGCATAAAATATACAATCACAGGTTCTTAAAGGAACTTTCAGTTGGATTTTGACATGAAGTTAATAATTTGAATGCCACCAAGTTTCAAATCTCTATTTCAATATCATGTATTTGTGGAAAATTGAGCAAAGAAAATGCAATTCCATCGGGATTCGAACCCGAGACCTCCGGATGCTAGCTCGGTGCTCTACCGACTGAGCTATAGAAAGCCCTAGTTCAATGTTCGTCCCAGAAATCCTAAATTCTCAATGCTCGAATGGTCAGAAGCTATAGCAGTGCTTTTTTGTGTAACACACGTACACACTTGAACCTGACATAAACCCGAAGGATAATTCAACTTGGGGATAAATGCGAGGGATCACCGAAGAGATGCAGCTTTTTGAGTGTGTAACAAACGCAAACAGAAAAACTGACCAGAAATGAATAAACTGCGTTATGAATACAAAGTGCTATTGAAATACACTTTATATCGTTATGCAAACATTACTATCTACATACCAAAAATACACATTTTGCACGATTTTAATTCCAGTTAAGGAAATGGGTGATAAGATAGATTGAAAAAAACTCTTATCACAAAAGAAAATCGCAATATTTTAAATTTCTTATATAAGTACATAACTTGTAATATTAAAAACATATTTATCATTGCAATATCTTGAAAGACAAGTTGTTGCGGAGGATATTCTCTTTTCAATTCTGATATTTTTACAACATCAATATCCTGTTAATGGCATAAGAAATCACCCCAAACACGCACACAAAGATATATCGGAATGCTTGAAGTCCATGTTCATCACAAGCGTTCAAACTGGTGTGACGACTGGAAATGGACGCTGTGTTACCTGTGTATGATATCCGGAGCATAGCTTCATCTGTTACCACATCATTGATGACATGATAGAAACGCTAGGGCATATCTTGAGGCTGAATAACAGGTACTCCCATTCAAACCTCTCTGAAGACCGCTTCGTCATCATTCCCTTGCCAGTTGCGCTGATGCATTTTGTAGCTATCTTATTCGGTTACACAATTTAATATGTATTAAATGATTTGTGAAGAAGTATAGGCCATATGCTTTTCCAGAGGCCGCCATCAAACTCAAGTTTCAGCTTAAGATGACGGTCTCCTGCATTTTGTATGTATTAATTCGATTGAATAAGCAATGATTTTCCTTATTTTTTTTTTTTGGTATGATTATAATTCACCTATACAATATTTTATTATTGGTACAATTATATGACTATATTTATATGTTGGCTATAATGTGAATAGTATTTGGAAAATTGTTTGTTATGTTGTATATACTTTGTGAAAAATGCAGAAATCAATCAAATCAACTAATCCTGAAGGTATTGGTATTGGACGACGGTAGCAGGTGTGCCTTTACATGTAACCCTTTGGGAGATATCAGATGGGTTAACATTGTACGGTTGGTGGTGGTTGACTGGTCGCAGTGGTTGTAGAGTTGATGGTGGCTAGAGGAACACCCTCTGACACTGTGATCTGGGGAGAAATAGGCCTCTTATGGCATCCCACTCGACACACAGCGGTAATAGCGATGACCAGGACGATGAAGAGAGCGATTGCCATAAAAGTCATAGAACCAACCACCCGAGGAGATGTAACGGGCCCTGGAGACTCCCCATCTGTTACGAACAATGATAGAGAGTGAGGCAAAATAAGAGGTTATAGTGTCATGGTTCTTGCCTATTTTGGATTTTGTTGGCTTGACATGTTCCTTTCTTTTACTGACAGCTAGTGTTAACTTGCATTTCTCAATAACGGTATGACTCATGGCTAACTAAAGAAATTCTCGAAAAAGTTACAGTCTAATGACAAACTTCGTAGTTCGGCCTGCAGTAAAACACGTGAGTATACTTACCACATATTACACCAGCATCCTCGCTGTGACCACAATTATGGCTGGACCATCCATTCGAAGAGCAGCTGGCTAGACTCGACTCCCAGCCGTCACATCCAACGTTGTCGAGTAGAATGGATCCCGTTCCTTGTCCATAAGTCCCTCCACTCACAGCCTGTGCGTAGGTTGTGGAATATCCGAGTTGTCTGCAGACGACCCGGGCATCATCGTCATCCCAGTCATCATCACACACCGTGCCCCAGTCTCCATTGTGATAGATCTCGATACGACCCTCGTAGTACGAACTCCCTCCAACGAGACGGACATAGTTCCGGGGAGAATAGGTTGTGACATCATACCACTCTGATATTAAGAGACAGAGGGATTCCACTCAATTAATTTCTTACTCATTACACTGACATCGACTCAGATGTAATATCTCATGGACACGATTAAATCTATTCAATAACAGTCATTATATGCTGTAGTAAGAACACAATGCTATAAAGCCCGGAAAAGAGCACAGTTTCTCACTGCCGTGTAGTGTGGTAACGGTTTTGTTTGATGCTTTAATAGCTTTGAGTGCCTTATCCCGAGGAGACGGTCCCGAAGGATTATCTTGATTTGGGAGACAGCAGCGATGTTTTTAATATAAAAGCAACCGTATTGCATAAAGATACTTATAGGTAAAACAGGTTCAAAAAATGAACCTCTCCTACAACATCTTTGTGTTTATGTGATTGAATGATGACGTTTCTGGAATCTGGTTGGCGAATCAAGAATAAGCCTTCTGTCATGCCTGTTTCACACCAAACAAGAACGATGAAAATGCACTTGAAATTTCCTGATTGCCAGCATAGCCAACATGGCCAACGCAGTCAGTATTTTCCTTCAAATCTGAATGGACGTTCCTAACTTTTTTTCTGCCCATTCACTGGCCAAATAGACTTGATTTGATTTATTGTTTCCTGCATTATCGTTGTACATACACGTACATTTATTGTACATGTGTACACACAGGCATTATCATAGGTTTTCCCATTGATTTTAGCACTTTTAAAAAATCAACTTCGAGGATTTTTTTTTTTTTTGCTTTTTCAAATTCGTCGGGAGAAACACACAACATGCAAATCCTAACTTCGATTTAGTCAATTGACACTGTAACTCATTTTGCGTCAACCTTTTTTCAAAGACATCGCATTCAAAATCGTCAATTGTCACTGAAATCCGTCCCTGTCTCCAATCGACTGGAAAATCAATTCCGTGAACTTTTCAAACGAATTCGACGGTATTGGCGGTACAATCTTGCTAAGACGTACTTGGCACGATGCCTTGCACGGCAGGAGATTGAAGGATAAACGGCAGTTACAAAAACGGTGTTCAAAACAATAGTAAATCATGTAAAATTTACAATCATTTATATAATTCAAATTCGTCCGTCACACTCGATGGACACATAACAGCCAAAGCAATTTCTTTTCATATTTTTGTTGCAACATTCTCGTTTCAACACACACACACATACACACACACACATAAAAATACAGACATAGCCATAATGTATGGAAGGCGCTAAATCCATCATTTTTCAATGGATTTAGCGCCTTTTGGTTGAAAGCTCTTATATATACACATACACACACCCATTCATGAGAGTACACATGGACACAATGTTCTGCCACACAATGAAACAATAATCCACGAAAAAAAAAAACAAACAAAAAAACGAAACCTGTCTTAACGTGCCTGGATATCGTGGATCACTGATTTCGTTTGTGTGGCAGTCTATGTTTGTCTCCGTGTGTACTCTGAATAGGGTGTGTTTTTACGTGCGCGTGTGTGGGTGGGGAGGGGTATACGTGTGTGTATGTTACTCACAATTGTGGGGGAAAAACGGTTGCAGGAAAAATGAAATAACCAAGAAATCACAACAGAAAAGATATGACATGAATTTGAATGAAAATTTGACTATAATGATCGGCGGCTAAAAGAAGAAATTGTCTTTGCTGTTTAGTATCTGTGCTGCGAGTGTGATAGACGAATTTGAAATGTAAATGTGTGATAAAATGACTAAACTGAATAGACTTTGTTTGAAATGATCGACAAAAGACGAATTTGAAACTAGCATTGGCATATTCCAGATTTCTCGGGACGAAACTGAACTACATTGTACAAATCTATGTAACTGAATGAGAAAAGTTTGAAAATGAATGGGAAGTCCTTTATTACATAATATGTACACAAAATGTTTACAAAGCAAGTTTGTGTCCACTCGGTTTACAATGTGTAACAAAATGTTGCTTTGAGGTAGGATAGAAGAAAGGACAAAAGAAATGAGAGGTATATTTGCTTCCATCAACGTTTACACAAAATTGTATCAGATGCATCAATGGTCAGCAAGGTATGCCAAAATGTTTTTCACCCAGGTGCAAATTAACATATATTTTGTATTACATCTTTGGAAATATTTTTGTGTAGGCCTTAGTGACATTGATATGAGGTAATACTACAGATGAATATTGACATGTTCCTGGTATGGAGGTGTACAGCCAAACAGAGAGAGAAAGGCGGATAGGTGGATGGTCAGAGAAGGAGAGAAATAGACATAAAGTACAAGATAATGACATAATGAATCAAACAAGAGATACTGAGAAGTTATTTACATGCACTCATTCCACAGTGATATAACTGGAAGAAAGGATTGGTTAGTATTAATCAACTAATTGAGCTCTTTCCCCGGCACGTAAAATCTGTAGTCCCTTACCACATCTTACACCCGCATCCTCGTGGTGGCCACAATTATGGCTGTACCATCCATTCGAAGAGCAGCTAGCTAGACTCGACTCCCAGCCGTCACATTCAACATTGTCAAGTAGAATGGATCCCGATCCTTGTCCGTACGTCCCTCCACTCACAGCCCGTGCGTGGCTTGTGGAATATCCGAGTTGTCTGCAGACGACCCGGGCATCATCGTCATCCCATTCGTCATCGCACACCGTGCCCAAAGCTCCAAAGTAATTGATCTCAACACGACCTTCGTAGTACGAGCTCCCTCCCACAAGGCGGACATTGTAATTCCAGGGTGGTGTGGTGACGTCATACCATTCTGATTATAAAACGAGTTAAACACAAGTAAATTACAATAATATTTCTGCTTCAAATATCGATTACGAATAACATAACATAAAGAAATGGAAATGTGGAAGAATCTGGAAATGGCGCTATGGCGACTGGCATACCTCCTCCGTATGACATGCGACAGTGGTGACGTGGTTCTCCCAGAGGTCTTACAGTACGTTTTTGCAAGAGAGACAGAAAAAAAAAATGCTTGTCACAAAAGAGAGCCAAAAAGAGAGAGAAAGGCGGATAGGTGGACGGTCAGAGAAGGTGAGAAATAGACATAAAGTACAGTAAGGATGATAAGATAATGACAAAATGAATCAAGTAAGAGATATTGAGAAGGTATGTACATGCACTCATATACCACAGTGATATAACTGCAAGAAAGGATTGGTTGATATAAATTAACTTATTGAGCTCTTTCCCCGGCACGAAAAATTTGTAGTCCCTTACCACATCTTACACCTGCATCCTCGTGGTGGCCACAATTATGGCTGTACCATCCATTCGAAGAGCAGCTAGCTAGACTCGACTCCCAGCCGTCACATTCAACATTGTCAAGTAGAATGGATCCCGATCCTTGTCCGTACGTCCCTCCGATCACAGCCCGTGCGTGGCTTGTGGAATATCCGAGTTGTCTGCAGACGACCCGGGCATCATCGTCATCCCATTCGTCATCGCACACCGTGCCCCAAGCTCCAAAGTAATTGATCTCAACACGACCTTCGTAGTACGAGCTCCCTCCCACAAGGCGGACATTGTAATTCAAGGGTGGTGTGGTGACGTCATACCATTCTGATCATAAAACGAGTTAAAAACAAGTAAATTATATCAATATTTATTTTCGTCTTTTGATTACGAGTAAGATAATATAAAGAATTTACAACGACGGCAGCGCAGAAAAAAAAAAAACTTTGGAAATGTCGCTATGGCGACTGGTATGCCTCCTTTGTATGGTTCTCCCATAGGTCTACTGCACGTTTTGACAAGAGAGAGAGAAAAAATATTTGTTTGTCACAAATTTGACAATGTGGTGGATGTCCACTTTTCTTGAACTAAGTTTCATTTCGAATGACGGCTAGACATGCTAGAGAGCAAGTATTCAGGAATCTGAGCATAATCACTTGACTGTGACCCTTACCCTTTTTACTCATCATGGCCCACAATTCTTCAAATAATCAGTATACCGGTTACTGATAGCATACATTTTCATGACAAGACTTTGAACTATTTTCAAAATATGTGAAATTTGAACATTTTCATTTGACCTGTGACCTGACCAATTACCCAAATCTTTCCTTCCAGAATTATTGTACAGTAATGTATGCGTAATACCTATACTCTGCTTTAAGTTTAGGGTTTATATGATGCATTGAGAAATCTCCGAGGTATCGAGAAGATGTGTAGTTTCATCATTGAACACCAAAATTTCAGCGTTTGAATCTGATCTTTAACTCCTGACCTTTTACCCATGACCCTTAAATTCCCAAGATAATCACTGTCAGGCAGTACTTGCATAATGTACTACGTTTCGTAACGATACCTTGCGCCATTTCTTAGGAATTGTAGCACTTTTTACTTGACCGTTGACCCCATGGCCCAAAGCTTTTCTTACAGAATCTTGATTTGGTAATACAAGATTATGATAAACTAAATTTGAAGAAAATACTTCCCGGCATTGCCTATATTATGAAGAACTTGACCTTGACCTTTGACATGTGAAGTGAATGAGCATGTGCACCCAAAACTTATAGGCACAACTTCGTCCTCCCATACATACGCTGTACATAAATTACGCCGATACTCCAAATGGTTTTGAATTTAGGCTGTCCGCAAAATTGATTATGGACGGACGGACGGAAGGAAGGACGGACACACGGACGGACAGACAACCCGAGAATATCATGCGTCGATGCGACACTTCTTGTTACATAAAAAAATCGAAATGGTGTACTACTAACACTGACTAAAGGACCATTTGACTAGCTCATTCGATTTTCGTCTTAACTGGAGAATAAGATATATAAGTCCTTATGTCTCCAAAATGTAAGATGATATAACATGATTGCTGACGATTAGAGTTCATCAACACTCCATTTTGCCTTGTTCAGACTATTCAATACAGTGCGAATGGTCCATGCAATCTGAGTTTTACTACCATTGGTGGGACAAGAAAATAACTGGCGATAGTATTGAAAAGCAAAGGCAAAATGCAATCAAGAAATCTTCAACAGTCTGTTTTGGATCCACGATATCGAAATTTAGGAAAACCTTCATATACGTAAATTATGGTTTTCCAGATTCTTGGCTGTGGATTTTTAACTCGAAACACCATGAAGCCCTATTTTCGAATTTAGATCTCAACACGACCCTCATAGTACGAGCTCCCTCCGACAAGTCGGATGTTGGGCGGGGAGGGGGTGAAAGCATGTCCATCAGGTTACGAAATGGGTAAAAAAACGAGGCAAGTACAATCTGTAGTTTACATTACTATTTTTGTCGATATGGGGAAAGAACTTTGATAAGATCGTATTGAAGGTAAAAAAACACGCAACACAAACGCCAAAACAAAGAAAAACAATTAAGAATAAACGCTCATACTTAAGCCCCATGATATCAAATTTTAAAAACAAAGAATGCAATAGCTTCATAACCATTATAGTGGAAGTAGTAGTTTTGACCGTAGTATTTGTTCTCGTTTAACTACATATATTGTGACAAATGGCCCACATTCTGCCTACCGCAGTCAACAGCTGCATCTTCATGGTGTCCACAGTTATTAGATCCCCAGCCATTATGTGAACAACTTGTGAGCCGAGACTCTGAGCCGTAACAATTCACATTATCCAGGAAAATCGACCCACTGCCCTGCCCATAGTACGCTGAGGTCAAAGCCCTGGCACCGGTGATACTGTAACCGAGCTGTCGACACACGACCTGGGCATCGTCATCATCCCAGTCATCGTCACAGACCGTTCCCCACTGATATCCGTCATAGATCTCAACTCGTCCGTTCCAATAGGTTGCTCCTCCAGATAGTCGTATATCACCCCAGCTTTCTGGCAGTTTGGAAATGGATAAAAGTATCAATACATAACAACATTCCTGTTTCAAGGTAAATGTACAAGACCAAAAAACATCCAAGTGAAATTTTCTATTCATTCATTTATTCATTCTCTAATCAGGGGAAGGATTGCTTTTTCAGCCATAGTTAGGGCTGATTGACAGGATGGTCCTTGCCCCACATAAAAAGCACCAAAAACGTATACATCCAATATAATTTCAGTAAAAACAGAATGAATTACAGTTTATATGAACATCAAGTGGCACCTTATAGGGTTCGGGATGGATGTAGGGGTGCAAATCCGAACCCTAAAGGGAGCTAAGTCTTAAGTCTTAAATGTTCAAATTCGGAACCATTGCCTAGTCTTTCCCGAAAGCTGATATGTGGGGGTTGTATGGTGTTTGCTTGAAATGCCACACTATTTTTTGATATTAGGCCTATCGTATATTTTTTTATTTGAAAATATTTACACGTTGTTAAAAAACAAGAGTGTCATCAATAATACTCTAATACAATAATAACTATTTGAATTAAACAATATTATTTTCTCTTCTCGCGCCGGGATCAAGAATATCATTTCAATGACGTTATCATAGAGAGAAAGCATACAAGTACCATTCAAATACACGTACTACTACAAAACTGAATCATATTGTACTTAAAAAAATAAACATTAACAAACAATCACGATTAAAAAGGGCAACAAAAGAAACGTATGGTGTTAAGAGGTAAATCATAACCGATAGAAGATTCCATTTGATGCATGCATTGTGCAGAACTATGGGATTATGAATCATACGCTAGTTCATTCATGCGATAAGAATCGCCATGAAATGATTCGATTTCAATTTCATTAGGGTTTATTCATGCACAAAACTGTCATGGCAGGAAAAAGGCTAAATATTCTGGTGTAAAATCTGAAATGTTCATATAACATTGAACAGCAACATATACAGTGATGTTTATATATTTATTTATATACATGATTGCATGCTGAAACGGTGAAAAGTTATAACAATCAATGTTCAATAAGAATACCTATCACTTAATGTTCATCAATTTCTTAATTATTGGTACATGTATGGACTCTGGGTAATCAAAATCATTCGAAGTTTAGCTCCTGGATACGTGAAGGCTCTTTTGCCATATTTCGTCTCTGGTCGTGACATACAAGATACACCTTAGGTCATATTGTGTACAACATACAGTTTCTCTGAAAAAAAAAAAAAGTTTATTACTCAGATAAGAAGGGCAAAGATTATCGATCGCCCGGTACATGGTAAGTGCGATAGGTTTAGACTTAAAGTCTGCCGAACTTGAAAGTGCGATACGACAATTCGTTTTAAACTTGTACTTTGCATTCATCACAATACGAAGTCACCAATTTTTGGCAGACTTGCAATCAATTGAGATTAGATTGTTGAGAGTTGTATTCAATTCACTAAAAGACATTATGTTGTATCTCGAAGCATGGACTCATGTACTAATAGAAAGAAACAGATATCATATTATTATGAAGTATTATTTAATACCTCCTATGGTCTAACCCACCAGAAATTTGTTAAATATTGATATCTCATATCTACGACAAGAACACAAAAAGAACAAAATTTACATGTACTCTGACTAGTACAAATAAAAATAAAGTGAGGAGAAGAACGGAATCACAATAAATATATATGTTTATATTTATAGTTAATAAAATATAGATGTTTCTTTTTCCAAGATCACCAACTGTTATGACTTTTTGGACACCAACCAAAGTGCAAACCTTTATGGGGCTATGGGAAAATGGATGCACGTCATTATGGTGTCTGATAGAACATGAAGTTGATACAGAGTCTCTATCCTGCTGCCATGACATTTGCTCCGGTCCGGTCTTATTTTCTCAAAGGATTTAGGTCCAGGGTTAGGGTTATGATTGGGTTTTAGGTTTAGTTTGATGTGAGAATTAGGATTAGTGTTAAGGCTATGTCTGTGAGTTGGCTTTATGTTTGGCTTAGCGTGCAGATATTTCTTAGGAACAACTGACGCAAGAGCAAATTTCATGCCTGTGCCATTTCTTCTGTTAAAGTCGTTCGTGACAAATTTTGTCTATTCTTGGGGTGTGGAATGCAAACGTGTTGGAGACCTCTTACTCGTCATATATATTAATTACTCTCATTCCATATATGTAGGCCCATAGTTCTTCTAAAATGTCAAAATATTATGTTTTAATTCTTATGTTGAATAAATACTTCCTGATTTTGATATTGAATGCACATTATGCCTGCATCTGGTAGTTTTCCATTAACTTCTTTTTTATGCTCTCTTTATGAACGGCATAATCTCTTAGCGTGTCCCATGATATGCAGAGGTATTCTGACATAATATGTTGGGGAAAAATCTTAAATGTAGAATCTAGAATTGGTTCTAATTGATAAGGTAATGTCGAAGATTCGATACATTGATAAAGGGCAGCATTTTCTCCTTTTTTGTTGTCAGTAATATTGAATGACCCTCCATTTTTCCATTCGAAGATTTATACAAATATTGCTCGTCTTTGAGTTGTATCGAACCATGAAATGACTACAGCTGAATTTGGAAATTTTGAATTATTAAAATGCTTCATGTGAAAACAAAGAAAATTCAATCATTCGTTGTTTTGTACTTTGATCGTTCTATCAGATGTCATGACCACCTCATTTGAGCTAAAAAAGAGAGGGGTTATCGACTTTATCTCGTTCCCGAATAAATAACATCGGTTGCTAAATAAATAGTACGTAATAACTTAAATCAATAATTATATTCACTGCAAACACTCAGTGGTACTTACGACATTTGGATAGATCAAGGTACGTCAATAGCAGGAACACGCAGATGCTTACATGTTGTAGCTCTACGACCGCCATTGTGAAATTAGAAAAGGCGTGTTCGCAACCTGGTCCTGCATGACATAGCGAACTCTCTGTTGCTGATACGTTTCCGTGGCCATGGAAACGTCTCCAATGGCGACGCACTAATTTACTAAATGGAATGGCGTTCGCAGCTCTCGACATAAACGTACATTATTAGTATCGAGCAGTCTATTTAGAAAATAAGGTACTGGCGTACAGTCACAACATGGTAACACAGCGCATTTATCGCCTACGTAGACATGGAGGATAATGATAATTATGAAGCTGTGTTTAACAAACTTTGCATTATAGGGTGCAAATATCATCACTGTACGATAATATAGATTGTTGCTGGCATAATTATTAAGTATCTCTCTCTCCCCCTCTTTCTCCCCTCCCTCCCTCCCTACCTCCTTCTCCCCCCCCCCCCCCTCTCTCTGTAACACACAAATGTGCACAGACACATAAACCCGCTATAAATGTGTGTGTATATCAACATGCAAACTTTATCGTGGTGGTCAAATGTCGCTGTAATCTTTCATTCACGCAGATATATAAATCATTATGATTAATAGAGATCGAGTGTATCGCATATTTGCTAATTTATTACAGAACTGAATTGCAATTGTAATTAATTTATTTTTAATTGTTTCATACCCAAACACAAAGCATTTGCTGGAGGGGAAAATCATTAAGATATAGAGTATAAGACACAGAAATATATAATATTTGTTTATTTGTTTTATACTGGAGGGTTGGTCAGTTCAGTTTTGTAAAACTACTTTCCACAGGCGCCCTGCCGTAAAAATAAACCACATTCTATATGAAAATATACCCCCAAAATAGAATTATAGGTAAAATTGTACACTTCAAACATCTAGAGTAGATTAGTGCTAATTAAGAGTACATAAATACATGTGTATGGCACTGTTACAAATTGATTGAATCGTTATGTAAATACTCAGTCATTTTGGATACTTGATTTTAAACAAAATTATTTGTATTCTGTTAACACGCACACAAAAACCTCCACACCCGATTCTAACAGCATGTTCCTGGATAAGAAAAATCTTATCAAGGAAAAAACGATGTAAGTCTACTATCAGTGACTATGTATTTCATTTTTGTATTTTATTAATTTATTTACCAATCGTGGTATGGATAGCCCTTTCACCAAGGGGTCCAACTAATGCTGAATATCGGATTCAAGGGATATATTATATAAAAGTTACATATACATTGTTGCGGAATGTTACTGGAAAACATTTTAAAACATAATATTTCTTAAAGGCAAGTTACATGACTAATCAATGGGAGTTTCAGTTGATATAGCAGTACAATGTATCCATAATATGCCCCCCCCCCCGAAAAAAAAAGAGGAAAAAGAAGATTGTACAATCAGTTTGATACAGACAAACATTATTAATTGTCTGATCCAGGTATATCCATGCACGACACAAGATCGGGTCTTTATTTTTAATTAAAAAAAAATTGTGATAAGCTTTATGTGACATCAAACCTGGTTCCCCTCCAAAAGATTTCGCGTAATTGGACAAGTTCCCTCTAGCCTGTACAAAGGAATCAGGCCTGAATTACATTGTCTTGATTTACGAGCATTACGATCTTTACCTATACATGAATATGATGCTACACTGTTTGACCCTGTAATCACAATGTTTTACATCTTCGTGGAGGAAGTTAATGGCAAGTTTATGACCCCAGTTCACAACTATATTTATGACTCCTCACATAATGGTATCATCACATCTCACTAAAGATTTTTAATGAGGGGAGGAGGTGGGTATGACGGAAGTTTGCAGTGAGTGGGGGAGGATGTAAAATAAGCTTCGTTTGAGACTATAGAGTGCACGTGTGATAGTATCATTTGAATTCTACCTGTGTAGGACTTGTGTGTATAGTCTACACCAGTACAGTTGTGATGGCATAATACGATATCTGTCTTTTGAAGAAGGACGTACATGCATGAATATCACTTCTTTTGTAAATGATGAAATAACCTAACGGTTTGCAGCGACGCTATTATAACCTGTGTAGATATTTATTTAACAAATGCATTATAATATATAGTATATATATATAATATGTTATATATATATATATATATAAAATAGTATTATATATATATATATATATATATATATATATATACATATACATGTATAGTATTATATTACGTTATATTATATCCATATACTATTTTTTTTTTCAGACGAGAAAGGACAAAAAAAAAGAAGAACGTTACTTGAGTTGATTTCAGTAAAACTGCTCTTGATGTTGGTCCGGGACATCCTTAATGTAAGTAAATTTTCTTACATGTATTCCTTTTCCAAAGAGGTGAGCAGAAAAAATTATATTAAGAATTAAAGTTCAAGTCAAGACCAAATGAAAATGGAAAGCTAAATTTCGTCTTAATAGTACTTCTTAAACATTAAATAAAGCTAGTGACGTTGGTGAATAACTGATTAACTATTTGAAATAATCAACCATTCTTGCTCGCACGTTTCAACTGGCGGAAATGCTACATATTTCCTACGATGGAGTGTCGAAGATAGATGAGGAATAAAGACGCATAAACAAATTCTTTCACTTTCCTTGGTGAGCTCTTAAAAACAAGCATAAAACACAAAATGCAAGTTCTTCCGAAAAAAAAAGAAAAATCTTCGAAATTATGAGACATTACCCCTCTCGTCCATTCCCCCCCCCCCCTCTCAACCAAATGGATCTGTCCCGTTGGGTTTTATCGCACATTATTTATGGTACGTCATCAAATACTTCCACAAGAGAGGTATTAGTACACTGTATGTGATGACAAGCCCTCACTAAATTACATTCTTGCACCACATCGGTCGGAGAAGATTCTATGCCACAACTACGCACACTATCGGCTATGGATGTCTAGTAGAGGCCCAACGCGCTTCCAAAATACACGCTAGGTTTAGTCAGTAGCCATGAAAATAAGCATGGCGTCTCTTCACTCACCTTCTAATGTGGTGCTGTTACTTATTGTCACAGCTTTGATGCCAAACTGTGCTGTTTGTCGTAAGTAGCATGTTCACCTTGATTCTTTCTACCATCGAATTTGTCTTTAATGTTCTAATAACGACTCAAGTCTAGATTAAGCCAGTTCGGAGATAGCTCATGAGCACATGGGTACAAATGACCTTTCATTTTTCTCAGTTGGTTAGGCACTTCACTCAATTCAAAGCAACATAATGCAGCAGCTTGCCCAACATAGCAATTTATGGAACTCGTATTCTAACAAAGAATGAACCTGTGTAGATGAAGTGATCAGAATGGTTCGTCAATCAACATTTTGGGAAGCATCTATTTCATTGTGCTGTTTTGAATACATTAACAAAGTTTTTTTTTCTGTGAACAATGCCAAATAAGAGGCTTGCTGTCAGGTGGATGTACTGGCAGGCAACATTTATAAGGATCCATGAATAATCATAGCATTACAGATGCCTATCTCAGTGAAATTAAAAGCCAACCTGTCTCTCGGTACAAATGACCTTTTTCTGCTCATGCTCAAACTGGAACCCCGAACTGGCTGTTTGTGGGCTTACATCCATTATTTCCAGTATCAACACTTTAGAAAGGGCGGCGAGACGCTCGAAAATTTGTGTGCAGAAATAAACCGTTGGGGAATACAGCATGAACTTTGTTCAGGTTTTGTTTCTTATCTTGTCATCTTACTAACACGTTGACAACCTACTCAATATTATATATATATATATATATATATATATATATATATATATATATATATTCATTCGCATCATTGATAGGTAGGCTACTTGCAATAATTTCCCCCAAAATGGTTTACTCATCGTCCTATTTCATAACCACGATATATTTTGTTATTTCATGTCAGGTAACCACATGTAGAATGCTTTGTATTCATTTAGTGCTATTTTTCATGGTGCATACTCGGTCATTACTATGGCAAAGACCCCTGAACGTTTTAACTTTAATAGCAGACTAATTTATCATCACTACTGTTATTGTAAAGTAGTTGGAGTGGTACACATACACTGTAATTTTCCCTTTTCCCCCTACCCTCCCCCCCCCCCCCCCTCTCTCTCTCTCTCTCTTTCTATCAATTATTCTATCCCGAGTAGCTAAGTATAGGGTCTCCATACCGTCAAGCCTCGGCTTAGTTTGGACACCCTTCTGTTTTAAGTTCCCTATGCTGTTTGTACTTGTTTTGTTTTGTACTAAAGAGTATGTGTCGATATACTGTTTGTCATAAATGACTTGCACAAATTCATGTCTGATGTAACGGAATTAAGCAGAAATAAATCAAATCAAATTAAATCAAATCATATCAAATTAAATCAAACCCTGAATCGAAATAACTTTGCATATAGGGAAATGATGTGTATATGCAGATGTCAGGTAGGCCTACATGAATCCACGCATAAGTATATTTGCATTGGTTTGGATTTAACAACACAACACCTTACTGATGGGTTTTTTTTTTTCTGTTCATCAGCAATGGAAAGAGTCGTTATCTTTGGTAGACGTTTACCGTTTTTATAGGAGGTGGTAGGCCTATACATTGAAGTATACAAAGGTTGTTATAATCGTCTGGTCAGAATGCAGCACAACCATGTGGGAAACAAATAAGTATGTTTTAGATTCACTGAGAACAACCATAAAGTTCGTTCCCTCAAACAAGATACCCCTGTCATAGTGTAGGCTTAATTGCTTGCAATGAATGAAATTAAAGCAGAAATTTATAGAGAATCTAGAAATATGACAAGTTCGACTTCTACGGAAAGCTAAGAAGCTAGTTAACAAAACTGGATATCTTTTAGACGATGTAACTTTACCCCCAAACTGTTTTTGAGATTGAAAAAACACCCAATTTCCATGACCACGTAGCTCCGTTCGCTACAAGAAACATCGGATTTGAGCGACGTCACCAAATGTGCATGAGCTGATTTGCCGTACGGCTATAATTATGAGACCCGCTCTGGCAAAACCCGAAACTTCTCGGCAAATGTGATTTCGCGCTACAGCCCGAAAAAGGTCAAAACAAAAATGACCTCAGGGACCAAATTGACATTTTAGTATCACGTTGTAGGGGAAATTTTCTAGTTTCTAATTGATATCAACAACATTTCGAAATACAAGCTACAAAACGTGGAATTTTGAAGAGAAAAGTGGGATGTCAATCTCAAAAGTTGGCCAAAATCTTACGTCTAAAGATCAAATCGCCTTCGCTTACGGCGAAAATGACTGTTTTTTTGGCGATCGTGTCTTAGATATTCTGCGTTGAACCCTGTCACATTTGGTACCTACAGAAAGCTCTACCTCTGCTTATTCCATGGCGATGTCATGGCATGATGTCATGCTACTCACTTTCATTCATAAATTCGTCTGAAACATGAGTAAGTTTATGCAAATCGTCTCCAAGACGCGTAAACAGCCTTGTTACCAAGACACTTGATCGAAATACGTGCAACCTATACTTGTTACACTGTGGGGATCGCTGCAGCAGCGGTGCATGCTTGTATGCAACACGTGTATCGTGACTGCTGCTCAGCACGGAAATGTTGCAGTTTCCCGCTTTGTTAGACTGTTTTTTAGCAAGTTGAGGTAGAAATTAGAATTTAAACTAACACACAAGAGAAAAAGAAGGTCACATTTATCTAACAAACCTTCATCATGCCATTTCAAAGAAGAATCAAGCTGAAATCACGGCATCAAGGAATACCCCTTCACCTGTTCACTGCCGATTCTGCTGGTACTGTTGTGCGTACACCTGATCACGGCGATCGCGAATCTTGAGGTGATTACGGCGGGTTTTGTGCTTTTCAAACGTCGTATTTCCGTAAATTTATGGGTGTAAAAATGATTTCCAATCAATTACATCTCTTTGACTTAGTTGTCATCCTTCATGAGTATGTAAGATTACCTCTTCTATACGCAATTCCCCCACAATGATCGATTTATTGTGTCAATAATAACAGCAAATTGTGGCTGTACAAAGGAACAGCTGATTACGGCGATCGTGAATCTTGAGCTGATTACGGTAGGTTTTGTGCTTTTCAAACGTCGTATATCCGTAAATTTATGGGTGTAAAAATGATTTCCAATCAATTACAGCTCTTTGACTTAGTTATCATCCTTCATGAGTATGTAAGATTACCTCAGCTATACGCAATTCCCCCACAATGATCGATTTGTTGTGTCAATAATAATAGCAAATAATGGCTGTACGAAGGAACAGCTGATCACGGCGATCGTGAATCTTGAGCTGACGATAGGTTTTGTGCTTTTAAAACTTTGTTTATCCGTAAATTTATGGGTGTAAAAAAATGATTCCAATGAACACAAACAAACAAACAAACAAACAAGTTCACGTGAATATATAGTTTTGGCGGACGATTAATGCTAGATTGACAACAAATTACACACCAATTTCCTGAAAAGTGCACACAGTTTGCCTATAGATACGTAAATCCCACTGGGTTGCATACACATTTGGTGACGTCGCAGATTTGGCACTTTTCGTAGCCGTATCGAACTTTTTCCAGTGCTCAAATTGGGTAAAAATAAAGATTCTTATATTCAAAGCAGAGACAACTTTATTGCATGATTTATGTCAGAAATTAATCAAAATAACATTAAATAATGGAAAACAGTCCATTTATATGATATTATTTCCTAGAAATTTCTTCTTTAAGATCAAATTGCCATTCTTATAGTCCTACGTCCCTTCTCGTTATGGCATTTGTTGACACAATTTAACAAGTCTGTAAAGAAAATGCGTTCCTCCTCTATATAAACACAAATAACTTTGGCATATTTCAGTTTTTAAATCATACTAAATATTTCAGTTTTATTCGTGTAAAGAATAAACGAGCAAGATAACATCCATCTGTTATCGAGTAGTTATGGTTATGAAGTATAATGATTTTTTTATTAAATCAAATAAGGGACTTTTTGTCATATAGTAGATGTATTCTATTTTTCCTTCATTCAGTGTATTATAAGACTATCTTTATTTTCTCAATAAACAGAATGTTTTAAAAAGCAACATCGTAGAACACAATCACTCTGTTTCTAATCAGATTGTCAAGAAAATTATGACGTCACAACTCTCACTATCACCGGAATGGCATTTTGCCTTGTCAGAGGCAACTCATGTTTGACACGAGGGTCGTGTTGAACCACGGAGCTACATAATAATGGTTGAGCGTAACCTATTCAGTAATGCTTGACGAGTCGGGAAAAAAATTGTGTCACAATATATTGAAATACTTGATTTAATCAATGGACGCTTTATAGACCATGTATACCTCCCGTTCGGTTGAACTGTTTTCAGGTTTCGTACGGCATTATTTACTTTCAGAATTCTCGCAAGAGGTATTTAGATAATTGGAGAATGGATGGTAGCTGGATAAACAAGATGTTAAAAGTCGGACAAATAAAAGTTATTTACTAAAATGACTGCGATCATGGGAGGGTTAATGATTTGCTGATTGTTATGACAAAAGTTATGATACTCTCTGCCTCTGGTTTTGTTTTGTTTTGTTTTTTGAGGGGGGATGGGAGTGGGACCTTGTCGTCCGTCATCCAGAGGAAATAATCCCCACAGATTACATTTGTATTAAGCCTCGAACAAAATTTCCTCCTAGCTCCCGTTCCATAAACAGAGTAAGCGACGTTTAAAAAAAATGTTATCTATTCAGTGTTGATATGCCCTGTAATTATGATTTGAATGTATTTTGTTACCGTCTTGAAGTGAAGATGATATCGACAGCATCACAAGTATGTTTTTAACTCCGTGTAAAATAAACAGCATTATAAATTATATTCAAAGTGAATTTCATCTGTCTCTATTAAGATTGGTACGACTTTACAACCTATTATCCCTGGAACCGTGACACCACCACTTCCCCGCCAGCTAGCATCCGCCTTGTCGGAGGGAGCTCGTACCACGAGGGTCGTGTTGAGATCTATCACAATGGAGCCTGGGGCACGGTGTGCGATGACTATTGGGATGACGATGATGCCCGGGTCGTCTGCAGACAACTCGGATATTCCACAAGCTACGCACGGGCTGTGAGTGGAGGGACTTTCGGAGAAGGAACGGGATCCATTCTACTTGACAACGTTAGATGTTACGGCTGGGAGTCGAGTCTAGCTAGCTGCTCTTCCAACGGATGGTACAACCATAACTGTGGACACAAGGAAGATGCTGGCGTTCGATGTGGTGAGACTCGCGAGTTTCTAAATACTTGAATAGATGATACGATATAGTATTGGTTGTGGTGAGCATTCAGCCTTTAAGTTTTTGCAATATGCTTAGAAAATACATCATGAAATGTTAAAGAGCATACAATCTTAATGGAATTCAAGACCAAATTTTCAACAAATGAACTTTGAATTACTCTGAGAATTATGTCCTCTTTCATATTTCCCAAGGATTTTCTCAAATCATCATCATCAAAAATCGTTGGAAACCTTTAGCCCCATCTCCATCGAACTTATCCCTTTAACGTGCGAAAGCTGTACAGAAATACTTGACGTGTTGCAACAGAAACTGAAGAAACTGGAAAAAAACTCAAAGAAAGCATTGACTGTGTCGTTCATGGGTGGATTCCAGATATTTCAATAGCAAAGACATTGTTCATTGTACATAAGAAACGGAAGACAATTCTAGACTCTACACTAAGTTTAGATTTCGCATTTAGGAATGGTGCTACGCTAAATGCTAATAGAGCAATGGGTTTATTGTTTTATCTAGTTCTGTATTTTTCCCTCCAGGTTCAGGATTAAAGGATAGTCATGAGATAGAAAAAGAACAAAAACAAATCAAAGCTTAGTGTACATTAGGCAGAATGATGTTATAGGGTAAACTGCGCCAGTCCAACATAATCTCAAATATAAAACACAGAAAACACCGAAGATATGAATGTCTAAATTATATGGTATGGCTGTTCGAAACACATTTCTTCTAAACACATCTAATTATCACAACGGCAAGGTAAAATCCAAGAATTCAAATCAATTGCACATGTCTCATATCTCCATTTATCTATGAATTGAGAATGTGTTAAAAACATCCTGTTAATATAACAAGTAATGAATTATCACATCTTTGTTCATCAGATTAGATTTAACAATGACATTTCCACTAACCTTGATGCAAGAATTATTCAAGATAACCCGGATTAAACGTGGAGGTGGAGCGTTTCTTGGCAAAGACTAAGTAACTCTGTAGTAGGCAATTTTTTTTTTTTCGTATAAATACGTCATTGCAACTGATTGACAAATTGCCCTACATCTACGTAAATCAGCACTGAATTGATCAGTTTTAGTAGTAGCCATGATAAAATACATGAGCGTACATAATATACTCGAACTTATGTCCTCCTGATCTCATCAGGAGGCGTAATCTCCACTATATCACTGAGCTTCCGCCCGACAGCAAATGTTTATTCTAATCCTTATGGCATGCACCGGGCACTGTGTAATTGTTCAAATACATGAAATTCTTCCGTTGAGATGTTTCCATAGGTGTTTTCACATCAGCCCGATAAAAATCCAAGCTCGAGATATTTTTTTAATTTCCCAAGTCAGAAAATAGCGCGCTATTTCGAAACATCGGGCTGATGTGAATACACCTCATGAAAACATTTCGACGGAACAATTTCATGAAAATGAATAAATACATTATTGCCGACATTCCGTATTTATCTTTGTCATTTATCAAAGTTACAAATCCAAAATATGCCTCCGTCAAGGTCTTTCATTGCTAAATAAATACAATGTACTAAAAAATCAGGTTGCCTCTACTATCAGAATTCAATATTCGTTCAACCCACTCAATATTGTCAAAGTTGCCATGTATTCATTGATTTCGTATATGTAGCTATAATCCTCCCAATAATCATTTACGACTGATTTTATCACGTATCTTGGTCCATATAAAGGAATATATCACAGACTCAATTTCATCAGAAAACTTGGGCAGCACTGGGAGTAAGAATATAACTTCAGAAATGCAAAATGATTTAACAACCGTAATTTTCCCTATTGAAGTTGAATTTCTAGGAACCCATATTTTCAGAATGCTTTTTAGTGCTTCAAATTTAGGCTTGAAATCTAACTCAAATAAATCATTAGAATATGAAAAGTTTTCTAAGTAGGCGATAAGGCTTTGTTGAATATGTAAATTCAACAAATGAAACATCTGGAGGATGGGCTTTACAATAAGTTAAAGTTATAATTTCTGATTTGCTATGGCTTATACAAAACCACAGAAAACTCTCAGTTGATCATATCAGAAAATATTTTATATCTTTAAAGTTAAAGGTCGTGTCAGTAGCTATTATCTTTAACGTTATATAAAGGGTAAAAACTCAGAAGCATGGCAATTATTTATAGAACACAAGAAGAAGTATCGGTTTACAAAATCTGTATGAAAAAAATGAAATAAGTCTTAAAGCTTAAAACATACAGGGCCATTTCCGTTAGTCAAATTACTTTTCTGGATCTGCTATAAAACCAGAAAACCCGTGGCCTCAGTGTCAGTTAAAATAGTACGAATATCTTATGTTTTCACAAATAACACGGTCCTGCATAAAGCCGGTCTGATCAGAACTAAATATATCAGTCAAAACCTTCTTAAGCCTTTGAGCAAGGCGGTTTGCCATAAGCTTGCTGTCCGCGTTCAAAATGGAGATCGGTAGCCAATTCCTAAAGAAAAAAAAATAATAAATTCTTATTATTTTTTTTTTTTTTTTGGGGGGGGGAATAAGATGAATAATGGCTTTTCGGTAGTCAGAGGACAATTTGCTAGAAAAAAAAGAGAAATTAAAAGTTTTCAAAAGCGCCTCTCCCAGATCTTCAAAGGACCGTAAAATGCACAAGGAACACATTGGTTTCGGGAGTTTTATTATTTTTTGCATAATTTTAAGATTTTCTAAACACCGATTTAGTGTGATCAAACATTCGAAATGTTCTTATGCATTCCGATTTAATATTTCGCATATCATTTTGGTAACTAATTTTCAAACTCTACTTGTGGGTGCTCACAAGAGGTAAAAATCAATTCATTATGATGTTTTCAGCAGTATTCCAATTATAATTTTCAAGCAGATGCATCGAACTGACAATCTTCATGACAAATCTTAGTAATAAGTATTTGTCTTTGATTTCCCCTTTCCAAATTAAGAAAGTATCGCATATTCTTTTTACTCTCTTTGACCCAATTTCCTCTGGATCTAACCATAACAATTATAGATTTTCTTTTCATGCTAAACATGTAATTCATCTCTACAGAGTTTAATATGCTTCATATTTACTGGAGAAGAGAATCGGAAGGACGAACAACGTAATTAGATTCTAAATTATCCATTTTATCGAGTAGACCATTTTGTACATTTTGCTCGGTTTGCTTTCTTAATAGACTACAAGAGTAACTGATCTTTTCTAACATTTAGAAAATTTGCCCAAAAAAAATTATTTGGATGCTAAGTTCAGAGAACAGAAGTTTATGTTCCTGAATAAAATTCCGAATAAATTCAATATGATTTTCATTCTGTAAAAGGGATGCGTTAAACTTCGAAAAACCATGACCTGATTTTTATTTACCACCAATGTTGACCACAGAGAAATAAGAGATGATACGGATTGGGCGGTTTCAAGCCCCAGTATGAGTTATTAGTTATCAACCTGCATGTGCGACCAAATTGAATTCACATCAAAAGAAAAAAAAATCTAGACAACCATATATATATATATATATATATATATATATATATATATATGTATATATATATCCAGATAGATATACAGATAGATTAATATATATATATATATATATATATATATATATATATATATATCTTGGAATTTTCCACGTGTTGGACTTCGAATGTTGTAATTATTAGAAGAAAGAGTCTCAAGTACGCCATGGATCCAACGATTACAAAATTTTTTATTACAAAATAGAATCGCTAAAGTCTATTATTACAAGGACGTATATATAGCAATGTATTTTTATAAATAGTATATATAGCATAGTATGATTCAAACAAGCACTTGAAACTTTGGTTGAGTCTGGGTTCAGTCTTCATTGAGATTTCACTTTCTACCATACCCCTATACGTATCAGCGCTCTCCTTGACAACGCAGCTCCCGGGCAACGCCCTATGCGCATGACGCGCATAGCATTGTTGTTATGATTCATGTTTATCATTTTCATCATTGTCTTTGCACTGACGAAGGTCTGAGGCAGACCGAAAATTTTGTAATAAACATTTTTGTAATCGTTGGATCCATGGCGTACTTGAGACTCCGATATATATATATATATATATATATATATATATATATATACATAATATATATATATATATATATATATACATATACATATATATATATATATATATACATATATATATATACATATACATATATATATATATATATATATATATACATATCTGTGTGTGTGTTAGTGTTAGTGTGTGTGTGTGTATGTAATATCTCGAAAGCAAATACACATGTATATTTTTCAAGATTTCTAAATAATTATCCGCAGGTTGCGGTGAGAGGTTGTCCTGCCACCATTTTTTTCTTTGCCTATTAACAACACCTGAAGCACAGGTAAAATCACCACCTCATACGGTATAGATCCACAATCAAATTCAGATTTTTCCAACATGTTGGTAACAACAAACAAACAAACAAACAAACAAATAAAGCGTCATCAACATTTGGTCCATACATTAACAAGTGTACATTTCTCATGATCAAACAAAATGGTTAATATAAGCACTAGTCCATTATCATCATGGTAGTGTTTGTTGATGACAATCAGCAAACAGTCTTTACACAGTAGGACTATACTCGTAACTCATCCGCTATTTCAGGTACCATATGAAAAATATATCACACCACTTCAAAATTGTCTGCCAATTGTAACTCATCTTGAGGAGATGAATGCGATTCTTGAATAAAGAATATATTCGCATTTTTATATTTCTAAGCTAACTCTGAGATGAAGACCTCTGATATTCACAGAGAAAATGTCAATTGAATTCATATTGTCTTTGCCATGGTATTAGGAGAATCATGAGTATATAAGTGAACTGCCTCTGTCTCTTTATCAGATAGTCGGTATGAAGTCACAACTTATACTTCTACCCGGGATCGTTCCATTATCGAATACACCTCCGCCTCCCCGTCCAGCATCCGCCTTGTCGGAGGGAGCTCGTACTACGAGGGTCGTGTTGAGATCTATCACAATGGAGCCTGGGGCACGGTGTGCGATGATAGCTGGGATGACGATGATGCCCGGGTCGTCTGCAGACAACTTGGATATCACACAAGCTACGCACGGGCTGTGATTGGAGGGACGTACGGAGAAGGAACGGGATCCATTCTACTTGACAACGTTAGATGTAGCGGCTGGGAGTCGAGTCTAGCTAGCTGTTATTCCAACGGATGGTACAACCATAACTGTGGACACAAGGAAGATGCTGGCGTTCGATGTGGTGAGACACGAGTTTCTAAATACTTGACATGTAAAAGATGTGCAGTTCTTCTTGACAATTTGGCAAGAGAAATTGATGAAAACAACATCATGACCATGAAGAAAACATCGTTAATGTTGCTCATTGTCGAATGCAAGGAATTTCGAGATACAGCAGAGATATTAGTTTCCTGGAGAAACGGAAGAGATCATTCTGGAATCTCTGCTAGGTAAAATTGGTGCAATGTTAAATGTTTGGAGCCTTTGGTTTGGTTCGGTTCATTCCATTTATTTTTGCATTTCCTTTTTCTCCAGATTCTGTTATGATTAGATGAAAGTTTTTAAAAAAATGGAATCCAAATAAATAAAAGACTTGTGAGATATAATAGTATAAAAAACTGATGACCTATATTTACCTCTTTTTAGACATGTTTGGAATCCCGTGCCCGATAGAGTGAATTTACATCCCTTGCCTCTTTTAAGCTCAAATATAACAGATATTTGTTGAATAAGTAATCTTCGCTGAAATGTATAAATATACACATAATGTCTGCAGCATTTTTCATCTTCTTGCTATCGTCTGCCTGTTCTCTCTCTCCCCCTTGCTATCCCTTTCCTCAGTGTATCTTAAAATGTACATAAATATCTCAAATGGTCTCTGCTGGTACTGGCTCTACTATTTTCTCATTTTTTTCATTTCTAATCTCTCTCCCTCTCTTCTCTCTTTCTCCTTCTCTCTCTCTCATTGTTTTCATTTTTTTTTAATCATGTAAGCCTACATTGTAATGCAATAAATATCATTGTTTTTGCCTTGGTCTTTGCATTTTGATAAGAATTCGGAAATAAATGAAATGAATTAATTGTCAATAGCAACTGAATAGTGTAACATCAGCTACCAGGATCAACACGGTTGCTCATATCATTACTAGAAGAGTAGGAATATTGCATCGTGTATATTTGTTAAGGAGGAAGGAAAACACACAGAGCACTGCCATCCTGGCAGAGCTCGACTTGGATGGGACCCAGTAGGCCTATACGTGTAAATAAAAAAAGAAAAATATACTTTTACAAAACACTGTATAAAAGCATATTTTTGCAGGTAGGTAAGTATTGGATGTGTAGTTTATATAGAACGGATCGCCGTATACAGTGCACTCCCGTTACAACGAACACGGTTATAACGAAATTTCGTTATAACGAAGTAAATCTTCTGGTCCCAAAATCATCACCATTAAAGTTTATGGTATAAAATTCGCTTATAACGAACACGGTTATAGCAAAATTTCCGTTATAACGAAGTCTTTTCCGAGCGCCACAGACAAAGAAAAACAAAAGAAATGTGCTCCGTTATAACGAAATGCGAATTGCTTTCGAATATACGTAGCGGAACAAGCATTTATAGCGTCTCTGCACGGGTGAACGCTTCACACCACTGTGTGTTTGCTCCTTGTGTCACGCACGAATCTGAGGAGAACATGCGTTTATTATTGTAATACAGTTATCCCATCACATTTCACATTGCTTTCCAGTGTATCATGAGTATTCAGCAAACATACTATGATATATATACGTGGTTCCTTGTTTTCGTTATATATTGTATTTGTTCGGTTATAACGAAATTTCGTTATAACGAAAGAAAACTGCCGGTCCCGAGCATTTCGTTATAACGGGAGTGCACTGTAATACCATTTTTGATCCGTATGAGACTAGGGAAGCGTCACACTGTCCCGTAATTGACGCAAGATAGCAATACTAATATGGCAGTCTTCAGTTTCGTGTGAATGACCCGGCCCCGAAGTTGGTAAAAAGCCTGTCATCGGCCAAAGCAGGTATGACGCCTACAGAAGGGCACATGATGGCATCCGAATTCCCACGAGGACTACTCGAAGATGTGAATCTTTATTACGAAGTTTACTCGAATAAAAGGACACGAAGGACACGCGACACAAATATTTTGATTAAAATACGATTTGTAAGAATTTCTTTCATAATGTCCGAATGTATTACGTCGTTAGGAAATATTTAACATGTAGGAGGTGGTCGAAACCATATCTATGATATCAGTGATGTAAATTTAATGTAAGAACACAAGAATATTGAGATACCCCACTGTTAGTGTCGTGTCTTAGATAGTTATGAGCTTGAAAATCACAAAGGATAGGCCTAATGTGCAAACGGTTTTGCAATTAATCTGTGCACCAAAGCAAAACCCGTCCATAGGACTTCAGTATTTGGATTAATTATTATTATTATTATTATTATTATTATTATTATTATTTATTCGGCATTTGCAAAACAATACAAGTGATAACAGAGAAACAGAATAAACAAACAAAACACAAGAAAACAAAGTGTCAGGCTTTCCCTGTTGAGCTTCCCGAAGGAGCCGGGTTGGAAAAAAGCAATCAAAATCACTATGACCCTTGGGCCTCTCCAACCAACTTAAGGAAGCACATCAGGGAACTGTTGAACATAAAAGAAAAGAAATAATACAATTTTGAATTAAGCGTGTACACCAAGGGATTTTTTCTTCATACAAGCAAAAAATATCATTGTGGCAAATGGGTATTCCTTCCACCCCCCCCCCGTAAAAAGAAAAGAAAAAAAAATCCAGTATACAAAAAAAAATGTTATCAGAGTACATCTCAACAACAAATATCCCCTCTAACTGCACTGCAGTGTATGAAGCCAGCAAGTATCATCAACATCCCCCAAACCATCTTCAATACACTGTAAATATAAAAATAATTTCAAAACTTTAACTTCATCATTACCCTGAGATTACCATAACCCAGCACTTTCTTTAAAATTCCCTTGTGTGGTATTACATACACCACTGTGCAATATACATTATATATCACACGCCAAAAGTCATAAATACAGTAATATCAAATAATGCAAGGCATGATTTAAGGCATAAACATCCCCCCAGAAAAAAAAACTATAAAATTACTAATCAGTTCATGTTATATATGTCTTACACAAAAAATCTGAAACCCACAGACAAAGATATAACTGGGTCGCAAACAAAACTGAATATCAATCAATATTCTGTGTTTTATGGCAACCAAGAGCAATCATGATAAGAAAAACAGCAAAAAAAAAAAACCACAATTATCAGGTAAAATCAATCATAATCTTCCTTTAGACATGTCCTGCATCTTCCAGGGATTGAAATTAGCTGATTTACAATATACTGATGACACAGAAACCTGAAAAAAGTCGGTAAAATCCTCTCCAAATGAGAGCAGAAATCAGAGCACCAGGGCACCCGACCTGAGATAACACACTCATACAGTTTAACTTAACAAATATCCCATTGCAAATACCAATGAATGCTTCATTTTAAAAAATGACATGTATGCCTATGGTTGCTTAATGTTTTGACATAATGTAGTTGTTGTACTGTGTGTGTTTTTTTTTTTGGGGGGGGGGAATTGATATAAACTGTGGGAAAATGGTAGTTTAAGTCGATGCAATGATATATGAATTGAAGCGAGATACAAAATAAAATATTTGCTTGTTTGTCTCAATAAATGAAGGCTTAGACCATCGCGCACACTAGATTTAGCTGTTCTCAGGTTTCGAACAGTCATGGATGATTCTATTACTAGGCATATCCATTGGGAGGGTTACAAAAATGAGTTCTCGTAAGAGGTGTTTAGACAAATTGAAAAAAAAAATGGTATATAACCTGGATCTATATTACCAATATATGCTAAAGTCGGACAAACGAAAGTGAAATAGACATTAGGGCCCGAATTCACGAAGGTGGTACAAATGAAACCATGGTTTAAACCATGTACAAAAAGCCATGGAGCGCCAAGTGTCGCATGGAATTTTTCGTTACAAACTTAGTCATTTTGACTACAAAATGACCGTTTCGTTAACGAAATTATCATTTCGTGGACGAAATGTTCATTCAGTTGCAAAATGATGTCATTTCGTTACAAAATAATCATTTCATCGACGAAATGACTTATTTCGTAACGAAATATTCCATGCGACATTTGGCGCTCCATGGTTTAAACCATAGTTTCATTAACTTGTACCACCTTCATGATTTCGGGCTTAAAAGTGTTTACAACCCTGTAAAAGAAATGGTAATTTACTGATTGCTGTGACGTAAAGTTTGGTATTCACTGACTTTGTCTTTTATCCCTTCCTCTTTGTCTCAGTGAAGGAAAATAAGTAATAATTGTAGCCAAGCCTCGAACAAACTCTTCCTGTAGAACGCGTTCTGTAAACTAGTTCACGACATTTAGAAGCTGCAATCTATTCAATAGCTGCTATGCCCTGTATTGTTTCTTGAATACGTCACTGTCTTGCGATAACATTTAGAGCATCAGAGATAATTATGAGAGTGATCTTCATTTGTCTCTGTTCAGATTGGTATGACGTCACAACTGATCGTCCTTGGACCCGCGATCCTCCTTGGACCGATTTCCTCTCCAGCTCCCCGTCCATCAGCATCCGCCTTGTCGGAGGGAGCTCGTACCACGAGGGTCGTGTTGAGATCTATCACAATGGAGCCTGGGGCACGGTGTGTGATGACGAATGGGATGACAATGATGCCTGGGTCGTCTGCAGAGAACTCGGATATTCCACAAGCTACGCACGTGCTGTAAGTGGAGGGACTTACGGACGAGGATCAGGATCCATTCTACTTGACAACGTTAGATGTAACGGCTGGGAGTCGAGTCTAGCTAGCTGTCCCTCCAACGGATGGTACCACCATGACTGTGGACACAAGGATGATGCTGGCGTTCAATGTGGTGAGACTAAAGCCCCTTTTTAACAGAACCTTTCAAACTAAGAACCATCGCGGCAACGTCCGGGTAATATCAGGATATATTTATTTATTTATTCATTCATTTATTTATTTATTACCATCATTATTACTGTAATCATTTTACCTTGCCTGTTAAAGGGATAGTGTAGTTTTGATTGAGACCAAGCTTCAAGTTTCTAACTTTTTTGTTTTTGGTGAGATAATGAGAAACCTCTTCTGAAATATGAAAGAGCACGAATTTCAAAAGCGATTCAA
Organism: Diadema antillarum; assembly: GCF_040938485.1. Lineage (NCBI taxonomy): Eukaryota > Metazoa > Echinodermata > Echinoidea > Diadematoida > Diadematidae > Diadema > Diadema antillarum. The sequence continues at coordinate 13,020,242 of NW_027270960.1, forward strand.
CGTTTATTTGATGAAGATTGGTTTTGAAAAGGGAGAGATATGCAAAACAGGGCAATCCTAATAAAAGATGGAACCAACCTGTTATAGGATCGCTGTGTTTTACTCTGTGTTTGGATATCTCTACATTCCGAAACCGATTTTCATCTTATAAACTTTGAATCCCTTCCACAATGGTACGCTCTGTATTATTTCATTTGGCAGGTAGGCGTGGTTGTAGAAACCTTGCGTGTAAATAAAAAATACGCTCCCCGATAAGGTTTTCGTCGTGTTTCACGGTACCCTTTGCTCTCTCTTGCGGTTTTATTGGAATTTTGGAGGAATTTCTTCGGACGTTGACGTGTCGTTGCTGCTATAAGGTCTGTTAAGTCAGGACATCGGAGTTTCAAAATTCTTAACGTACCAAAGCTCTGAAGAAATACGTAAGGAGATGGAAATAGAAACTTACATAAAACACACCAAAACTTTTGATAAAACATCGTCTGTGTTGCTCATGCTCGAAAGAAAGATATTTTGATATTACACGGCAGAGAAATTGTTTTTTTTTAATGATTTAATGATTGGCAGTATTGATATTTGCCTATAATTGCTTTAATATTGATTTGAAATAATCGTATCTTTTTCATCGAAATAACCTCGGCGAGTTTCAGAGAGTATGAATGCCAGTTAAAATTGATGCAATACTATACGAATTGAAGAGAACTGCAAAAATAGAAAAGAAAAAAAAAAAGAATAGACCATCGTGTACATTATAATTTCAGATCAAACTGTTCTCAGGTTTCGAATAATATTGATGATTCCATGACTATCAGAAGGGATACAAACACGAATTCTCGCAAGAGGTATCCAGATACATGAAAGCTAATCCATGTTAGATGCTAATATAGACAAAAACAACTTGCAATCCTTGGAGAGTTGGTAATTTGGTGATTGTGACTGATAATGAAGTCTTGGTGTTCACTGCCTCCGTTTTTCATGTCAGGCTGTCAGGGGGGAAACAATCCCCCGCAGCCAAGCCTCCCACAAGACCAAGTATTAGATAGCTTTCCGTAAACAAAATACACGACACGACGAGACTGTGATCCAATCAATGCTGTTGTGCACCGCATTCTTTCTCGAATATAATGTAGACGGTCTTGAAGGCTGGTCTTTTGATATTTCAGCATAATTATGAAACATCACGGGTGCATTGGAATTAAAGTTTATGGTATTTAGTTTATAATAAACACCATTTCACCAGTATGAACTTCCTCTGTCTCTTCAGATCGGTATGACTTCACAACTTACATTCCAAGGAACAATCCGCATGAAGACCCGGCCACCACCTCCACGCCCATCAGCATCCGCCTTGTCGGAGGGAGCTCGTACTACGAGGGTCGTGTTGAGATCAATTACAATGGAGATTGGGGCACAGTGTGCGATGGTAACTGGGATGACGATGATGCCCGGGTCGTCTGCAGACAACTCGGATATTCCACAAGCTACGCACGGGCTGTGAGAGGAGGGACGTACGGAGAAGGATCGGGGTTCATTCTACTTGACAACGTTAGATGTAGCGGCTGGGAGTCGAGTCTAGCTAGGTGTCCCTCCAACGGATGGTACAACAACGACTGTGGCCACAAGGATGATGCTGGCGTTCAATGTGCGATTTGTTCGAGCTCCTCTCTGTTGATAAAACCGCTCTCTCTTGATCGTAGTACAGTCCCCCCCCCCCCCCAATGTTCATATATTTTTTTATAATTAGAGGTAATCAAACATAAAGAAAGAATTTGTGGATCAGACATTTGGTTCAAAATATTCAAATGATACGAGGTGAAGTCGTCATATCACAATCTCATAATCTTGATTAATTGCTATACTTGTGGTTGATAATCAGAAAATACGACCCTTCCCCTTCTGATCATTGAAAAGTATCAACATGGCAGTGATGTTGGAAATGATTCAGTTTCTTCTGTTTCATTTCACTTTAATGGAAAAAATGGTGTAAAATCGTGTACCTGTAATAATAGCTGAAACTCCATGCAATCAGTGAGATGAACTCCCAAACACCCTCGTGAACAGTACAAACAAAAGTCGACCAAACTACTGAAAGGACAGACTGTCTAGACGGCAGGCTATGAAACAACCTGGGCATCTTACCCAATCCAGCTGTCTGTATTGTACAGGAATGATCAAGAGATATTATACACACTATAGATCAGATCCGGATGGAGGAGAAAATAACTTCCCAAAACTGGTTTAAGTTTCTACGCTTATGGGCGACTTGCTCATATCATGCGATTTTAAGCTCAAGCGAGGACTTCTGTCTTGTTGCATATTATATAAATGTTCCTTGTTTTAAAATGAAAGGCAGAGAGAGATAAATGGCTACACTGTCTCGGTCACCTTGTTATGGGAAGAAGGTAGATTGGCGAGTTTTTAACATCCCACTGAAAGGCACTTTCATGCCTTCCAGCCAGAAGCAAATAGCTTTTGTGAAGTTTAATGGTCGAAGTTATTTTCTCGTCCAGGCGCTAAAGCGAGTCTCCACGATTGAGGCTTTCCATAAACAGTATTTAAAAGTGAATTTGACACTGATTTGAGATACCTTTCTTGCTTTCTACTCTCCTCACCCTTAACTGACAACTTCCCCCTCTTTTCATCGTATCGTCCACACAGGTGATATTGAGGTTCCTTCTACACGACCCTGGTCCATTACCTACGATGCGCCGATTCGTTTGGTAGGCGGATCTACGTACCACGAAGGTCGGGTGGAGATATTTCACGAGGAAAAATGGGGTACTGTGTGTGATAGTGGTTGGGACTCGCGGGATGCAGAGGTGGCGTGTCGACAGCTCGGTTACCAGTCGTACGGTGCTCAGGCCTACAGCGTTCCTCGAGTCAATGGCAGCAGACCGTTTCATCTTGCGTACGTCAACTGCGATGGTTGGGAACGCTCTTTAAGTTCGTGTCCCGCGAATCCTTCACCTGACATCTGCACTAAGATGAACAGTGCAAATGCAGCGATTCGTTGCGGTATGAGAAATATCGTTCATATCTCCATGAGAGTACATGATATTGTTTCATAAATCATGTCCTTTGAAATTTTTATATTGTTTTTACATATTTAGGCTGCATGTTTATGTCACCATTTACACGGGTTATTCCACATTATTGCTAACTGTTTTACATTGCAACTCTAACACAGCCGGTAAAACAGGGGGTGGATCCAGGAATTCCGTAAAGGGGGGAAGGGGCGTCTTTACAAAATTAAAGGGGCATGCGCCCCTCCTTTTTTCTCTTTATTTCTTTTGTTTTAACAAAGAATAGGGGGGGGGGGGACGTCCGGTGCGCTCCCCCAGGACCCGCCACTGTAAAAGTACATGCGTTATCAAAAAGGATTACAAAATGGTGAAACTCTCAGCTGTATTTCTCACTACCCCCCTTAGCAATTACTGCATAGTTTCTAAAACTTGCAGCAAGCTTTCCCAGCTGATGTTAGAGCTACCTGGAACGAATTAAACCAGTTCTTTAACTCGCAAGGACTCTCAGGTGGCGACGCAACAAACTCCCCACCCCAACCCCCACACATGCACACCTCACCATACACCATGCAGAACACATTCAGACAACAATGGATTTTGCTTTCATTTCCCCTAGGCAAATTAAAGAAGTCACAAATTTTGTTTTTGTCTTTAAAATACAGGAACGCTCGACAATAGTCAAAATGGATGCAAAGGTATCCAAAAAAAAAAAAGCCTTTTCATCAAGGGGAAAAATTCAGCATTTACATACTGGATGAAAATTGGTATTTTGCCAAATTGTACACAGAAACCATACGTATACACATGTAACTGCGAATGATACATTGTATTTGCACCTCAAGAGACTGTAAATGTACATTGTAACTTATATACCCAACTGTATGATAAAGAATAGACAAGGTTTTGGTATAAATCTCCTAAATCTGTTATTTTTGTGCAGTCGTGATTCCTGAGAACGGCACGACTGTAGTGTCCCTAGCCGTTGCCTGTGGACTTTCCATCGCCCTTGCACTGGTCTTTGTGATTACAACCTCGGTCCTGTGCCGAATGGTGAAATGCTGCCGGTCACTACCCATCATAAGATGCAGGGAGATGAAAACAAGTTTGACGAGCGCCCCCTTCGACGGACGCATCAAATACGTCGATTTAAAGAATGGTGCCACACTACATGTTTGAATAAATCATCTATGAATGAAAAGAAAGTCAACCAGCAAAATTCAATTTCTTTAACCAAACTCCGTTTCTTTCTCTCCTCAACCAATGTCGAAATACACATTCGTATCGCGATGTGAAACGTGATTGGTTTCGTAGCATTACGTATACTTTTTGATTCAAAACTGTAGTATTGTATCACGTCTTTCCTATTCTACATGGAATGACACTATCTACTTTGTAAGGTTAAAAGTATAATACGTGTCAAAGAAAGTGACTGTGCTTGGCAGGAATTAATGTTATTTGTGTTTACTCAAAGGATGCGGAAGTTAAGGTGACAAAATAGAAGGCTACGTCTTAGGAAGATGTGAAGTGATTGAGGTTTAATGTACGTGGATTGAGAAGAAGTAATACGAAGTCTTATTTTACTCAGAGTTTTGTTTAGATAGGATATTATCATTATGCAGTTAACAAAATAATCAAATAAAAAAAATGCTGCAAAAAGTTAAAGTAATGCAGCCATACGTATCAAATAGAAACGGTCTAACTGAAGATAACCCATATTGTATATTTTGTGTAAACCGATTGCTTGATGAAACTGATTGAAAACAAATGAAAAACGAAACAAAACAGAAACAAACATGCCTTCTCTCTTTTCCAGCATCGACACCTTACTTTCAGGATTTTCTTACTTCTTTATTACTGACTCGTGAGCACAGCATCTTCCATATAAAGTTAATCACAAAGTTGTGAATATGTCATTTGTATGTGGGGTTCAGTTGTATGTAACTGACAAGTTATTCTTTCATTTAAGTTACTCTTTGTTGATCAGAAATCAAGAGACATGTGACATGAGCCATTTTTTTTTCCAGACAGGGAGAAAAAAAAGCTGTGAAACTTTGTGAGCGATCAGCGTTTTTCAATGTATTTCAACCGTATATTAAAGCTGTCTTGCTTTGAATAACATGTTTTAAGTAACAACACAAAATGTTTGCGATACTCTTGTCAGTTAAATCCACATTTATTGTTGGATGACCGTCATATCAACGTAAATTGCTACATATTGTTATTTTGAAAACCTTGATTTTAATATCTATATGCCTTTTTCATGAGCTGTGAAAATGTAAATCAAGATGAGCATCAAACCTTGATTGGTTGGAGTCCTAACCACGAAGGAAGGAGTAACAAACAAAGCGGACTTTCTGATTTTCATTTTCGTTTTTGTTAACTTTAATAGCAAAGCATTCTATACTCTTTACTGATATACATGTATATTCAATTGGATCACAAAGCTCGTATCGTTGAAAGAAATATTAATGAATTGTTCTGGTGTACTAGGCTTATACTCAGGATACACAGATGAATAAACCTTTACCGCTGAGGTGCATGCAAATACCTTCATGTCACGGTTTCCTGTCAACGATTTTCGTAATGTCTTATTTGGTTATTCGTGGACAAGATATCAGTTTAGGGGGAGGGGGGTCAAATAATGATAAATGACAAAGTAACACTATGAAAGATGATGAAGTAGTTATGTTGTATGTGTATCTTTTAACTCTAAACGATCACAAGGATGTATGTTATTGTGTTGCGGTAAAACAGACTAGAGAAGAAAGTGTCACGAGGATTATGGTGTAAGCAGCTATTACCTCAATGACAATGTTTAGTGGAAAGTGCGGGAATTAGCTGTAATATAATCTTCATCATCGTTTGCTCCATAGATTAATGTTAGTTAAGTGTACGTTAAAACATGTGCATGGCACTGTTACAAATTAATTGAATCGTTTAATAAAGATTCAGTTATTTTGAGTACTTGACTTCAAACAAAATTATATGTTTTTTATCACCCTCGCAAAATACTACACACCCGATTCTAATAGTATGTTCCTGGATAAGAAGAATCTTAGCACCGAAAAAAAAAAAACCCGCGTGCTGTTCGTTATTCCGAAGGTTCGCTATTCCGAAGGTTCGTTATTCCGAAGGTTCGTTAATCTGAAACGCACTAATTCCCTATACCTAGAGGTTCGTTAATCCGAAAATGAAAAAGGGTTCGTTTAATCCGAACATTTGTGGCGTTATTCCAAAGGTTTGTTATTCCGGAGATTCGTAACCGAAAATGAAATTCGGAATAACGAACCTTCGGAATAACGAGCTGTAACCGAAAAACCCGATGTAAACCTTTTATGTATTTTATTCCCCCAATTTTAGAATACCGGATTCAAAGGGTATATTAAATAAAAGTTACATATACATTGTTGCGGAATGTTAGTGGAAAACATTCTTAAACATAGAAAGAATTCCAGTATTTCTCAAAGGCAAGTTACATGACTAATCAATGAGGGTTTCAGTTGAAATATCACTGCAATGTATCCATAATGTGACCCCCTCTCCCCCCCCCCCCCAAAAAAGATCGTACAATTAGTTTGATACAGACAAACATTATAAACTGTCTGATGCAGTTATATTCGTGCAGGATACAGGATAGGGTCTTTGCTTTTTAAAGCCAATGGTAAGCTTTATGTTGCATTAAACTTGGAACCCCTCCTAAAGATTTCGCGCGATTGGGCAAGTTCTTGAATACACCATTCGCACTCTACCCTGTGCAAAATAATCAGGATTGTTATTGTTATAGACAATTATATTGTCTCCATTCTACGTGCATGTTATGATCTTTACCTACATAAATTGATGGTGCTTCACTGTTTGACCCTGTTACCACAATGTTTCATATCTTCGTGAGGCAAGTTAGTGGAGAATTTATGACCCTGATTTAAGCAAATATTTACGCCTCCTCACAAATCATATACATCTCACTAAAGAACTTTAAGAAGGGGAGGAGGAGGGTATAACGGAAGTTTTCAGTGAGTGGAGGAGGATTTAAAATCCCTTCAAAACGTTTTAAGGTCACTGGATTTTAAAGAAAAATATACACGATAGATAAAGGTGCTATGGTTATGATTATTACAAAGTTGATGTAATACATGTAATAGGCAATCAAACTCGTTTTCCACGATTCACTCTATACATGCTATATCCATATATGAATAGATTTAAAACGTAATTTCAAAGTAAAAAATACAAATTAATACAAATCGTCATTTCTGTAATATCGCAAATCGTGGTCAGCACTGTTGCTTACAATATGGCACATATAAAGGCTATTATGTATAGCTTCATCATTTTTAATGGAGAAATAAAAAGCCCAAGAGATTGTTTTCTTAACTGCATATTGTCTTCCATTCATTGCATCTTTTTTATTTATTTATTTTTTTTTTGGATTGCAAGCAGAAACACCAGATTAACTGATGGATCTCATGTCTGAATAGCAAGAATGTCTATTAATTATTCATCTGTTTATGTAAGCAACAATAGGCAGGTAAAATGTGGTTTATATAGATGGGGTCGCAGATATTCCATTCCAGTTCGTATGAGACTGTAAAGTGCATGCCTGATAGTATTCTTTGAATTCTACCAGTAGACTTGGGTGTAGGGCTATAGTCTTCATTTGTATGGTTGTGATGGCATATATAGAATATCTGCCTATTGATAGGGATACATGCATGAAATCTGAATATTACTTGTATTACAGATGAGAATTGACCTAACGGTTTTCAACGACGCTATTATAACCTGTGTAGGTGTTTATTTAACAGATGTATTATAATTATATATATATATATATATATATATATATATATATATATACATATGTATATGTATATATATATCATACATATACAGTATATATATATAAACATATGTGTTTCAAAAAAAATTCCACTTTTGATTCTTAATAATTCAAAAACTATGTATTAGATAACATTGTCATTGATACGAGTGATAGCTGAATAGTGTACAATTTCGTTGAACGTGGTTTAGATATGAAAGCATAAATCAGTTTCATGAAATTCATGATGAATTTCACAGTTAGGTTCCAGATTTCGCTCTATTTTCAACCCTCTGTACAAAATTTCACTTTGCACAGGGGTCCATTGGTGTGTATGGGAGTGTGTGGTTAACACCCTGACAATGGTCCTGAACAATGGCCAGGGTTTGAATGCTTCATTATTTATTCATGAGAAATTTCACTATCACAGCTAGTCTATATTCAGCATCTGGCAGTATCTGTGTAAAGTCAAACGCCTGCCGATACTGTCGTTGAGTCGTGACAGTGCTCTCCCTATTTCTAAAAAACGAAATTACGATGAATACCTTCTGTTCTATCGTAAACATGGTGACAGGAAGCAAAGAAAATCAATTAGAGTATACACTTGTGTATATGGAGCTTTAAATATAATCTACTGTGAAACAAATCGCCCTAATGATAAATGCTGCTAAACTCTTTACCAAAAATGATCTCTTTTTATCGAAAAAACGAAAAATGATAATAGATTAGATAATTTATGCTTATTTATCTCCCAAATTTAGTGATATGTGAAGCAAAATTTCAAAATGATTGCCAGCTGGAATGAAATCAGGTGTTTGCAAGCACATGGAAACATGTGCTTACCTTTTCCATGTGCATACATTTTACCCTTTACCGTGCATGAATTCAGACTAGCAGTGCCCAGGGCAATCCACATGAATTATTGATTAAGCATTCATGTGCCTGGGAGCGCGAGACTGACGCCTAGTCAACAGGTGGTTTTAGGCATGTCCATTGTTCAGGGCCATAGTCAGCACACACTCACATACACATCATTGGTTCCTGTGCAAAGTTCATTATTTTTTTGTACAGAGGGTTAAAATTTGACCAAAATCTGAAACCTTACTTCAAAATCAATCTTAGATTTATTGAAACTGATTTATGCTTTCACATTCAAATTACCTTCAACAAAATTGTACACTATTCAGCTATCACTCATATCAATGACAGTGTTATCTGATATATAGTTTTTGAATTATTAAGAATCAAAAGTGGGAAATGTTTTTTGAAACACCTAGTATATATATATATATATACATATATATATATATACATATATATATATATATATATATATATATATATATATATATACATATATATCTTCCTCAGTCTTGATAAAGGGCAGGGCCCGAAGACTCTAGTATATTTAAATTACATTTTGAGGATTCAAAAGTTAATGTCTTCCACCTCTTCCTCACTCTCAACTACACACTACTAAGACGTGACGGCCCAGGGGTTTAGCAACTTTCACACACACACACACACACACACACACACACACTCTCTCTCTCTCTCTCTGTCTCTCTCTCTCTATATATATATATATATATATATTTATTTATTTGTATATATATATATACATATATATGTATATATATATATATACGTATATATATATATATATATATATATATATATATATGTTCATATAATTCTTCTGTTTTCATAGGAGAAAGGACGAAAAAGAAGAACGCTACTTGAGTTGATTTTGGTAAAAATGCTCTTGATGTCGGGTCCGGAACGTGCTTACTATTAGTCAATTTTCTTATATTGTATTCCTTTTCCAAAGAGGTAAACAGAAAATAAAATTAAACCTTAAAGTTCAGTCAAGAGCGAATGGAAATATGTAGCTAAATCTCAACTTAACTGTAGTTTCTCAATGTGGGCCTAGTGATGTTCGTTAAAAATTATCAAATATAGAAAATAATCAACAATTCTTGCGTGCACGTTTCAACTGGCGGAAATACTACATATTTCTTGCAATGGAATATCGAAGATGGAAGAGGAATACAAGCAAAAAACAAACAAACTCCTTTCACTTTCCTATGTGCTCTTAAAAACAAATAAAAAAGACAAAGATGCACATTTCTCAATTCTAGCTCATTCCTGTCACAAATATCTTTGAAATAATGTGACGTTACCTCTTTCATCCGTTCCTTCCCTCCCCTCTCAACCCATAGGATCTGTCCTGTGTTATCTTCCATTGAAAAAATAACGTTGGGTTTTATCGCACATTATCTATGGTACGTCATAAAATACTTCTACAAGAGAGGTATAAGTACACTGTATGTGATGACAAGCCCGCACTAAATTACATTCTTGCACCACATCGGTCGGAGAAGATTCTATGCCATAGCTACGCACACTATCGGCTATGGATATCTAGTAGAGGCACAACGCGCTTCCAAAGTACACACTGGGTTTAGTCAGTGGCCATGAAAGTTAACATGGCGTCTCTACACTCACCTTCTAATCTGGCGCTGTTACTTATTGTCACAGCTTTGATGCCAAACTGTGCTGTTTGTCGTAAGTTCATCTTGATTCTTTGTACCATCGAATTTGTCTTCAATGTTTGAATTACGACTCAAGTCTAGATTTGTAGGCTTACATCCAGGAGCAAAATATCTTTTAAGATGTGAAAAAAAGAACAACTTGTGAGACGTGTCTGTTTCATTACCTGAACACAAAGGAAGGTTAAATGCCAGCACTTAACTGACAAAACTATTGTCGATCGGTCATATTTCTTTGATTGAACATGTTTCTTGAATGGTGGGGGCTGCATTTGAATTAATAATCGCAGTTCAATATTTGGTTTCATGTCGATTTTTCCAATTCCAAATGAAGTAGTATCAGAGAATTTATCGAATGTCATTCATGTACTTTGTAAGTTAATACTCTTTCCTTTAGAATGGCACTATAAAGTCGCAGTCACTCTACGGCTACATGTAGCAGCTGTTCGAAATATAAAAACTAGATATTGATTTTAAAAGTAGGCCCTTATTTAACGATTTTAGCAATAAAGAATTACCATCTTCAAAAATCTCTTGATATATATATATATACATATATATATATATATATATATATATATAAGTGCGAAGAGTTTGTGAAGGATTCAGGAAAAAGTTTATATATAGCAGAGCGTTATAGTCATTGACCTTGGGCGCAAGGAAACCGCTACCGCCTAAAGATCGTCCCGCGAAAGGACGTGAAACCGTCAGTAGCGGTCTCCGTGAGCCCAAGGTAAATGACTATATATATATATATGTATGTATATATATATATATATATATATATATATATATATATATATATATATAAAGAAACAAACTGGTAATGCATTCTTCGCCTTCTTCGGGAGTTCCGAAGAAGGCGGAGGACGCCGAAAATTTGAGCCGAAAAAACTTATGCTTTATTGGCCAAAAATGAATTACCAGTTTGTTTCTTCATTTTTCCGTGGAGCCAATACGTGAAATCTCAACACACACACACACACACACACACACACACATACACACACACACATATATATATATATATATATATATATATGATAAAAAAATGTTTCTATATTCAAATATTTCATGTTTCATATATTCATTCGCATTGATGAGTACTTGAAATAATTTTCCCCAAAATGGTTCACTTATCGTCCTATAGCATAACCACGATACATTTTGTTATTTCATGTCAGATAAAAACATGTGGAATGTTTTGTATTTATTATTACTATTTTTCATTGTGCATATTCTGTCATTACTACGGCAAAGGCCACTGAACGTGTTAACTTTGATAGCAGACTCATTTATTACCATTACTATTATTGTAAAGTAGTTGGAGTAGTACACATACACTCTGTAATTTTCCCTTTTCCCCTATCCCTTCCTTCTCTCTCTATCCCTTATTCTATCCAGAGTAGCTAAGTATAGGGTCTACATACCGTCAAGTCCCGGCTTATTTTGGAAACCCTTCTGTTTAAGTTCCCTAAGCTGTTTGTACTTGTTTTGTTTTGTACTAAAAACTACTAGTATGTGTTGATATACTGTTTGTTATCTGATGTAACGGAATTAAGCAGAAATAAATCAAATCAAATCAAATCAAATCAAATCAAATCAAATTCAATTCAATTCAATTCAATTCAATTCAATTCAATTCAATCATAGTTTATTTCCAATCAACGAAAATCAAAACATAGTACAAAGTATACATGTCATGAAATAATATTGTTCAAACATTTGCAAAAGATTCATGTAGTATCCGAGATAAATTATATAACAACATATATTTTTATATATACATATATATATATATATATATATATATATATATACAATAATTTGGAGGAACAATATACATATATACTTCGTGGGCGTGCGGAAAATAGATTCGATTATGGAAAATAGTGATCCACTAAAAAGCAAAGCTTGTGGGACGTGGATCGCTAGAAAAATTATGAATAAATAATATATTATTCAAGGGTTTTTTATAGCTATTATATTTGATATAGATTATCTAAGTCATTTGTAAAGATATACATGCAGTTATATTGAGATACGCAGGTCGGGAAAAAAAATAAGAATAGAATATCAATGCTAATGCCCGGACACTGTTCACTGAACCACGTGTACCGGGAAAATATGACAAGGACAACACACTCGTACACACATTACCCACACACATATAAGACGCGAGACAGTACCGAGAGGAGAGAAGACGGTAACAATACAAGTCCACGAAGAACAAAAGACGAGAAAGGAAGAGGAGAGAAGAAAGAAGAGAGGTCTGCATACAGAACACGCCAAGTGCTGCGACATCAGGACAGGTGAAAGCTCTAGCATGAATTAAAACAATTTGAATTATGTAGAATTATAAGTAGAGAGTGGGTGTTTTCTGAATTTGTATATAAATGTGACGAATTTGGGGGAATCTTTTAAACTATTATCTAGATCATTCCAAAGTTTGGGTCCGGTATAAAGAAATGTACTTTGAGCACGTGCGGTTCTCATTAATGGAAGATGAAATTCGTCGGATCGTCGCGTGGGATAGTTTTGTACATGACTGTTTCGATGAAATGAGTCGTAAAATATTTTAGGTAAAATATTACTGTTATAATTAAACATAAACTGGCCAAGTTGGAACACATACAAACCTTTTATTTTTAGTATTTCATGGTCAAAGAACAAAGCATCTGTATGTTCTCGGGTATGTAGATTAAAAACAATTCTGAGCGCTTTCTTTTGCAATAAAAAAAAGTTTATCAAGTAATATCTGATATGTATTACCCCAAGCAAGAATGCCGTAGTTTAAATAAGGTAATATCAAACTAGAATAAAGAGTTAATAATGCAGATGAAGGAAGATAATATTTTAATCTGTTCATGACGCCAATATTACGTGAGATAATTTTACATATATTATTAATATGATTCCTCCATGAAAGCTTGTTATCAACACAAACACCAAGAAATTTAAAGGAAGAAACTTCTTCTAGGGGAGTAGTATCAAATGTTATATTGCCTGGGAGGCTATCTAAAGAGTTACTAAAAAGCATAAATTTAGTTTTTTGAATATTTAGTGACAATTTATTTGCGTATATCCATTGTATAACCTTTTTCAATTCTTCATTTACTGTTCTTATTAAGATATTTGGGTCAGGGTGGGGAAAAAAAAGGTTAGAGTCATCCGCGAATAATATGAGTGATAGTTTCTCCGAGGATCTATGAAAATCATTGATATAAATAATGAATAACAGTGGGCCTAATAAACTCCCATGTGGAACACCACATGCAATAGTTTTATTTTGAGAGTCAAAGCCGTTGACATGTACAAACTGGGATCTTTTTGATAGGTAACTCGTGAACCACTCCAAGGCCTTTCCACGTATGCCATAATGGGATAATTTGGCGAGAAGTATTCCATGGTTAATCGTGTCAAAGGTCTTGGAGAAGTCCAAGAAGATACCTATTGTGTGTGAAAATGTTTCGAGTGCGTGTGTGACTTTGTCGATGAGGGCGAGTAGTGCGTGTGTTGTGCTGTGATTTTCCCTAAATCCAAATTGAAAGTTTGAAAATATGTCGCAGGTTTTAAGAAAACGTGCTGTCCTGATATAAACTATTCTTTCGAGAATCTTAGAAATAGAAGATAATAAAGATATGGGTCTATAGTTATTGACATCATCCTTCTCCCCTTTCTTATAAATAGGAATTACTTTCGCAATTTTCATACTATTTTGCACATGGCCAGTTGTAAGCGATGAGTTGATAATGTCTACTAAGGGATCCACTATTTGGGGAATTATGTTTTTTATCAAATGGTTATCAATTCCGTCGTGGCCAGGACTTTTTTCCTTCTTTCAAATTTTCAACGATCTTTATTATTTCTTCTTTATGTTGGGTCAAAAAATATAGTTTTGGAGTTAGGTGTATCGAAAATGCAATTATTATTATTAATTATTATTAAAAAATCACTAAAAGATTTACTAGAAATCCAATTGAAGAGAAGAAGTCATTGAAAATTTCAGCCATGCCAGCGGGAGTGTTGCTGGAGGCACTGCCCCATCGAACTTCAAGGAAAAGTAAGGAAAAGAAAACAAATTCTATTCAAGATTCAATAAGCGAAGCATTTCAATGGCATTGTCGCCGTGCGCTAAAAAACGTCTGTTTTTCATTCGCCATGTTGATCCGAGACACGTCCTCAATTTACATATACATTCACATTGTAGGTGTTCTTCAATTTCCCAAACTGTTTTACTAACAAGAGTTATGTGACAATAAATCTTGGGTGCAAAAAATATTGCAGCAATGTAAAGTGGTAAGTATTGGCCTTCCTTTTCGAAACCGTTTAGTAGGGAATCGTTCGTTCTGTGCCGTCATAGAGTCAGTACATGATATTCATAATAAATGTTGGACAAGGAAAGAGGATAACATGAGTGAGTTTTCACCACGTTTTGTGCACAGATACGTTTTTCTTCACCACCTCCCTGCCTACTTCCATCAAAAGCGTCCGCCTTGTCGGAGGGAGATCGGTATTCGAGGGTCGTGTTGAGATCTATCACGATGGAGCCTGGGGGACGGTGTGTGATGACGAATGGGATGACGATGATGCCCGGGTCGTCTGCAGACAACTCGGATATTCCACAAGCTACGCACGGGCTGTGAGGGGAGGGACGTACGGACAAGGATCAGGATCCATTCTACTTGACAACGTTGGCTGTGACGGCTGGGAGTTGAGTCTAGCTAGCTGTCCTTCCAACGTATGGTACAACAACGACTGTGGGCACTGGGATGATGCTGTCGTTCAATGTGGTAAGACTCGACCCCTTTTTAACAGGTCCTTTCAAACTAGGAATTATCGCGGCAACGTCCGGGTAACGTCAGGATGTATTTATTTGTTTATTCATTCATTTATTTTTCATATTGTTATTACTATTTTTATTTTTATCTTGCTTGTTAAAGGGATAGGCCTAGTGCAGTTTTGAATGAGACCAATCTTCAGGGTTTTATTCAATTCAATTTTTTTGTGTGTGTGAGATAATGAGAAACCTCTTCTGAAAAATGAAAGAGGGCATGAATATCAAAAGCGATTCAATGTTTATTTGATGAAAATTGGTTTTGAAAAGGGGGAAATGTGCAAAACAGAGCAATCGTGATAAAAGATGGGACCAACCTGTTGTTAGGATCACTGTGTTTTACTCTGTGTTTGGATATCTCAGACATTCCGAAACCGATTTTCATCTAATAAACTTTGAATCCCTCTTACAATGATGCGCTGTGTATTATTTCATAAGTAGTTTCTTGGTATCTTGGTAAGTTAAAAGCCCAATCCTCATTTCCACCAAAGCTACCCAATCCCTTTAAAACGGTCCCGCAAAAAGTTGCTCTGAAATTATCGCAGTAACCCGTCTCCAAAATTCTACCCTAGACACCGTGACAGTGTCCTCGTAACCCTCCTACTACTTGGGTAAAATTCCGTTGATACACTCAACCCGCATGCGCAGCATTGCAGACAGAGACTGATTGACGCGCCATGCGTCTAACGTGCATGGATTGTAACCACTGATTTCAATCATTGTCTATGTACATGTAGTTGAGATCAGTTATTGCATTTACTATGTGCACAATCTAGGCTTTCGTTCTGTGTCTGTTAAAACGGTAGGCCTACCCTTTACTCTCTCTTCCGGTTTTATTGGAATTTTGGAGGAATTTCATTTTTCGGACATTGTCGTGTCGTTGCTGATATAAGATCTGGTAAAGATAGGACTTCAGAGTTTCAAATTCTTAACGTAGTAAAACTATGCAGTAATACTTAACGAGATGAGATTGATTTCATAAAACACATAAAAAATACCAAAGAAAATATCGCCTGAGTTGCTCATGCTTGAAAGCAAGATATTTTGATATTACACGGCAGCGAGATTCTTCACCTGGAGAAACGAAAGACAGTTCCCGATTGTCTGTAAATTAGATTCCAGATAAAAAAAAAAAGAATGGTATCCTGATCAATGTTCTCGAGATTCAGCATAAATAGATTGAAAAATATGAAACTAAAAGAAGAAAAACAAATCAACGCAATAATTGTCCAAAGAGGAACATTGATATAACACAACTAGAAAAGTAGCGATATTGCATCATGTAACCATTGATAACGGAGGAAGGAAAAACACTGGGCACTGCCAGTTTAGCAGAACTCGACTTGGATGGAGCCCAGTAAGACCATAATGTAAATAAAAAGAATAATCACTTTTACAAAGCACTATACATCACAGATTTGTGTATGCAGATAAAAATATTGCATTATAGAGTTTACAGGACGAATCGCAGTGCATACCATGTTGATAAATGTTAGATTAAGGATTGCGTCACACTGTCCCGAAATCAACACAAGATGTCACTTCGTCACTGGACGTTTTCAATTTCGTGTGAAGTTGTTGAAAGGCCAATCATCGGCCGAAGCGAGTATAATGCCTATAGAGGGTCACACGACGGTACCCGAACCAAATGCGAAGGCTCCATGAAGATGCGAATCTTTGTTAAGACGTTCAAAGGGGGAAAACAGTCCAAATAAAGGTTAATCTGATAAAAAAAAATATAAAAAGGAATATATTACGAGTTCAACGGTATATTTTTGATCGAAATCGGATGAAAAATAATGAAATTATAATACTTTGAAGTGTCGCTATTTTTTTTTTGAAACACTTCTTAAACAGTCACTATCAATATGCAAATGACAAAGTAAGCGTGTCACCCCCTCACAACTTGTCATATACACGTTTGTGCATTTTAATTTTTTTTTTAATTTCCAATTTTTATTCAAACGCAATTATGCCCGAGGTTCATATCATCTTATATCTAACCGATCACTATTCTGAAGTAATTCAACCAGGAATAACATCTTGTTTCAGACTTCAATGACAGAAACGTTGAATTCTCATCATTTTTTTTTACACGATCACTGGAAAATTGTGAGGTGTGGCACGGTTAGCACAGTCATTTGCATATTCAATATCCATTGTAGAAGAACTGTTTTGCAGAAATTGGCAAAACTTCGAAATTTCGCGACTTTCTAATTTCTTATCATATTTCAGTCAAATTTATACCGTTGAACTCTTAAGATTTTACTCTTTCTGATCAGACAAACTTATATTTGGACTGGATTTTAAGAAGTTAACATTATGAACTTCACGAATGAAACAACACATCAAAACGAAGATCTTGCCGTCGCTCACCAAGTTGCTGTTGGAGCCTATACAGAAATTCCACTGGCGGTCATGTGATAGTTCAAGATGCCCTCACGAAATAATGATCAGGGCCGAATTTGAACAGTTCCTTTCATATGCACCGTCTTGGTAACAGGCTACACAACGCAGGGTAGCCTCGGGTAGCCTCCGGTGAAGATTGCTATCCGGAGAAGACGGTGGACAGCCTCCGGACAGCCTCCGGACAGCTTCAGGAGAATAATTTATAGTTTTTTGTTTTTTTAATATAGGAAATGTTTTAACATTGAGGGGTGGGAAAAATATATTTCTGACATAAGTGACGGGCGGTATGACGCAATAAAGGACTCATAAATATTGACGAGAGCCAAAGATAATGTCAAGTATTTCAGACTAATAAGTTTGAAAGTCACACTGGCTTATGTGCTGACGGTTTTGCAAAATTAATAATCCAATTTCAGTCAAATTCATACCGTTCAACTCTTAAGATTTTACTTTTTCTTATCAGACTAACTTATATTTGGACTGCAATTGTATAATAGGTGACACGATAGCTTCTCATTCCAAATTAGGAGGTTTATTATACAATGTATAATTTGTGAAACAAACGCCGTCATTTAATGATTTTCTAGAGAACTTATACATACGTAATGATAAAAATCGATTGGTAGTATTGATATTTGCCTATAATTGCTTTAACATTGATTTGAAGTAATCGTATCTTTTTTATTGAAATAACCTCAGCGAGTTTCAGAGAGTATGAGAAAATGCCAGTTAAAACCGATGCAATACTATATGAATTGAAGCGAACTGAAAAAAAAACATCGTGTACATAATAATTGTAGATCAAGCTGTTCTCAAGTTTCGAATAATATTGATGATTCCATGACTATCAAAAGGGATACAAAAACGAATTATCGCAAGAGGTATCCAAATAAATAGAAAGATTGGTGTTACCTGGATCCATATTAGCCGCTAAATTTGAAACTGAAATAGACATCAAAAGTTTGCGATCGTGGGAGCATTGGTAATTTCTTGATTGTGATTGAACATTTGGTGTTCTCTGCCTCCGTTTTTTTCCTGTCAGGGGGAAACAATCCCCCACAGCCAAGCCTCCAACAAGACCGCGTATGAGATTGCTTACCATTGACAAAGTACACGACATGTTCAGTGCTGATGTGCACCGCATTCTATCTTGAATATACTGTCTTGACGCAAGTCTTTGCGATGATATTTCAACATAATTATGAAAAAAAATACTGAGGCATTTGACTTTTATGGTATTTTAGTTTATAATAAATATCATTTTATCAGTATGGACGTCCTCTGTCTCCAATCAGATTGGTTTGACCAGGGATTTGAGGGAGCTCCACCTCTCCGGTATGACCCGGCCACCACCTCCCAACCCATCAGCATCCGCCTTGTCGGAGGGAACTCGTACTACGAGGGCCGTGTTGAGATCTATCGCAAGGGAGCCTGGGGCACAGTGTGTGATGACGAATGGGATGACTATGATGCCCGGGTCGTCTGCAGACAACTCGGATATTCCACAAGCTACGCACGTGCCGTGAGTGGAGGGACTTACGGACTAGGATCAGGATCCATTCTACTTGACAACGTTAGATGTAACGGCTGGGAGTGGAGTCTAGCTAGCTGTCCTTCCAACGGATGGTACCACCATGACTGTGGACACAAGGAAGATGCTGGCGTTCAATGTGGTGAGACTAAAACCCCTTTTTAACAGAGCATTTCAAACTGAGAACCATCGCGGCAACGTCCTGGTAACATCAGGATATATTTATATATTTATTTATTTATTTATTTATTTATTTATTTATTTATTTATTTATTTATTATTTATCTATTTATTCATTTATTATCATTATTATCATTGTTATTATTATTTTTACCTTGCCTGTTAAAGGGATAGTGTATTTTTGATTGAGACCAAGCTTCAGGTTTCAAACTTTTTTTTTGAGAGAGAAACCTCTTCTGAAATATGAAAGAGCATGAATTTCAAAAGAGATTCAACGTTTATTTGATGAAAATTGGTTTTGAAAAGGGAGAGATATGCAAAACAGGGCAATCCTAATAAAAGATGGGACCAACCTGTCATATGATCGCTATGTTTTACTGTGTTTGGATATCTCAGACATTCCGAAACCGATTTTCATCGTAGAAACTTTGAATCCCTCTCACAATGGTACGCTCTGCATTATTTCATTGGCAGGTAGGCGTGGTTGTAGAAACCTTGCGTGTAAATCAAAAATACGCTCCCCAGATAAGGTTTTCGTCGTGTGTCTGTTAAAACGGTACCCTTTGCTCTCTCTAGCGGTTTTATTGGAATTTTGGAGGAATTTCTTCGGACGTTGCCATGTCGTTGCCGCTATAAGGTCTGTTAAAACAGGACACAAGGGTTTCAAAATTCTTAACGTACCAAAGCTCTGAAGAAATACTTAAGGAGATGGAAAGAGAAACTTACATAAAACACACCAAAACTTTTGATAAAACATCGTCTGTGTTCCTCATGCTCGAAAGAAAGATATTTTGATATTACACGGCAGAGAAATTGTTTTTTTTTTAGTGATTTAATGATTGGTAGTACTGATATTTGCCTATAATTGCTTTAATATTGATTTAAAATAATCGTATCTTTTTTATCGAAATAACCTCGGCGAGTTTCAGAGAGTATGAATGCCGGTTAAAATTGATGCAATACTATACGAATTGAAGAGAACTGCAAAAATAGAAAAGAAAAAAAAGAATAGACCATCGTTTACATTATAATTTTAGATCAAACTGTTCTCAGGTTTCGAATAATATTGATGATTCCATGACTATCAGAAGGGATACAAAAACGAATTCTCGCAAGAGGTATCCAAGATACATGAAAGCTAATCCATATTAGATGCTAAAGTCGAAAATTAAATATAGAGACAAAAACAACTTGCGATCCTTGGAGAGTTGGTAATTTGGTGATTGTGACTGATAATGAAGTCTTGGTGTTCACTGCCTCCGTTTTTCATGTCAGGCTGTCGGGGGGGGGGGGGGGGGGGGGGACAATCCCCCGCAGCCATGCCTCCCACAAGACCATGTATTAGATAGCTTTCCGTAAACAAAATACACGACACGACGAGACTGTGATCCAATCAATGCTGTTGTGCACCGCATTCTTTCTCGAATATAATGTAGACTGTCTTGAAGGTTAGTCTTTGCAATGATATTTCAGCATAATTATGAAACATCACGGGTGCATTGGAATTAAAGTTTATGGTATTTAGTTTATAATAAACACCATTTCACCAGTATGAACTTCCTCTGTCTCTTCAGATCGGTATGACTTCACAACTTACATTCCAAGGAACAATCCGCATGAAGACCCGGCCACCACCTCCACGCCCATCAGCATCCGCCTTGTCGGAGGGAGCTCGTACTACGAGGGTCGTGTTGAGATCAATTACAATGGAGATTGGGGAACAGTGTGCGATGGTAACTGGGATGACGATGATGCCCGGGTCGTCTGCAGACAACTCGGATATTCCACAAGCTACGCACGGGCTGTGAGAGGAGGGACGTACGGAGAAGGATCGGGGTTCATTCTCCTTGACAACGTTAGATGTAACGGCTGGGAGTCGAGTCTAGCTAGGTGTCCCTCCAACGGATGGTACAACAACGACTGTGGACACCAGGATGATGCTGGCGTTCAATGTGCGATTTATTCGAGCTCCTCTCTGTTGATAAAACCGCTCTCTCTTGATCGTAGTTCAGTCCCCTCCCCCCCCCCCAATGTTCATGTAATTTTTATGATTAGAGGTAATCAAACATAAAGAAAGAATTTGTGGATCAGACATATTGGTTCAAAATATTCAAATGATACGAGGTGAAGTCGTCATATCACAATCTTGTAATCTTGATTAATTGCTATACTTGTGGTTGATAATCAGAAAATACGACCCTTCCCCTTCTGATCATTGAAAAGTATCAACATGACAGTGACGTTGTAAATGATTCAGTTTCTTCTGTTTCATTTTACTTTAATGGAAAAAATGGTGCAAAATCGTGTACCTGTAATAAAAGCTGAAACTCCATGCAATCAGTGAGATGAACTCCCAAACACCCTCGTGAACAGTACAAACAAAAGTCGACCAAACTACTGAAAGGAAAGACTGTCTAGACGGCAGGCTATGAAACAACCTGGGCATCTTACAGGAATGACCAAGAGGTATAATACACACTATAGATCAGATCCGGATGGAGGAGAAAATGACTTCGCAAAACTGGTTTAAGTTCCTAAGCTTATGGGCGACTTGCTCATATCATGCGATTTTAAGCTCAAGCGAGGACTTCTGTCTTGTTGCATATTATATAAATGTTCCTTGTTATAAAATGAAGGGCAGAGAGAGATAATTGGCTACACTGTCTCGGTCACCTTGTTATGAGAAGAAGGTAGATTGGCGAGTTTTTAACATTCCACTGAAAGGCACTTTCATGCCTTCCAGCCAGAAGCAAATAGCTTTTGTGAAGTTTAATGGTCGAAGTTATTTTCTCGTCCAGGCGCTAAAGCGAGTCTCCACGATTGAGGCTTTCCATAAACAGTATTTAAAAGTGAATTTGACACTGATTTGAGATTCCTTTCTTGCTTTCTACTCTCCTCACCCTTAACTGACAACTTCCCCCTCTTTTCATCGTATCGTCCACACAGGTGACATTGAGTTTCCTTCTAGACCACCCTGGTCTACCTACGATGCGCCGATTCGTTTGGTAGGCGGATCTACGTATCACGAAGGTCGGGTGGAGATATTTCACGAGGAAAAATGGGGTACTGTGTGTGATAGTGGTTGGGACACGCGGGATGCAGAGGTGGCGTGTCGACAGCTCGGTTACCAGTCATACGGTGCTCAGGCCTACAGCGTCCCCCGAGTCAATGGCAGCAGACCGTTTCATCTTGCGTACGTCAACTGCGATGGTTGGGAACGCTCTTTAAGTTCGTGTCCCGCGAATCCTTCACCTGACATCTGCACTGAAGGGAACAGTGCAGATGCAGCGATTCGTTGTGGTATGAGAAATATCGTCCATATCTCCATGAGAGTACATGATACTGTTTCATAAGTCATGTCCTTTGAAAATTTTTGTATTGTTTTTACATATTTAGGCTGCATGTTCATGTCACCATTTACACGGGTTATTCCACATTATTGCTGACTGTTTTACATTGCAACTCTTAACACAGCCGGTAAAACAGGGGGTGGATCCAGGTATTCCATAAAGGGGGAAGGGGCGTCTTTACAAAATTAAAGGGGCATGCGCCCCTCCTTTTTTCTCTGTATTTCTTTTGTTTTAGCAAAGAATAAGGGGGGGGGGGGGGGGTCCGGTGCGCTCCCCCAGGACCCGCCACTGTAAAAGTACATGCATTATCAAAAAGGATTACAAAATGGTGAAACTCTCAGCTATATTTGTCACTACCCCCCTCCCCTTAGCAATATAGTTTCTAAAACTTGCAACAAGCTTTCTCAGCTGATGTTAGAGCTACCTGGAACGAATTAAACCAGTCCTTTAATTCGCAAGGACTCTCAGGTGGCGACGCAACAAACTCCCACCCCCACACATGCACACCTCACCATACACCATGCAGAACACATTCAAACAACAACGGATTTTGCTTTCGTTTCCCCTAGGCAAATTAAAGAAGTCACAAATTTTATTTTTGTCTTTGAAATACAGGAACGCTCGACAAAAGTCGAAATGGATGCAAAGGTATTAAAAAATGCCTTTTCATCATGGGGAAAAAATTCAGCATTTACATACTGGACGAAAATTGGTATTTTGCCAATTTGTATACAGAAACCGTACGTATACACATGTATCTGCGAATGATACATTGTATTTGCACTTCAAGGGACTTTAAATGTAACCTATATACCCAGCTGTATGATAAAGAATAGACAAGGTTTTGGTATAAATCTCATAAATCTGTTTATTTTTGTACAGTCGTGATTCCTGAGAACAGTGCGACTGTAGTGTCCCTAGCCGTTGCCTGTGGACTTTCCATCGCCCTTGCACTGGCCTTTGTGATTACAACCTCGGTCCTGTGCCAAATGGTGAGATGCTGCCGGTCACTACACACTATAAGGTGCGGGGAGATGAATACAAGTTTGACGAGCGCCCCCTTCGACGGACGCATCAAATACGTCGATTTAAAGAATGGTGCCACACTACATGTTTGAATAAATCATCTATGAATGAAAAGAAAGTCAACCGGCCAAATTCAATTTCTTTAACCAAACTCCGTTTCTTTCTCTTCTCAAACAATGTCGAAATACACATGCGTATCACGATGTAAAACGTGATTGGTTTCGCAGCATTACGTATATTTTTTTATTAAAAACTATAGCTTTGTATCACGTCTTTCCTATTCTAAATGGAATGACACTATCTACTTGGTAAGGTTAAAAGTATAATACGTGTCAAAGAAAGTGACTGTGCTTGGCAGAAATTAATGTTATTTGTGTTTACTCAAAGGATGCGGAAGTTAAGGTGACAAAATAGAAGGCTACGTCTTAGGAAGATGTGAAGTGATTGAGGCTTAATGTACGCAGATTGAGAAGAAGTAATACGAAGTCTTATTTTACTCAGAGTTTTGTTTAGATAAGATATTATCATTATGCAATTGACAACATAATCAAATAAAAAAATGTTGCAAAAAGTTAAAGTAATGCAGCCATACGTATAGAAACGGTCTAACTGAAGATAACCCATATTGTATATTTTGTGTAAACCAATTGCTTGATGAAACTGATTGAAAACAAATGAAAAACGAAACAAAACAGAAACAAACATGCCTTCTCTCTTTTCCAGCATCGACACCTTACTTTCAAGATTTTCTTACTTCTTTATTTCTGACTCGTGAGCACAGCATCTTCCATATAAAGTTAATCACAAAGTTGTGAATATGTCATTTGTATGTGGGTTCAGTTGTATGTGACTGACAAGTTATTCTTTCATTTAAGTTACTCTTTGTTGATCAGAAATCAAGAGACATGTGACATGACCGCTCTTTTTTTTTCCAGACAGGGAGAAAAAAAAATACTGTGAAACTTTGTGAGCGAGGAGCGTTTTTCAATGTATTTCAACCGTATATAAAAGCTGTCTTGCTTTGAATAACATGTATAAGTAACAACACAAAATGTTTGCGATACTCTTGTCAGCTAAATCCACATTTATTGTTGGATGACCGTCATATCAACGTAAATTGCTACATATTGTTATTTTGAAAACCTCGATTTTAATATCTATATGCCTTTTTCATGAGCTGTGAAAATGTAAATCAAAATGAGCATCAAACCTTGATTCGTTGGAGTCCTAACCACGAAGGAAGGAATAACAAACAAAGCGGACTTTTTGATTTTCATTTTCGTTTTTGTTAACTTAGCAGAACATTCTGTACTTACTAACCGATATTACATGCAATTAAATTTGATCACAGAGCTCGTACCATTAAAGAAATATTACTGAATTGTTCTGTTGTACTATAGGCTTATACTCAGGATACACAGATGAATAAACCTTTACCGCTGAAATGCATGCAAATACCTTCATATAACGGTTTCCTGTCAACGATTTTCTTAATTTCTTATTTGTGGACAAGATATCAGTTATGGGGGTCAAGTAATGATAGATTACAGAGTAACACTATGAAAGATGATGAAATATTTGTATGTGTATCTTTTAACTTCAAACGATCACAAGGATGTATGTTATTGTGTTGCGGTAAAACAGACGAGAGAAGAAAGTGTCATGAGGATTATGGTGTAAGCAGCTTGAGAGCGGCGTAACGAGCTGCCTGGAATGACTTAGTCGAGAGAGAACGGCGGTATCTGTTTTGACCATCGGACCATTGAAATTGTCCAAGTGTTGATTGAAAAAAAAATGTATCATGTATAACAACAACTTGAAAATAAACAGATACACACAGGCAGGATACACGCGCATCGACAATTTGATTGGTAATCATAATTTCAAACTCCTTCATGCACGCACGACGTTGGTCGAAACTAGCCACTAATATTCTGTATTACCTCAATGACAATGTTTAGTGGAAAGTGCGGGAATTAGCTGTAATATAATCTTCATCATCGTTTGCTCCATAGATTAATGTTAGCTAAGTGTACTTAAAATACATGTGCATGGCACTGTTACAAATTAATTGAATCGTTTAATAAAGATTCAGTTATTTTGAGTACTTGACTTCAAACAAAATTATGTGGGTTTTTTTATCACCCTCGCAAAATACTACACACCCGATTCTAATAGTATGTTCCTGGATAAGAAGAATCTTAGCACCGAAAAAAAACCACAAACCCGCGTGCTGTTCGTTATTCCGAAGGTTCGCTATTCCGTAGGTTCGTTATTCCGAAGGTTCGTTAATCCGAAACACACTAATTCCCTATACCTAGAGGTTCGTTAATCCGAAAATGAAAAAGGGTTCGTTAATCCGAACATTTGTGGCGTTATTCCAAAGGTTCGTTATTCCGGAGATTCGTAATCCGAAAATGAAATTCGGAATAACGAACCTTCGGAATAACGAGCTGTAACCGAAAAAAACCGATGTAAACCTTTTATGTATTTTATTCCCCCAATTTTGGAATAACGGATTCAAAGGGTATATTAAATAAAAGTTACATATACATTGTAGCGGAATGTTAGTGGAAAACATTCTTAAACATAGAAAGAATTCCAGTATTTCTCAAAGGCAAGTTACATGACTAATCAATGAGGAATTCAGTTGAAATATCACTGCAATGTATCCATAATGTGACCCCCTCTCCCCCCCCCCAAAAAAAAAAAAAAAGATCGTACAATTAGTTTGATACAGACAAACATTATAAACTGTCTGATGCAGTTTATATTCGTGCAGGATACAGGATAGGGTCTTTGCTTTTTAAAGCCAATGGTGAGCTTTATGTTGCATCAAACTTGGAACCCCTCCTAAAGATTTCGCGCGATTGGGCAAGTTCTTGAATACACCATTCGCACTCTACCCTGTGCAAAATAATCAGGACTGAATTATATTGTCTCCATTCTATGTGCATGTTATGATCTTTACCTACATAAATTGATGGTGCTTCACTGTTTGACCCTGTTACCACAATGTTTCATATCTTCGTGAGGCAAGTTAGTGGAGAATTTATGACCCTGATTTAAGCAAATATTTACGCCTCCTCACAAATCATATACATCTCACTAAAGAACTTTAAGAAGGGGAGGAGGAGGGTATGACGGAAGTTTTCAGTGAGTGGAGGAGGATTTAAAATCCCTTCAAAACGTTTTAAGGTCACTGGATTTTAAAGAAAAATATACACGATAGATAAAGGTGCTATGGTTATGATTATTACAAAGTTGATGTAATACATGTAATAGGCAATCAAACTCGTTTTCCACGATTCACTCTATACATGCTATATCCATATATGAATAGATTTAAAACGTAATTTGAAAGTAAAAAATACAAATTAATACAAATCGTCATTTCTGTAATATCGCAAATCGTGGTCAGCACTGTTGCTTACAATATGGCACATATAAAGGCTATTATGTATAGCTTCATCATTTTTAATGGAGAAATAAAAAGCCCAAGAGATTGTTTTCTTAACTGCATATTGTCTTCCATTCATTGCATCTTTTTTATTTATTTTTTTTTTTTTGGATTGCAAGCAGAAACACCAGATTAACTGATGGATCTCATGTCTGAATAGCAAGAATGTCTATTAATTATTCATCTGTTTATGTAAGCAACAATAGGCAGGTAAAATGTGGTTTATATAGGTGGGGTCGCAGATATTCCATTCCAGTTCGTATGAGACTGTAAAGTGCATGCCTGATAGTATTCTTTGAATTCTACCAGTAGACTTGGGTGTAGGGCTATAGTCTTCATTTGTGTGGTTGTGATGGCATATATAGAATATCTGCCTATTGATAGGGATACATGCATGAAATCTGAATATTACTTGTATTACAGATGAGAATTGACCTAACGGTTTTCAACGACGCTATTATAACCTGTGTAGGTGTTTATTTAACAGATGTATGATAATTATATATATATATATATATATATATATATATATATATATATATACATATGTATATGTATATATATATATCATACATATACAGTATATATATATATAAACATATTTGTTTCAAAAAAAATTCCACTTTTGATTCTTAATAATTCAAAAACTATGTATTAGATAACATTGTCATTGATACGAGTGATAGCTGAATAGTGTACAATTTCGTTGAACGTGGTTTAGATATGAAAGCATAAATCAGTTTCATGAAATTCATGATGAATTTCACAGTTAGGTTCCAGATTTCGCTCTATTTTCAACCCTCTGTACAAAATTTCACTTTGCACAGGGGTCCATTGGTGTGTATGGGAGTGTGTGGTTAACACCCTGACAATGGTCCTGAACAATGGCCAGGGTTTGAATGCTTCATTATTTATTCATGAGAAATTTCACTATCACAGCTAGTCTTTATTCAGCATCTGGCAGTATCTGTGTAAAGTCAAACGCCTGCCGATACTGTCGTTGAGTCGTGACAGTGCTCTCCCTATTTCTAAAAAACGAAATTACAATGAATACCTTCTGTTCTATCGTAAACATGGTGACAGGAAGCAAAGAAAATCAATTAGAGTATACACTTGTGTATATGGAGCTTTAAATATAATCTACTGTGAAACAAATCGCCCTAATGATAAATGCTGCTAAACTCTTTACCAAAAATGATCTCTTTTTATCGAAAAAACGAAAAATAATAATAGATTAGATAATTTATGCTTATTTATCTCCCAAATTTAGTGATATGTGAAGCAAAATTTCAAAATGATTGCCAGCTGGAATGAAATCAGGTGTTTGCAAGCACATGGAAACATGTGCTTACCTTTTCCATGTGCATACATTTTACCCTTTACCGTGCATGAATTCAGACTAGCAGTGCCCAGGGCAATCCACATGAATTATTGATTAAGCATTCATGTGCCTGGGAGCGCGAGATTGACGCCTAGTCAACAGGTGGTTCAGGCATGTCCATTGTTCAGGGCCATAGTCAGCACACACTCACATACACATCATTGGTTCCTGTGCAAAGTTCATTATTTTTTTGTACAGAGGGTTAAAATTTGACCAAAATCTGAAACCTTACTTTAAAATCAATCTTAGATTTATTGAAACTGATTTATGCTTTCACATTCAAATTATCTTCAACAAAATTGTACACTATTCAGCTATCACTCATATCAATGACAGTGTTATCTGATATATAGTTTTTGAATTATTAAGAATCAAAAGTGGGAAATGTTTTTTGAAACACCTAGTATATATATATATACATATATATATATATATATATATATATATATATATATATATATATATATATATATCTTCCTCAGTCTTGATAAAGGGCAGGGCCCGAAGACTCTAGTATATTTAAATTACATTTTGAGGATTCAAAAGTTAATGTCTTCCACCTCTTCCTCACTCTCAACTACACACTACTAAGACGTGACGGCCCAGGGGTTTAGCAACTTTCACACACACACACACACACACACACACACACTCTCTGTCTCTCTCTCTCTCTCTCTGTCTCTCTCTCTCTCTCTCTCTCTCTCTCTATATATATATATATATATATATATATTTATTTATTTGTATATATATATACATATATATGTATATGTATATATATATATATACGTATATATATATATATATATATGTTCATATAATTCTTCTGTTTTCATAGGAGAAAGGACGAAAAAGAAGAACGCTACTTGAGTTGATTTTGGTAAATATGCTCTTGATGTCGGGTCCGGAACGTGCTTACTATTAGTCAATTTTCTTATATTGTATTCCTTTTCCAAAGAGGTAAACAGAAAATAAAATTAAACCTTAAAGTTCAGTCAAGAGCGAATGGAAATATGTAGCTAAATCTCAACTTAACTGTAGTTTCTCAATGTGGGCCTAATGATGTTCGTTAAAAATTATCAAATATAGAAAATAATCAACAATTCTTGCGTGCACGTTTCAACTGGCGGAAATACTACATATTTCTTGCAATGGAATATCGAAGATGGAAGAGGAATACAAGCCGCACAACGTATTAAAAAAACAAACAAACTCCTTTCACTTTCCTATATGCCCTTAAAAACAAATAAAAAAGACAAAGATGCACATTTCTCAATTCTAGCTCATTCCTGTCACAAATATCTTTGAAATAATGTGACGTTACCTCTTTCATCCGTTCCTTCCCTCCCCTCTCAACCCATAGGATCTGTCCTGTGTTATCTTCCATTGAAAAAATAACGTTGGGTTTTATCGCACATTATCTATGGTACGTCATAAAATACTTCTACACGAGAGGTATAAGTACACTGTATGTGGTGACAAGCCCTCACTAAATTACATTCTTGCACCACATCGGTCGGAGAGGATTTTACACCGTAACTACGCACACTATTGGCTATGTATATCTAGTAGAGGCACAACGCGCTTCCAAAGTACACACTGGGTTTAGTCAGTGGCCATGAAAGTTAACATGGCGTCTCTACACTCACCTTCTAATGTGGTGCTGTTACTTATTGTCACAGCTTTGATGCCAAACTATGCTGTTTGTCGTAAGTAGCATTTTCACCTTGATTCTTTCTACCATCGAATTTGTCTTCAATGTTTAAATAACGACTCAAGTCTAGATTTGTAGGCTTACATCCAGGAGCAAAATATCTTTAAAGATGTGAAAAAAAGACCAACTTGTGAGACGTGTCTGATTTATTACCTGAGCTCAGAGGAAGGTCGAATGCCAGCACTTAATTGACAAAACTATAGTCGATTGGTCATATTTCTTTGATTGAACATGTTTCTTGAATGGTGGGGGCTGAATTTGAATTAATAATCGCAGTTCAATATTTGGTTTCATGTCGATTTTTCCAATTCCAAATGAAGTAGTATCATAGAATTCATCAAATGCCATTCATGTACTTTCTAAGGTAATACTCTTTCCTTTAGAATGGCACTTAGTCACAGTCACTCTACGGTTACATGTAGCAGCTTTTCGAATATAGGTTTTCCCATTAATTTTCAAACTTTTATTTAATTTCACAAATTTTTACTTCAATTTCGTCGCAGGATGTTGGGAATAGGCCAATCTTACTTTCAAATTCCTCTTTCGTCGTTCATTTTCAAATAGAGTCCATCCAATTTAGTCATTTGGCATACATTTTCGTCATTTACAGTTCAAATTCGTCAGTTTCACTCACAGCACTCAAAACAGCAGGATCGATTTCGTCTTTTGTCAATCATTTTTGTTAAATTTTCATTCACATTCGTCTCATATCTCTGTCCGGTGTGATTTTCCAGTCATTCATGATTTTTTTTCTGTAACCGTTCACATTTTACATTCAGGAGTTAAAATACACACAAGTGTCCCCCCTCCCCCCCCCCCCCACACACAGAAGCACAGATACGGAAACACACACAAGCAATCCGAGTACACACTGATAAAAACACATATACCGTCTAGCATACGAAAACACTGACACACGATTTCTAGGCAAACATGATTAAAGACGAAATTTAAGTGTAGAATTGTAGCCTGTTTAATGTCAAAGAATGGATAACATAATTATGTTTGCTGCTTTCCAGGGTACAAAAATTAAAATTTGCTTCATACACTATAATGCGAAAACCTGAACATTACGAATTAAAGTTTAAAAGATTACCGTCCTGTCTTTGGTTATGTCTTTTGACTGTCGTTTATCCTTCAATCAATTTAGGTTGGCAGTCATGTTTTTTCGTGTATTTTGTCTAAGCAAATGGTTAATGAATAATGTGTAAGGATACAATTTACGAGAGAAAGTAAAATTGTGTTGGCTTAAAGTAATGTCGGTTCACCATCAAAATATAGAATCGACAACATCTGACTAATTTGAATGAAAAATTCATGAAATTTTGTGAACAAAGACGAATTTGATCTTCACATTCTGCGATCCGTCAGCGAGAGGGATGAATATGAATGACCATTGACGACTCTGAAAGCTATGTATTCGAAAATGTTTGACGAAAAACGAATTACAATGACGATTGACGAAATTGAAGTTAGGATTTGCGTTCCACTTGCTTCTCGGGACGAAATTGAATAATAAATCTTTGAAATTGAATGACAAAAGTGCGAAAATGGATGGGAAAACCTACACTAAAAACTCCCTATCAATTCTAAAAGTAGGCCCTCATTTAATGATTTTAGCAAAAGAGAATAACCATCTTCAAAAATCTCTTTATACATATATATATATATATATAGATCTATATATATATGTATATATATATATATATATATATATCTATATATATATATATATATATATATATATATATATATATATATATATATAAGGCATAAATGCGAAGTTTGTGAAGGATTCAGGAAAAAGTGCTCTATGCTTAAATATAGCAGAGCGTTATAGGCATTTACCTTGGGCGCACGGAGACCGCTACCGCCTAAAGATCGTCCAGCGAAAGGACGTGAAACCGTCGGTAGCGGTCTCCGTGAGCCCAAGGTAAATGACTATATATATATATTGATATAAATATATCAAAAAAATAGATATATACAATAATATATATATATATATATATATATATATATATATATATATATATATAAAGAAACAAAGTGGTAGTGCATTCTTCGCCTTCTTCGGGAGTTCTAAAGAAGGCGTAGGACGTCGAAAATTTCAGCCGAATAAACTTTTGCTTTATTGACCAAATATGAATTAGCAATTTGTTTATTCATTTTTTTCGTGGAGCCAATACGTGAAATCTCATTCGCATCATTGATGAGTACTTGAAATAATTTCACCAAAATTGGTTTACTTATCGTCCTATAGCATAACCACGATATATTTTGTTATTTCATGTCAGATAACCACACGTAGACTGCTTTGTATTTATTTATTACTATTTTTCATTGTGCATATTCTGTCATTACTACGGCAAAGGCCACTGAATGTGTTAACTTTGATAGCAGACTCATTTATTATCATTACTATTATTGTAAAGTAGTTGGAGTGTTACACTTACACTCTGTAATTTTCCCTCTCCCCCTACCCTTCCTTCTCTCTCTATCCAGAGTAGCTAAGTATAGGGTCTACATACCGTCAAGCCTCGGCTTATTTTGGAGACCCTTCCGTTTAAGTTCCCTACGCTGTTTGTACTTGTTTTGTTTTGTACTAAAAACTTAATATCGATATACTGTTTGTCATAAATGACTTGTATATATTCATATCTGATTTAACGGAATTAAGCAGAAATAAATCAAAACAGATCAAATCAAATCAAATCAAACCCTGAATCGAAATACTTTTGCATATAGGGAAATGATGTGTATAAAGATATCAGTTAGGCCTACATGAAGCCACACATAAGTATATTAGCATTAGTTTAGATTTGACAACATCTTACTGATTGTTTTTTCTGCTCATCAACAATGGAAAAAGTCATTATCTTCGGTAGACGTTAACCGGTTTTATAGGAGGTGGTAGGCCTATACCTTGAAGTGTACAAATGTTGTTTAATACAATCGTCTGGTCAGAAAGCAGCACAACCATGCGGGAAACAAATAGGTATGTTTAAGATTCACTGAGAACAGCCATTAAAGTCGTTTCCTGAAACAAGACACCCCTGTCATAATCTTGGGCCAGCGGATTGAGGCTGAAGTTGGGGGTCAACTGGCAACTATCGTATAACAAACAAATTTTGTAAATTTTTGAAAGTATATGTCTTAACAAACTTAGCTGACAAGCTGACATTTCGTTCAAATCAATAAGGCATAGCATATAGATTAAAGGGACTGTACAGTACTGGTTGAGGTGGGGATTCATGTTTTGAACATTCTTAAGTGAGATAATGAAAAACCTCTTATGAAATATGAAAGAGCATGTAATTTTAATAAGGATTCAACGTTTATTTGATGAAAATTGGTTTTCAAATGGCTGAGATATCCAAAATAGTGATAATGATAAAAGGCGACAGGCCACAACTTTATTAGGATCTCTTTGTTTCACCTTGTTTTTGGATATCTCAGCCATTTCAAAACCGATTTTCATCAAATAAACATTTGATACCCCTTAGAATTGCATGCTCTTTGACATATCATAGAGTGGTTTCTGAATATCCCGCAAAGCGTTAAAAGCTATATCCTCACCTCGACCAGATCTGTACACACCCTTTAAGTCAATTTCTCATAAAATGAGACCCATCTCCACCTTTGGAACACCAAAAGTGTTGAAACCTATGTTTACAATGTCAGTTAGTGCGATGCAAACATTTCACCATGTTTATAGTCTGGACCTCATTTGCATAACATGGGCGTCACCGGGGGGGGGGGGGGGGGGGGGGGGGGGAGGGGTGCGCTGGGTGCGAACGCATCCCCCCCCCCCCCTTCAGAATCTTAAAAAAAAAAAAAAAAAAAAACTGCTTCAGTGTGCGAGCGACCTCAACCCCGGACGCTAAATAATTGTTCTTTTTTTTTCTTCTTCTTTTTTTTTTCATTAAAAAACAAAAACAAACGCACCCTGGCTCTGGCAGCACTGATGCTATACATGCAGTGTTTACTATATATCTATCGACCGTACTGTATACGTAAGGTATGTTTCATTCATTTTGCAACGGATTATCAATTCAGAAAATGAGAAAGCTCCGTCGTATGGGAGGGAGATACCCCGCCCACACCCTCCTCCCCCGTTATAGGTCTCCAATATCAGTGGCGTAACCGGGGGGGGGGGGGCACGTGCCCCCCCCCCCACCCCCCCCCCCCACCCCCCCCCCCCCCCCGCTGGTACAAAAAAAATCAAAATGGTAAATTCAAGGATTAGTAAACTGCTTTTGAAATTGACAAGGAAGGGTGAGCAAGAATTTTTTTTTCTCTACAATTTCTTTTAACCGTAATTAAAGAGGCATCAATAGTGTGAGACATTGTTCAAAAAGCCCGGAGCCGACAAAAAGATTGTGATTCAGCGTGATTCCTGGTTGGCATTCTGAATGATAAGGAGGATGGAGCAGTGTACTCAGAACATCCGAACGGCAAAGAGTCGCTGCAATGTTGCGCAATGTGATGTAGAATGTACACCTCTGTACCTTAAACTTCGTTATATCAAAGCTAGATCACTGAGTGTTGCTTTACATACTATATAAAGATTTGACCTGGGCTATTTCCCAACTTTTCCATGTATAAAACACACACAAACAAACACAAACAATTAGGGGATGCTCTAAAGTGCAAATTTTGGACATCCTTCCCCGCGTGGTCACTTCGACGCCCCCTTGCTGGTTATACCTCCACCAATCATGAACATACACCGACATCCTTGACTACCAGTGGCGCACCGCCCCCCCCCCCCCTTAATTTCTAAAACAAAAAACAAAGCTACAAGCGGAAGTTTTTGGACTGTAAAATGTCAATATTTTCACGCTCGCTCGCTCGGCTCGCTCGTATCTAATCGCTTTGCCCATTCTCCTGATGTTGCTACCAGTATTAAATTGCCAGCAGTTGCCCCCGGTGCCCCCCCCCCCCCCTCCTTAATTTCCAATCGAAAAGGAATATCTACAAGCGGCAGTTTTTAGACTGTAAAATGTCAAAATTTTCAAGCTCGCTCGCTCCGCTCGCTCGCATTTTAATAAATTCAATTCAATTCAAACTTTATTTCATTTTCGAAAAGAACATAAACATTTCACTTTTGGGGGTAACATAGAATAAGGTTGCATAATCAAAACAAAGTAAATTGAGAAAACATAATCGTGGAACCTTGGGGTAACAAAAACGTTGTAAGGAAAATTGATTGACTGAAGTGATACAGACGATATAATCGTTATGTCATTCTCCTGATGTTGCTGCCAGTAATTGCCAGCAGTTGCGCCCGATGCGCCCCCCTTAATTTCGAAAACGAAAAAATATAGCTACAAACGGCAGTTTTTTGACTGTGTCAAAATTTTCAAGCTCACTCGTTCCGCTCGCTCGCATTTAATTGTTATGCCACTCTCCTGAGATGTTACTGACACTAATTGCCAGCAGTTGCGCCCTGTGCGCCCCCTTCATTTCCAAAGCGAAGAAATATAGCTACAAAAGTTGTTTGTTTTTTTTTGACAGTAAAATGTCAAAAATTTCAAGGTCGCGCGCTCCGCTCGCTCGCATCTAATCGTTTGTGTCCCGTTCTCCTGATGTTGTTGCCAGTAATTGCCAGCAGTTGCTCCCGGTGCGCCTGCCTTATTTCCAAAGCGAAAAAATATAACTACAAACGGAAGTCTTTTTGACAGTGAAATGTCAAAATTTTCAATCTCGCTCGCATTTGATCGCTCTGCCATTCTCCTGATGTTACTGACAGTAATTACCAGCAGTTGCGCCTGCTGCGCCCCCCTTAATTTTCAAAGCGAAAAGATGTAGCTAAAGACGACATTATTAGTTTACTGTAAAATGCCAAAATTTTCGAGATCGCTCGCTTCGCTCGCTCGCATTTTATCGTTCTGCCATTCTCCTGACGTTGCTTCCAGTATTTGCCAGCAGTTGCGTCCGGTGCGCCACCCCCCCCCCCCCCCTTTAATCTCCAAAGCGAAAAGATAGAGCTAAAAACGGCAGTTACTGGACTGTAAAATGTCAACATTTTCAAGCTCGCTCGCATTTAATCGTTATCCCATTCTTCTGATGTTGTTGCCAGTAATTGCCAGCAGTTGCTCCCGGTGCGTCCTGCCTAATTTCCAAAGCGAAAAAAAATATAGCTACAAACTGTAATTTTTTGCCTGTAAAATGTCAAAATTTTCAAGCTCGCTCGCATTTAATCGCTTTGCCATTCTCCTGATGTTACTGCCAGTAATTGCCAGCAGTTGCGCCTGCTGTGCCCCCTTAATTTTCAAAGCGAAAAGATGTAGCTAAAAACGACATTTTTATTTTACTGTAAAATGCCAAAATTTTCAAGCTCGCTCGCTTCGCTCGCTCGCATTTTATCGTTGTGCCATTCTCCTGACGGTGCGAGTACCAGTAATTGCCAGCAGTTGCGCCCGGTGCGCCACCCCCCCCCCCCCCCCCTTTAATCTCCAAAGCGAAAAGATAGAGCTAAGAACGGCAGTTACTGGACTGTAAAATGTCAAAATGTTCAAGCTCGCTCCCTACGCTCTCTCGCATTTAATCGTTATGTCATTATCCTCATGTTGCCGCCAGTAATTGCCAGCAGTTGCGCCTGGTGCGCCCCCTTCATTTCCAAAGCGAAAAAATATAGCTACAAACCGCAGTTTGGGATTGTAAAATATAAAATTTTTCAAGCTCGTTCACTCCGCTCGCTCGCATTTAATTGTTATGCAATTCTCCTTTTTTTCTTCTTTTCACAAAAAGTCCATCCATGGGAAGGGTATCCCCCTCCTACACCCTCTCCCGCTTGGTTACTTTGCTCCCTCGCCGAGGATCTCACACCACACCGTCACATAAAATGTACCCACGTAATAGTCCTTCATAGTATATTTATTTTTACTATGCTCTATAAGCGCGACTTTTACACTCCTGTTTTTACAAAACGTTCCTACGGTGGGAGGTCCATCCATGGGAAGGAGGTCCATCCATGGGAAGGGTATCCCCCTCCTACACCCTCTCCCGCTTGGTTACTTCGCTCCCTCGCCGAGGATCTCACATCACACCGTCACATAAAATGTACCCACGTAATAGTCCTTCATAGTATATTTATTTTTACTATGCTCTATATAAGCGCGACTTTTACACTCTTGTTTTTACAAAAAGTTCCTACGGTGGGAGGGGGTATCCCCCTCCATCACCCTCCGCAATGAAGGAGCGGAATAGATCATCGCCGAGGATCTCACACCGTCACGTAATTTCATAGCGAAAGAATTCGTGTATGTATACAATCGCATGTACTAGTATTATGTACAATGTAGTATGTGTAAATGTACACGATGACACAGGAGGCAATAAATCAAATTATAAAAAAAAAAAACTCACAGTTTACATTTACTTTCAAAACGCACCCCCTTGAAAAAAAACTGGTGACGCCCCTGCATAATATGCAAATCAGCTCCCATAATGATAAAAATACAGTGTTTCCATGAAAACAATGCTTCTAGGTTTGAGATTGGAACACCGGAAGTGTTGAAACCTATGTTTACAATGTCAGTTAGTGCGATGCAAACATTTCCACGTACATAATCTGGGCCTCTTATGCACTAGCATATAGCACAAATATGTTTCAATTTTCCATGCCTTCACATTGCCGTTTCGGTTGTACAGCAATTGTCCTTTTGTTTGTAAGAAATGCAATATAATTTCGAAAAGAAAAAATGCTCCACATTAACTATATTGTCAAAAGGGTGAACATTGAAAAGCAATCCCTTAGGAAGTGTCCAAAATTACACCACCGTTCAAGCCCCGTAATTACAACACACGGATATTATGAACGCAAATACCGACGTTCTTTCGTGCATGGTTTTAGAAGTAGTTCCAGCAATACAGCCACACACTTTTATATCAATGAATGTCGTGAAAGGAGAAGCATTGCTTCAAAATATCTATTTGTTGGGAGGATGCACATTAAATGCCAATCCTGTGGGATGTGCCCCAAAGTACACCACCCTCATGGCAATATAGAAAACATTGAATATCATTAACGCGAATATACTATATGTTCCAAACGTACATATTTTCAAACTTCGATCGTGCCGTACATCAAGGGCAGTTTTGTTTTAATAAATGCATTGTAGTTAATAGGGAGACTTTGCTCTACAATATCCGTATCGTCAAGAGGGTGAACATTAAAAGACAACCCCATGGGAATGGTCCAAAGGTACACCTACGCTCAAGCCCCCTTAAGACAAAACACAAATATTAGCAACGCAAACACCGTTGTTCTAGCGTGGATGGTTTTAAAAGTAGTTCCGGCAATATAGCAAACACACTTTTTAACAATGAAAAGTCATGGAAATGATAGAAGAGGTTTAACTTTATAAGATCTATGCAGTGAAGAGGGTGCACATTAAATGGCAACCCTGTGGGATGTGCCAAAAATATTCCGCCCTCACGGCAATATATAAAACATATCAAATCGTATGTAATGCGAACATTATGTTTCAAACGTATATGCCTTTAAAATGCCATCGTGCCATATAGCAAAGGGACTTTTGTTTCCAAAAAATACAACTTATTAAAAGAGGAGACATTGCTCTACAATAACTATATTGTCGAAAGGGTGAACATTCAAAATTAATCCCTTGGGAAGTGTCCAAATTGACACCTAAGCTCACGCCCTCTTGTCACAAAACACAGATATTAGCAACTTAAATACCTTTGTTCTAGCGTGAATAGTTGTAAAAGTAGTCCCGGCAATACAGCAAATACAAATTTCATCGATGACAAGTAATGAAAATGATAGAAGAGACTTCACTTTACAAGATCTATACAGTGAAGAGGGTGAGCATTAAATGGCAACCCTGTGGGATGTGCCAAAAATACTCAACCCTCACGGCAACATAGAAAACATATAATGTCATAATAACGCTAATACATACAAATATGTTCCAAACGTACATGTTTTCGAAATTCCATGGTGCCGTATAGCAAAGGCACTTTTGTATCCAAAAATGCAACTAATTACTAGAGGAAGCATTGCTCTACAATTACTACATTGTTAAAAAGGTGAACATTCAAGTTCAAGTTTCAAGTTTATTTTCCACATCTCATAAAAAAAGAAAAATGAAATCAATGTGATTTCATGTGAGCGTAACAAAATGTACACACAGAAAAAAAATCAATAACAAAATAATGCACATGTATAAAAATCAAAGTTTGTGACTCAGGATATGTGGCGAGTGTGGAGGGGAACAGCAATAGGCCATTGACCTTTCGAGGCCGAACCCCATAGACGAAATGAAGAAAAAGAGAGTCAGTTAAAATAATGATATCATAATTAACAGTTATCAATTGAAGCGTTATAGAATAATTAATACCAAGCACATAAAGCAATTACAAGTACTATATGTACTTACAGAGGACAAAATAAACTATTACAAAACGAAAACAGTCTACAAAACAGGACATTATGTATCACTTAGCCAGGTAGGACTACACATTAATATACAATAATTTGAAATAAGCTGTAACTTATATTTTCTTCTGAATGATGCAAGAGATGGACTTTGTTTTAAATCAATGTTTAAACTGTTCCACAATTTTGGACCTACAAATCTTATACTACTTCTTGATATCTTATATCGGTAAAATGGAACATACATATTGCACGAATTTCGGGTTTCATAAAAATTTATAGATCTATTAAGAGCAAAGTAACTGCTGAAAATTTGGTTACAGCTCGTTATTCCGAAGGTTCGTTATTCCGAAGGCTCTTTATTCCTATAGGCTTATAGATCATCATAAAAGTTGATGCCTATTTAGGTGGTCAAAATTTATATTTGAAATGAGAAAGTGGGAGCATTTGCTGACATTTGTAAACATCCGACATTTGTTTTAGCATTGTAAAGAGCCGAAAGTTACCGTTATTTATTTCTGATTGTAAAAGCAACCATCCATCCAACATTTACAAGTATTTCAACACCTTATACGGAGCCGAATGTTACCGTTAATCTTTTTCAAATGTAAATTTGAATAATATTTTTGAATAATACTTTGAACGGAATATTACCGTTATTCATTTCCAAATTCAAAAGCAAACATCCGACATTTATTTCATTATCGTACGGAGCCGAATGTCACTGCTGTCCACTTCCGAAAGTGAAATGAATCATCTGACAATTATTTTAGCATCGTACGGAGCCGAATGGTACTGTTTTTCATATTTGAACGTCAAGGCAGACATCAGATATTTACTTTACCATCAAACGCAGCTGAATGTTACTGTTATTCATTTCGAAATGTAATAGCAAATATCCGACATTTATTTTAGCTT
This sequence comes from Diadema antillarum, assembly GCF_040938485.1. NCBI lineage: Eukaryota > Metazoa > Echinodermata > Echinoidea > Diadematoida > Diadematidae > Diadema > Diadema antillarum. The sequence continues at coordinate 13,060,848 of NW_027270960.1, forward strand.
CATTATTATGGAACAGAATATTACTGCTATTCACTTCCAAACGTAAAAGCAATCATGTGACATTTATTTTGGCATCTTCCGGAGCCGAATGTTACTAGCTCTGTGATACTCGGGCCATTGTTTGCTGAACCTCCCAGTCGTGCGCTACACTACAGCGTTACCCGTATGCGCTAGCCGTTTAGTTCCATCTCAAGGTCAACGCAAGAGACTGGACGCTTGAAAAGTTTTGTACGAGAGGGGACTTTAAAAATATGATAACCTTTTGATTAGTATATGATCATGGTGATCGAGAATTAATTTGTCGGTTGCCATTTCTTTGTACCATAACTGTTTATTGACCCTTTTCTTTGATTCGCGTTCTCAACTCAAGCTAAGTGTATTCCATCCTGAGCGCGCATTGTAGTAGATACATATATCTATATCGCTTCACACTATATATTACTTCGTTTTGCCCTCCTGCTGAGTTATGGGGATATATTATAGGCACCTTTCCAACTGGTACAACCATAACGGTTTCCTGGCTTTTCCCATTTCCCTGTACTTCCCGATGTTTGTGTCCGATTTATTAAACAACGAAACTCGTTGAAGTTAGAATTGCATCCGTTTCAGTTGTTGTTGCTTCACGATCGTGATTACTGTAGATCCATGCTGTAGCTAGGTATACACGCTTTTATGGCATCTTGTTATATCGGAGATGGCTACACTGATTCAAGTGATAAGGCCTACAACTTACAAGCATGGCCGCATGCGGAAAACATCTCGAGAGACTCCGTTTATTCAATATCCACGCTCAGTATACAAAGTCGAGTCGTGACCCGAGAGCCCCTAATATTATATGCTAGGAGTGCATGTGAACTGCACCGGATCATTACACGGGACACTGTACTATCATCGCTCTCTCTGCACGGTCTCTATACGAGGCGCGTTAAAGATCTGGAGAACGGGCATGGGCTCCTAAATCTAGCGCGTGTTGACACAAATTTTACAGTCTAGAGTGAGACGTTCTCACATCACATTCTAGTGCTCAAAGGCTTCGAAGACAATGTAGGAGCGTCTGTATGCTCCTCCTGTCCGAGATGTCGAACAAAGTGTACAATGAGAATTTTAAAGGGGCTGTACAGTACTGGTTGAGATGGGGATTCATGGTTTTAACATTCTTAGGTGAGATAATGAGAAACCTCTTATGAAATATGAAAGAGCATGTAATTTTAAGAAGGATTCAACATTAATTTGATGAAAATTGTTTTTCAAATGGCTGAGATATCCAAAAAAGTGATAATAATAAAAGACTACATGCCCCAACTTTATTAGGATCTCTTTGTTTCACCTTGTTTTTGGATATCTCGACCACTTCAAAACCGATTTTAATCAAATAAACTTTTGATACCCCTTAGAATTGCATGCTCTTTGACATCTCATAGAGTGGTTTCTGAATATCTCGCAAAAAGTTAAAAGCTAAATCCTCACCTCGACCAGAACTGTACACACCCTTTAAAGATGTCTTTGTCGCAACGTTTGGTGCTGATTGGCAGATGAAGTTTCTTTCAATTAAGTGATTAGCGAAGTCTACTAGTATGTTATATTCTCCATTCATGTGTTATCTTTCCCGTATCTGCCTGTGAAAATGAACTCCATTCTGAAGGCCAGCACACTGATGTGTTGTCGAGTGGATATCCGCTGCCGATAAACACGCAGTTCTGTACACACAACCTTGATTTGACCGCTATATTTAGGACAGCTGATAGGTACCATAATATTGTTCCTCTTGCTTTTGGCCTCCGCTGATTAGTGTTGACTTTTTTCAGCGTTCATGAGGCGCAGAAAATGTCAGCGAGTCAGTATGTTTGCACCATAAGATCTCGACGTGTCGCACTTCACAAATCAGTCTTTCTGTTCACGTATCGATAAACGTGTGAATTACCAGATCACCTTGCAATAGAGGACTTCATACGCGTGAATTTATTAAATTTTCATGTTTCTCCAATCTGCAGTAAAGTTGAACCGTAAACTTTATTATTATTATTATTATTTATTCGGCAATTCAATATACAATATACAATACAAGCTGACATGAAATACAAACAGAAAATCGTAAATACATGATATAAAAATTGTGGTGGTTCCAGGTGCATGCTGCTGGTTGCCAGGGGAGGAAAAGGCAAACTTAATCACCGAGGCTCGAGACCTTCCTCCCCGACCAGTGCATGCACCCAGAATCAGCTATATCAATGTAAAACATATGGAAGAGATAGGACATGTATTCACTAAGATACAGGATGAAACATTTATAACCTTTGACCCTAATTTACATACCCAGAATGATGTCTGATCAAAAAGTTATTATTTTATGAAATAATGTATGTGACATGAACTAAGCATGTGCAAAATTTGAGGGTGATAAAAGCTGTTTTTCTTGAGTTATTGTAAAGAAAGTTGCAGAAAGAAAGAAACATCTCAATACATTGCAGATAAGCTTTAAATTCAACCAAGTTTTTTAATGTAATCCCGACATCGTATGAAAAAACGAAGGGTACATTCACGATAGCCCAAAATCTCAGCTACAACAAATTAAAATCTGAGAAAATTCATTGAAGCATAAGTGAGGTAGTGCTCGAAAAAGATAATCATGTCAATTTTCAATGTCGGAAAAACTGCACTCCCATAGAAATAACACGTCGTAACAAAAATACAGAATAAAGTATGTATATTTGACCATTGACCCAACTTTGCACAGACATGATGGCATCTGAGCAAAAAGTGGTTATCTTGTGAAAAGATTCTTATAACATGGTCTTTGCGTGTGCCAATCAATTACAGTAACGTAATGAAAGCGTAATGAAAGCGTATCGTAGCATTTCCAGGCAATTTATGTAGTGGTCAGAATATGAATTTATACTCTAAATCCGAGGGTTATTTCTTTTGTTTGTTTGTTTGTTTTGTTTTTACTTTGTGACTAGAGTCCTAACGAGACGTTTTGATCTTGTCACATAGTAAATATTCTCTGCGATTCAATATCTAAAAGGGATGGTATACTTTCGGTTGAGATGGGGCTTCAGGTTTTCATCTTGTTTTGATGATAATATTTTGACGTAATGGGAAACATCTTACGAATAATTATGAAAGAGAATATAATTCTAGGAGGAATTCAAAGTTTTTTTGGATGAAAATTGCTCTGGAAGATTTGAGATTTCCTAAACAAAGCAGTTATTATAAAAGTTGGGATCCATCTTTTAATATCTCAGCCATTAAAAACCTGATTTTCATCAAATAAACTTTGAATTCCTCCTTAAGAATTATATGCTCTTTAGCAGTTCATAAATTTGGTTTCTAAGTACCTCGCAAAAAGTTAAAAGCTGGATCCTCCCCTCAACCTATACTATATTATACCAACCATTTATACACGTCTCTGTATGGGCATCATGTTTGTGCCTAGTTCACGCATGCGCAGTCATAGAAGTGTAACATTCCAAGATGAAATGTGACATTCCAAGATGAAGGGCACCGCGATTTCATCTCCTCAGTTATGATTGAACTTGACATACTAACATTGACATCTTGTTTGGCGAGTGCGATTTTTTTTTTTTTCTCTCCATAGCAGTGTATAGGGCTTTGAGCGTTAATAGCCGCATTCGCATACAGGAGATGCCGGTTTTTGCATTGCGATGCTGAGCTCTGCAGTTTCAAAAAGGCGTTAATTTGAAGAGTGTGTTTTTCCCCCTCCCCGTCGTTGTTGTGACTGTATGTAGGTATCTCCATCATTCTATTTTCACAAGTCCCAGGAGTCTCACACACTTGTAAGACTATGAAAAGAAACGACCCGTTGTCTCTTCGCCCAGGTCATCAGCCAGACAAGTCGTATCATACGAGAAGAAGAAATGGCGACTGTTGATGGCGACCTTTGATCCACGTTTTGACGAGGCTCCACCCATTTTTTGAAAAGGCTCCACCCTCGTCTTGAAAAAGATTCCGCCTTCCTTAGCATTGTTTGGGTAAATGTTAACTCGAATGTGAGGATGGTCAGGGATCCAGGGACTGACAATATCGGGGGAAGGTCGCTTGTAGCTGATCATGTGACTGTGTATAGCGGTCAAATGATGCAAAACAGCCGCCACTTTATTTAACAACCCACTACGGGTCAAACACTGATGGAGCCTGAATCTTGACTGTAACAGGTGCACAAAATTAATCCCTTCAATTATGTTAAGTTACTCATAAAATGGAAATGAATGACAGTTCGAAGGTCAGACCGGATCTGTCCACTCTTTGTCCGCGTGGAGCCAATGAAGCACAAAAGTTTTCCTGAGTGAGTTTTGACATCTCAATACACATGCGACTCGTTTGATTTTTCTATTCTTTAGTCCAGACGCCGAGTGATGGTTGGGATGCCGATTGTCGAAAAGGAAACCGTTTCCGCGCAGACGACCACTAGTATTACTTCCCGTTTCCGCGCACACGACCACCAGTATTACTTTTAAATGATAGCATCTGCTTGTATTTGCTTTGTGTCAATCAAGGTTCGTTGTTATTTGTTTTGTTCTTTTTTTAATGAGAAACGAGTGCCGTAGCTCCGCATGTCGTCAAAAGTCATGTCCCGTGTAATAGTGTTCTGTAAATGCCTTCAACTTACGCTTGACGCCTGAGCGGTGTGCACCAAGCAGTTGGCGCTATTGGTGGCACTGTCATGGTAACGTAGAGAAAACAGCAATAGTTTTCGTGACGTGTACAGCTGACAAACTGGTGTCACCGCGTGTAATGCCGGTGAGCTACCGAATCGGAAGTGACAGTGAAATGTGATCGAATGCAAGCATATGTTCGCTCCCGGTTTATTTTGGAAGATGCAAACTAGCTATGAACTCCCCACCTTGTCAAGGGTGAGCACGCCATGCATAACAGAGGCGTTTTTTGACATTGGGCATGACAACCTGAGCAATACATGACATCAATACACGGCCCATTTCGTTTCCGAAGGAGAAAGAGCTATAATAGGAGAGAGAGAGAGTTAACAGCTTTATAGCTTTGTTCGTACGTGACTACACGTGAATTTTGCCATAAACATGCTGGCTATAACTCAAGTATGTCAAGTTTGAGGCTAGTTGAGGCAGTCAACTCAGCGTCATTTATGTGTAATGTGAAGATGTTATTATTAGCGACGGTTAGTGATTATCATTATTATCATCACAATACAACTACAGTAATATCCATAATGATGATGATATTGATAATAATTGAAAGCGTCAGTAAGAATGTCATCTGTAAATTTGCCGAGAGGAGCCTTAGATGATTAGTGTAAGCACTGTTATTCCAGACTCGACCCTGACATTCAAGGAATTCAATTAAGATTCAAGTTTCATGATTCAAAATTCTTTATTTTCTGATAAAACACAAAAATGGCTTCCAATGGCAGAAAAACAGAAGAGAAATATGAATATTAAAATTATACCGACATAAACATCGTACAAATAAAAGGGTACCGGTCATATATTCACAAATCAGTAACAGAAAAGTATATCACTACAGAAATGTAAAGCATCTACAAAGAATATATTGATTACAAAAACTCATTATACTTGAATCTATATAATTATCACATGTTATATTTCATTTCCAAACTTCGGAATGATCGAGTTGTCAACTCGTTGCCGATGAGTGTAAGATATTAAAATAATCTCCAGCAATGAGAGAAACGGCTTTATAGTGGGTGGAACTCCATCTTGTCCGATACGCAACTTGGTATGAAGGATTCGAACCCAGGCTGTCCTAGTTGTGAGCACAGCGCCTTGTCCACTACACCACAATGTCTCTCCCCCCCCCCCCCCCCTCCCGGAAACTGCTACGACCCTATACGAGGGGTCGATGCGAATCCCTTGATTTGCTGTCTGTCTCTTAGTGTCTCTCCAACCACGTAAATAATGTCATCGGTATTTTTTGGTACGATAATTACATTCATTTTGCCATGCAGAACTCTTGTTGGCGTCAACTCTACCGTTAGGTTAGTCAGCATCAGGATGAATAAGGGAAAACTTGAAACGAAAAAGATTATTAGAAAGAGGGGGAGGGGTATCGGGGGGGGGGAGGTGTGGGGAGTCCTGGATCAATCCTGACGCATAATTTTAAACGATACATAAAAAAGGAACAAGCAAATATCTTAAGGTATAACAAAACCAAACAAAACAGTCGAACGCTACTCTTCTCCGTGATAGAATTCCTTTATTTTACATCGATTTTAATTAGTTGAGAAAAACACTTAGTGACAACCAAAACGACAAAATTACAGGCAGCAGAGAGACAGTTAAGTGACAATTGACAAGCGGGCAGGAATGGCGGGGCATCATTTATAGTTTGATAATTCTCGGCGGGTTCAAGAGAAAAAGAGGTACACCTTGAAATAATGGGGATAATTGGTCGGAGGATATGACACGGCACATAATGAAGATTGCCTAATTGCGCGCTCCGCTGAAAGGGGCCCTATCTCGCTCCGTATCACTTTCTTGAGCATGATTCAGACCTTGTGCGATGCCAGCCACTTGTTTTATAGATTACGGACAGGTGACTGTAATGCAACACAAGTACATTGTACCTTCCTCAATCTGAGATGAAGAATGCTTATGTTTTGTTTTGTTTTGTTTTGTTTTTTAAAGTATCAAAGTATCTTGAAGATGTTATAATTAATTAGGCCTATCCTGCTTATCGGTCGCAGTTGTCGAATAAAAAAAAAACCAAATCGAGATTTTTTCATCTCTCTCTTCTACAAAACAGTGGGATCTTGGCTTGACTATCTGTATGGCGTAATCTCGTTTGTGTAATGTGGCTGCGACCATTGTCACAAATTGATGAACTTACAGCCAATCCTGCCTTAGCGGCCACCTGTCTTTAGCGGCCACCTGTCTTTAGCGGGCACCTCCTTTTGAAGAATAAAAGACCAAAGCCCTTTTAAACAGAATCTGATCATGTGCAAGGATAAAAAAGAAGTAAAAGAAATGGAATGATGTTATATGATGCTATATACGGCCACTAAAAGGGGAAAACCCCACCTGTCTATAACGGTTATTTCTTTTGCCTTCCTTCGATGGCCTCTATAGGCAGGTTTCATTTTATGTGAAACCGTCAAAATTTGTATGAACTTTTACAATCATGTGAAATCTGATTTCATGAAACTTTAATCATTACATCCGTAGTTTATAAATCAAAGTACACTTGAACATAATACAAATCCTTAAAGGACAAGTTCACCTTCATAAACATAAGGATTGAGAGAATGCAGCAATATTAGTAGAACACATCAGTGAAAGTTTGAGGAAAATTGGACAATCGATGCAAAAGTTATGAATTTTTAAAATTTCTGTTTTGGAACCGCTGGATGAGGAGACTACTACAGCTTGTGAGTCATATGCGTACAACAGTATAAGGAAAATATAAAGAAAATTCAACATATTTCCACTTTTTTCGCATAATAAAAGAGCACTTGACTTGCCTCTTTCTAAAGGCAGGGGGTATAATATTACCCATAACATTTGTCGGTAACGAGTCGGGGGAATGTGTACTTTTTTCATAAGATGAAATTTTGTGAAATTCTCTTTATATTTTCCTTATATTGTTGTACGCATGTGACATCTAAGTTTTTCACACACTGCAGTAGTCTTCTCATCCAGCGGTTACTGCACAAAAACTTCAAAAATTCATAACTTTTGAACGGATTGTCCGATTTTCCTCAAACTTTCAATGATGTGTTCTACTAATATTGCTACATTCTCTCAATCCTTATGTTTATGAAGGTGAACTTGTCCTTTAATAACGTTTCACTAGATTGCGGTCGTCTGTTGAGTAAAAGACCAAAGTCTTTTAGACAGAATCAGCATCAGAATCAGACAGTATTCTTGTGCAAAAAAAAAAATGAATAAGGAAAAAAAATGAATAAGAAAAAAAAAAGAAATGGACTGATGTTCGCAGAAAGATGAGATGAGGTTGATATTCTGTTTAGAGTGATCCAGTCTGTCTACACCCTCTTCAAATGTGAGAAGATTATTATTGTTATTATTAGTTCACCCCTCTATTTGGACAATCGTTATCGTCGCATAGTTGCGTGAAAATGTAAAGTGTCATTGCCAAGCAACAAGGGCAAAATAACAATAGACCGGTATAGATTTCGTTATAGCTTGGGGAGGAGGAATAAAAAAGGTCTCAACGAAAACATGCAACACGTGGAAACGCTTCAGCACGATTGGATTTCCTTTTGTTCGTAGTGACCTGGATGTATCGACAACTAAAGCAGTATATCATTCAGATGTATTGCTAATCATTCTTTGAGGGTTTATTTCCGTGATAAAAATGGTATCCTAATATTCAAAAGTAAATGAGAAAGGCATGGATATGTAAATTGAATTCAGCATGATATATTCTATAAGTGTACAAATGAAATAGCCACTTATTGCTGTTGCATAAATGGATATAGATAGGTAGATACGTAGATAGATAGGTATTAGATAGATAGGTAGATAGATAGATAGGTATATATATATATATATATATATATATATATATATATATATATATATATATATATATATATATATATATAGATAGATAGACAGATAGACAGATTGTTAGATGAATAGAAATGATAGTTTGATTAGCCGGGATATAAGAATGGATAAAAAGACAGATAGATGTGTGTATGTGTGAGTACTGAAAGAATAAGCCACTTCGCAACGCACAGGAATCATTGTGTAAAACCTCCACACCCCTCGACCGACATCGTCCTTGATTGCATTCTTTAGCTTCCCTGTAATGCACTGGTGTGTAGATGCAAGGAAAGCTTAAGCCCTTTTTCTTCTCTAGAACCAGAAGTGATAGAGCTAAGTTAATACTATGAGTTAGTACATTGATGACTGTAGTTTCAAGTTTGTTCATGGCAGAATCAGGGGTGCCCCCCTTGGGACCCAGGGGAGGGGGTGGGGAGTGGTCCTAATGGGGCCTAAATTGTACATTTTCATCTTCTTCTTGAGAACCCCATGACCAATTTTCACCAAACTTGGCAGGTAGCATCCCTAGGGGGTTAGGATCTCAATTTGTTAAAATGGGCACCATACCCCACCCAGGGGCCCCCAGGGGGGCCCAAACCCCCCAAAATGAAGGAATCTTTAAAAATCTTCTCTAGAATCAGAAGTTATAGAGCTAAGATAATACTATAAGTGAGTACATTAATGACTGTAGTTTCAAGTTTGTTCATAGCAGATCCAGGGGTGCCCCTCTTTGGGGCGGGGGGGGGGGGGGGTTGGGAAGGTCCAAATGGGGGCCTGAATTGTACATTTTCATCTTCTTCCTGAAAACCTCATGATGGATTTTCGTCAAACTTGGCAGGTAGCATCCCTAGGGGGTCAGGATCTCAATTTATCAAAATGGGTACCATGCCCCACCCAGAGGACCCCAGGGGGCCCCAATCCCCCCAAATTAAGGAATCTTAAAAAAACTTGGGCCCTTATTGGTACATTTTCATCTTCTACTTGAGAATGCCTGGTCAAATTTTAGTAGAGCTGTGAATATTTAGATTAGTGACTGCGTGAAAGGTGAACTTGCGATACTCAGGTGAGCGCTAGACCCGCGGGTCTCTTCTTCTTCTTGAGAATCCCATCACTGATTTTCACCAAACTTGGCAGGTAGCATCCCTAGGGGATTGGGATCTCAATCAGTTCAAATGGGCACCATGGCCCACCTGAGGAGCCTACAGGGGGCCACAACCCCCAAAATCAAGGAATCTTTAAAACTCTTCTCTAGAACATGATAGAGCTGGGTTAATACTATGAGTTAGTACATTGATGATGTAGTTTCAAGTTTGTTCATGGCCTAATCAGGAGTGCCACCCCCCCCCCCCCCCCCCCGTTGGACCCAGGGAGGGTGTTGGGAGGGGTCCTAATGGGGCCTAAATTGTATATTTTCATCTTCTTCTTGAGAAAAGTACCCCTTGACTGATTTTTACTCAACTTGGCAGGTAGCATCCCCAGGGAGATAGGATCTCAATTTGTTCAGATGGGCACCATGCCTCACCTGGGGGACCTTGGGGGGGGGGGGGGGGGATGGAACAACTATCCAAAATCAGTGACCTGTGTATTATTTGTATAATATCAGTATTGTACTTCCACCACAGGTGTCTGTATTTCAACGAATAAAAGACTGACGGCTGGGTGAAATGAACCTGATATTAGTAACTTAGTAGCACTTATTAACTCTTAAACTGCCCCTTCACCCAAGTTTGCAATGTTCTTTAGGTAAACATCTACAAGAATCGTGGAAGGTAAATTTGTGATGCTCAGGTGAGCGCGTGACCCGTTTACACTTGTGTTTCTTAACCCCGGACTTTCTCTGACCCAGGACTATCGTTAGTCCCGTACCATTTTTTTCAGCTTTTTACACTGGCCAATAATAGTCCCGTACTATCTCTTATCCGGGGCTAAGGAGAAAACTGACCTTTTTACACTCGTATTTCTTAGCCCCGGACTTTCCAAACCACATGAATATTCATGATTACGCTGTGTACTGTACACGTACACGCACGCACCGGCAGCACTTGATTACCTCGTTTCTGATTGGTCAGTGAGGGTCGGACTTCGTCTCCGTCGCTTAGCCCAGGATTATTTTTTCGTTCTGTTTACACTCACTTGCTTGGCACCGCAATTGCGGTGCTAACCCTGCTATTTTGCAGGGCCAGATAGTACCGGACTATCGGTGGGGCTAGCCCACTTTGGCAAAAACGAGTGTAAACAGAAATTGGGCTAAGGATAGTCCCGTACCAACGGTGGGGCTAAGGCCCCCCCCCCCCCCCTAGCCCCGCCGTTGGTACGGGACTAAGCAAAAATTTACAAGTGTAAAAAGCCCTTTACTTGGCCAGTGAAGTGAGAGGCTCACCTCCCTGCATTGGCAGGATTACTAAAGGGCTTTTTACAATTGTAAATTTTTGCTTAGTCCCGTACCAACGGTGGGGCTAGGGGGGGGGGGGGGGGCTTAGCCTCACCGTTGGTACGGGACTATCCTTAGCCCACTTTAGGGCTTTTTACACTTGTAAATTTTTGCTTAGCCCCGGACCAACGGTGGGGCTAAGGGGGGGGGGGGCCTTAGCCCCACCGTTGGTACGGGACTATCCTTAGCCCACTTTCTGTTTACACTCGTTTTTGCCAAAGTGGGCTAGCCCCACCGATAGTACGGTACTATCTGGCCCTGCAAAATAGCAGGGGTTAGCACCGCAATTGCGGTGCCGAGCAAGTGAGTGTAAACAGAACGAAAAAATAATCCTGGGCTAAGCGACGGAGACGAAGTCCGACCCCCACTGACCAATCAGAAACGAGGTAATCAAGCGCTGCCGGTGCGTGCGTGTACGTGTACAGTACACAGCGTAATTATGAATATTCATGTGGTTTGGAAAGTCCGGGGCTAAGAAATACGAGTGTAAAAAGGTCAGTTTTCTCCTTAGCCCCGGACAAGAGATAGTACGGGACTAATTGGCGAGTGTAAAAAGCTGAAAAAAATTGGTACGGGACTAACGATAGTCCTGGGTCAGAGAAAGTCCGGGGTTAAGAAACACAAGTGTAAAAAGCCCTTTTCTGTTTACACTCGTTTTTGCCAAAGTGGGCTAGCCCCACCGATAGTCCGGTACTATCTCGCCCTGCAAAATTGCAGGGTTAGCACCGCAATTGCGGTGACAAGCAAGTGAGTGTAAACAGAACGAAAAAATAATCCGGGGCTAAGCGACAGAGACGAAGTCCGACCCCCACTGACCAATCAGAAACGAGGTAATCAAATGCTGCCGGTGCGTGCGTGTACGTGTACAGTGCACAGCGTATTCATGAATATTCACGTGGTTTGGAAAGTCCGGGGCTATGAAATACGAGTGTAAAAAGGTCAGTTTTCTCCTTAGCCCCGGACAAGAGATAGTACGGGACTAATTGGCCAGTGTAAAAAGCTGAAAAAATTGGTACGGGACTAACGATAGTCCTGGGTCAGAGAAAGTCCGGGATTAAGAAACACAAGTGTAAAAAGGGCTTCTGAAATTTTCTCGTGTATATATCATGCTCCTGCGGGGGGCCAAGGGGGCATTGACCAATCTTTGTTCGAAATAACAAATTTTACATATTATTCGTACCACATCATGAACTTGTACAAAGTGGCTCTGTGCAATATATACGATTTAACTGATTGTGTGCGTGGGTGAACATTATTACGACAAGAAGAAAAATGTGAGATTTATCCTTTGTCACGGGCTGTCGTGATTACAGGAGAAGCAAGCAGAGGGTGACTGCGTAGCCCAGTCACCAGCAAGGGCCAAGACCTGCCTGCAGTAACAACGTAAGAGGCCTTTGAAGGTGGTTATAAGATCCCTCGCTCTCCAACGGGCATTCCTGACAGAATGCGCACTGTCATGCTCTGGCGTTTAACCCTTTGTTGTCATGTGCAATTGATTATGACCTATAAAATATTCTGCCAGAGGAATGCTGCCGCTGGCACAAGTAAGATGTGCTGAGATGTACCAGCAGCTGTTTCACTAGGGGTAACATTGGTCAAAAGGGGCGAAGGGTACGTGATGAACCGAGCTCATCGATTGTAGTGTCAATCACAATAGCCACGTAATGGAGTAAGGTAGGTAAGTGTAGATCTCTGAATGGCTATATTGTAATTGGGTCCGACATAGCTCCAGTCTTGCCTGTCATCCTGTTCTTTAAAAACAAACAAACAAACAAAAGGAACAAACAAACACCTGTGGCTTTAAAGACCTCTTCCGCCGTGATATGTTTAGATGGTATTCATATTGGTCTTGAGCAAAGAATATTTTCCTACGTGGAGATTAAATAAACGAACAACCAAAAATCAAGAAGAATGAAAAAAGAGACTCTCAGTTTCATTCTCAATGTTACCCCAAAACAACGGACGTTTCATTAAAACGGACTTTAAAGAGAGGGAAGTTGCCATGACAAGATTTGCATGTTTTCACCCAAAAGTCATCAGTAGTACTGTAACGAAATTTTGGTATGAAGAGGGCGATTGGTAAGCTGAGGATACTTGGGTTCCTTTCCTCGCTTACTCTCCTCAAAATCCGTTATGTGGTTAGTAAGCGTGCCTACGGTTTAGCCAGTGTACTGGAAATTATGTAATTAATTGTAAGGTATTGCGGAACAAGAAGTATTAGAGTCACAAGTCACAAAGACCACAGGAGGCATCATATGGAGTTTGTCCAATTTATTTGTGAAGAAAGTTATTTCCACCACGAACATTACAACGAACAAAACTTATTGATCTACATGCTGAAACTCCTAAACGAAAAGACTCTTCAACTAGGCATAAACAAGTCTATTTATACCGAGGTCACCTGTTAGCGGCCGCGAGAGTGGCCTTGCTGGGAGAAAGCAATCTGACCAGGGAGGTGTGACACCTCCCTGATCTGACCTTGCGGCCAGCTGTCGCCGTCCATCATTGTGAGGACGAGGGCGTGGCCTTACGTGTCCCTGTCCTCACGCGACCCTGTCCTTAGCTGGGGTCGCATGCGGACGCGTCCTTTCGTTACGTAAGAGCGAGGTCGCACGCGGACGCGTCCTTTCGTTACGTAAGAGCGAGGTCGCATGCGGCGTCCTTGCTTTTTACGACACGTCGAGACCACTGCTCGCGGACGCGGAAGCTGCAGGGTCAGAGAAATCTCGAGGGAAGATGAGACGAAAGTGCAAGCGAGCAGAAATGAAAAGATAGCGTGGGGGAGAAATAATAGTCAGCAGAAAACGAGAAGCAGGGCTACAGGCAGTTGAGACAAGTAAAATTTACGAGAGGACATTTCGAGGAGAAAGTAAAGTAGCAAGGATCGCACGATGACAGAGGCCGATCGTCGAGCAAGGACGAAGAGAACAAGGATAGAGCGAGGACGAGAAGCAGACCTGATATAGAACCTCAGTTTACTTTCAACATTAATTTAAATGTAAATCGATACAACAATACATAAAGATGAATGAATAAAAATGGAATATACAGAACATATGATGTGAATGCTATATCACGAATTATGTCTCAACAGGATTCGTAACACCACCAATAACGCAAAGTGTGTGTGGCAATTGCGTATAGTTGCCTTACCGCTATACCATTGGTTTGTAGTTCGTAACGCAACGGAGTATATCAAATCATGAAGCAAACGGGATAACTCCTTCATTCAAGCTCATAAGTACGCCATGGCAAGTCTGGAATGATAATTATGAGGCAAAGGGCCCATCTACCCACTATATATAATGTCTATTCTAATTCAGTTTACAAAAGAGAATTCAGCGAAATTATTAGTGTCTCATCATTTGGAGACGTATATTAAACTTGATGACATCATAATACCTTGTTTTATTTCACATTGTGATGAAAGATTTTTGAATGAAACACAACATACAAAACTGATTTAAAAAAAAACTTGCGAAGAAAACGGAAATTTTCTGGATGACTTCCCAAAATTACTATGTTCGGTGAAAAATTCCGTCAGAGGATGGTAACTCTCGTCTTTCCTACAAAATTGAGAACAACTGTAAACAAATACTACGCAAAGCAGACCCTAAATGATATCGGTATTACCAGGCCGTATGCGTTTGCCATTATTACATCTCAGTTGGTAGAAACAAATGGGTTAACGGAGTAGGGTTTCATTCGCTGGAGCGACTTTTGTCGTAAGGTCAATAGTAAGGGGTCAAGTTATTCTGATCTGTAGCCATGGCAGGTCCGGAGAAGATTGTTTTTCTTAACGGTATAAAGGCGTAAAACAACGACCTCTCGAACCACTCAGAAAAACAAAGTGCATCCTGCGTATGCAAAGGCGTAAAACAATAATTCGGCTAGACCCAGATCATTTGAACTGGCTGTGTGGTGTGATGTACTGTGCTTAAGCGTCATTCACATTTCATTGACTTTAGTATCTAGACTTACAGAATACTGGGCGTTTCATAATACGCTGTAGATAGAGAAGAGTTTCTTGAAGCTAACTCTACGATCTGTGTAGTTCATACTAACAGTGAGGTATTGAGTGTACTTGCTTGTTTAACGAACCTACCAGGCGCTTTAGATGGAGTTTGACTTAATCGGAAGTGCTGCAGAGACTACTCTACTGCCCACACACAGTCTGTATTGCAGTTGAAAAAAAAGGAACACGAAATGCAGAAAACCAGACATCTGCGCTTTATGAATGATTCAATTAACTTGCTAATTTCGTGCAATCAAGCGATAACGTTCACGTAAGAAACCATAACATGGCAAGAAACTCTGGCAGCGGACATAATCGCTCAACTTCGAATGTGGTATACACATAGGGCCTACATTTCAAAGCAAAATGTCTTACTCTCCCCTGTTCATTTTGACTTTATTTGAATAATGGGTAATCAAATTCAGAATGGTAGTGGTCTTTATTAAAATCGGAGCTGAAATGAGAATGTAATGAAATCTTATGAGAATTGCACGTGCATTTAAGAAAGCGTAAGTTCGGCCGTAACATCACAGTTATCATGGAAGTTTGATGAGGCGACATTCACCGCGTCACCTTTCCAGTATTGTAGTTCACAAGTGATGCTAACTCAATGTTTTAGTCGACAATTTGACACCGACATCCCCTTTGCTGAGATAATTACAACCAGGGAGGTAGAAGAGTGGCGTTCACCTCCCTGTTACAACTGTGCAGTAATAAATAATATTATGACGTGAAAGATACCATTTGATTTTCTTTCACGGAAATGACATTGTAATTTCTAGCGAATATTTTTGTGTGTGTGTGCAGGTTAGTGGGAGACTCAGGTTGTGAGTCAGTGACGTCATCATCTCATACGAATTATTGCTCTCTGTGGTTGCGAAAGTCTCCATGAAAGCGGGACACTTATCTAACATTACTAATGTTACTTATGAAACAATCTCCTGCGGAGGTTGTCTCTCACACACACTCTTTAGGAGTCAACAGTGGTTTACTGCAGAACAGGAACGCAAATTTTGCAATTTCCTGTTGCCCGAAGGAAGTGTTCTCTTTAACCGATCAGATTCCAGAACCTATACATCTTCTGTGTTGTGTCTGAATTATCGTGATTTTCACTATTCGTTTCTTCCTCTTTTTTGTTTGTTTTTTGTTTCATGATAATGGGTATGTAGGTGAAATATTACTTTTTGCATTCGAGACTTTTGTTGTCCGTGTTCTGTTCGCTGTATTTGTAGTATTTTTGAAAGCTTCCTAGTTTGTAGATCAGGGAACTGATTTTGAAATGGCAACGCATTGAATTAAAGGAGATCAATGTTTTTAGTCCTTTCTCTCTCATAGGCAAATTCCAGTAAATTTCTTTCTGGTTTTGTAATGCAGGTGTTACGAATTTAAGCAATCCAATCCACTTCTTCTCCAACAAAGTTGCCAATTTGATGATGACGTCTTGCCAATTAATTTTGATGATGACGAGTTGATAATTTGGGTAGCAAGATTCCCCCCTGGGAGTTGATGGGTTAAGCTTTGGATCATGATGGACAGACTGAGGTCACAATAATGAGTGTTACGTCATTGACCAAGTCATCATGTAAACACACAAGCTTGCAAGAATCGAATTAAGTAACTGAGTTCTTTGTTCGTGCCATTATGCGAATCATCATCTTAAAGGACACTGCCTAAAAAGGCCTTCAGGGCATTCCCGGAATAGCTTAATAATTGTTCCTAAAAATGTTCAGTTTGTGATAAAGTTAGGAATAGGATAGCAAATCATCCATGGATTTCGTGTCAGTGTGGGTCATTCTCCTTCAATATATTCTCAAGAGATGACAACTCCATTAAATTATGTATCTCGATCATAGAGAGAAACAAAAATATACTATAATCAAAGTATAGCCTTGGACTTTTAAATAACACCATAATTCTTTATCGGATGGGAACTGACTTTTTTTTTCCTTTTTTTTTTTAAAAAAAAAAATTATGTAGCAGTGTGGTTGAGAACAGTTTTGTCCTAGTTAAAACTTGCCAATCAAAATTTCTGTAACGGAGTAAGATTAACGATATAACAAAAGCGCGGCGTCGGAAAACGTTTTTCACGGAGCTTCATCTTTGGTCGTGTAACTGAATTGCCTGAAGTGATACATTGCATTAGTTTTGATGGTACAGTCGTCACTGAGTTGCAAAACAGTGCAAAATTACGCGGTGTATTCTATGTGGATAACTACTCTGGCGCGATAACTCGATCTGGTAGTGTGTAATGTGCCGTACGATCGCGACACGGATGATGCCATTTCTCATTACACCTTTCTAAATCTGCCATGGTTCGTGTAGACAAGTGCATTTATGTTTATGTACCATTCAGTCAACACTCGTATTCGAATAGGTATATGAAGCTCTTACATAAATAACTCTCTACATTAACTGCACTCTTTTACGACAGACTTCCGGCGTGTCTGGACCCTATGAGTACTATACTGTCTCGGGTCAAATTATATCTTTCTCCAAAAAACCCCCACACATTTATTATCTATCGTCGTCTTGCTTTCCCACACAAGCATGTTTCAATGCATATCTTTGTTATCATAATCCTTTTCAGAAAACGATGCCTGACACGATATTATTGTATATACTCCCCGTCTATACAATTCTCCCGTTTCTCTCCGATTCGCTTGTAAGAACAGGCCTTTACAAAAAGGTGTTACTCTATTTGTAGAAGAGAATTTGGAAAAGACCACTCAAGCACAAGATGAGAATACAGATGAGCCGCTACTGTTCCAAAATATATCCCCCTCCTTCCCCCCCCCCCCCAAAAAAAAAAAAAAACACGTTGTTTTTATTGTTTTATTCTTTTCATTCTGCACCGGGAGCATGGGGGAGGATATTGGAAGTTGCCAAGGACTGCTTCCTATGCCATTCAGTTAGCTGTGATCACCCATTCACTATGTGTTCGCAGACGTTCTTCCTCTGTGCGGTTTCCTATAGGGAAGGTGGTGTCTGAAATTAACCACTTCCCAGACGAACTAATCACGAAAGAAGCTTTGTTATTATTTTCCTTAATAGGCTAGTCCATCGATCAGTTTAATAGGAAAACAACAAATATAGATCACACCATGGAATGCGCACATCGCCAAGTTCACTGAACCAGTGTATAGGGCGTCGTAAGATCGTTACCCTCCGTGGGTCTTTTGGTGCTTTAAAGTCACGAGCTCTTCAAAGCTTCGGAGAGGTGTGGGCTCATCCGTTAATCAACAGGAATGAAAATATTTTCGGGAAATGAAAACTATCGCAAAAATTATAGCTGTGTTTGTTTGTTTTTCGTTGTTAAACGCCCAATGCCTTCACTCTTACAGGCTCTCCAAGCATTGTCATTGCTGAACCTACTGTAAACCATGCCCTTCCATTGATGGAAATAAAAGAGTAAAGAGGAATCGAATTGAATTGAATTGCATTGAATTGAATTGAACCACCACACGGGTCATAAAACGAAAAAAAAAACACCACAAAACAAAACAAAGTGAAACAAAACCTACGCATGTATTCTGTCGCTAATGCAATCTATAGATATATATTCTATAATCGGATGGAAAGTGGGAGGCTGGAAAGTGTTGGTGTGAAAATGTCAGACGGAGAGGACTTTGCAACTAATTAGGTTTGCAAGTTTATGAGTACAGCGGAAATAGCAAAAATATCGGTTTCCGGGTTTTGTGCTGGACGTGTTGGAAAAAGCGCGAGCGCCCTCCGCGAGCCAAAAGAGCCATCCAGTGTGTCGTGAACAACCATTGCCAAACCCCAGCCTGTAGGCATGTAGAGAACATGAACACATGACAGCCGATTGTTGTATATCACCGTGGTTAAAACCCAAGACTTTTATCGGTCTCTTGTCAGAGGAGTTTCTGAGAGAAGCACTTGCACACACATTTGCCACACGAGACAATCTTGGACCGCACACATTACTTGGCACCTGGATAAACACATGGGGCCCACGTCAGATAAACTTCAGGGGGATCAGATCAGGGGATGTAGTCATGAACTTAAGACGTGAGGAAGAAAAGATGGGTCATGCGAATGTCTAAGTCATCTTCCATCGCGTCCGAGTGACCACAACTATCTAGTCATCTGATCAAGAATCTTGATCAGGGGACTGCCATTGATCATCATAATAAGGGATGTTCGTTATTACTTTGCTATACATAACAAGTCAACGTTTGAAAGAGAGTAATGAATAACTTGTCATGACGTATATAGAGAAGGACTTAATTGGCAAAGATCTGCACATGGTATTGTAACAACTACCACAACGTTATTGACGTCATTATTTGCTTTCGAAAGTTTCATTAAACGCGTCTTATAAAGGATTCTCTCGACATTAAAAAAAAAAAGTTTGAACAGACTGTATAAAACAAAACAGCTCCTTTTTAGAGGAGGATTATCTCGAATTTCCCTCTGCATGCGTTTTGAAGACGATATGTTTCTGACTTTCTGTAAATGAGTGCAGCTTCTTTCAAACAAATATTGGATTTGCCATGCTTTTACTGGTTGATCATGATTATTATTTACTGATTGGTAGTAAGTAATTGGTAGTAAATAAATGCGTGATATTAGCCATGCAGGGAAAGAAATGTAAACACGAGTAACAGCGGGGTGACTAAGGTGAGGTGTAGCAGGTTGGGCTTTATTGTTGATCGCGATTGATTAGATTGTTCTGGTGGAATTCAACCATCTTTATGTCTCGTATTCTCACTGTGACATAAAAAAGAGGTGCAAGATTTAGTTGTTGGATGTTAATTTCAAAAGTTTCGTGGTGACTTTATGAATGTGACATGACGTGTGCTTGTCGTAAGAATGTCACCTATTTCCAGATGATTTTGCCGGTGGTGTATAGTTTTCTCTTGTCAGGCCAATCTGTAAAGGTGAGGATGAACCTAACAGGTCCCAGGGGATCAAATGTCACTCTTGAAAAAAAATCAGGATGAATCGTTCTCAAGCGCGACAGGTTCCGATCCCATCCAGAAGCGGAAGGGGCAAATTTGGATATATTATGACAGCAGAGTTAATTAACTCTTCCTTCTATAGCTTGACAGTCTCCGGTACGATGGTGACGTGAACGTTCCCCCTTTTCTCTCTCGCTAGCTATCTCTTGATACACTGTCATATTGAATCACTTGGTCCTCACCTGTGCTCTCGGACTCCTGACATATACATGGTGGTTATTCAAGGTGCGTGCACGGACCTGATGCGTGACTTTTCTAACGAGGCTAGGTAATGGGCAAGGGGAATGTCTCAACGTTCATGCGATACAGTACTGGTTTATTAGGGGAGGGGTGGGGATCACCCTCTCCGGCAGGTAGCCAGCAGATGGGGGCGCTGTCCAATGAGGAGAGAACACTGTCTCTTTTATAGGTGAACTTTGTGAGAAAATGAAGAGTCTTCTTCACGTCGAGCTGTGTGGAGGACATGGAGATGTTGGTTGGTTGAGTTCCGGGTATAGACACTAATTGACAAGGTACTTCATCGCTGAATGACGGGTTGAGGAACTGGTTTACATGCAGGCCCCTCTCCTTTCGTGCTCACGATCCGAGGAATTGATCTTTCGAAACCGACACCCGAGAGGTTTTTAGCAATGATTTTTGCAAGAAATCGACATACACTTTGATAATTTGGAGGTGATGTCGAAGATATTTCCAGGGCAATTGCTGACGTCAGAATAAGGAGGCATCCCCTGATCGTAGAAAGATACTCCACAGCATGGGTAAGTCGCTCCGTACCTCATGTAAATTGGTTAACATAGGTTTTATGGTTATAACCATAGGATATAAAGCCATCGTATTCTTCCCCGCTGTGTGCTTCAAGTCGTTGCCATAAGCAAAGCATACAATCGCTTGTTCTGTTTAGTTTATTACAAAATTTCGATCGGTATTCAATCGGTATATCAAAGTTTTGTGATATAGATCAATTCGCAAATTGCACAAGACGTCCACCGAGTATAGACCAGTAACAAACTTCAAATTGTAGACCTCCACAACATAGAGCTTGCCCGACCAGAGAGCTTGCCCGAGGCTTTCTTGAGACCTGCCTGACATAGCAACACCAATGCATTCAAGCTTTAAGGTGGTAGTCCAAATATAAGTAAATCTGATAAGAAAGAGTAAAATTATGTATACGAGTTCAACGGTAAAATTTTAGTCAAAACCGGGTGAAAAATAAAGAAGTTATGACATTTTGAAGTTTCGCTAATTTTTACAGGAAACATTTCTTGAACGGTCAATATGAATAATGCATATGGCAAAGTGGGCATGTCATACCCTCACAACTTGCCATGTATAGTTTGTACATACAATTTTGAAATGTCAAGTTTTTCATTCAAACGCAATTATGCCCGAGGCTCAAATCCTGATACATATATATCCAGCTGATCACTATTCTGAAATTATTCAATCAGGAATAACATCATGTTTCAGACTTTAATGACAGAAACATTGAATTTTCATCATTTTTTTGGTACAGGATCAATGGAAAATATTTATGAGGTTAAGACATGGTTAGCTCACCCATTTGCGTATTCATATCCACTGTACAAGAAATGTTTTGCAGAAATTAGCAAAACTTCGAAATATCATAACTTCCTTATTTTTCATCCAATTTCAGTCAAATTTTTACCATTGAACTTGTACGATTTTAATCTTTTTATCAGACTTACTTATTTTTGGACTGAATTTCCTCTTTAAGGTGCATTCCATAATGATGTATGCATCGCGTAATATGAGCTAATGAATTAAATAACTTGCTACTGATATCGTTAGAGGAAAATGAAAAACGAGAATGAAAAATTTGAATATACTACTAAGTATACCATATACTGACATTTTGCGTGTTTGTTCGTTGTTCGGGTGGATTTTTCGTCAAAGGGGAATGAAACCCCAATATGTGTATGTATGGACTGAGTAAATGCGGTAATGAATAGAACGCCAGTTAGTGAATTTGAGGTTAATCGGATCACAAGCCGTTCAAAAGTTTTGAAATTTTAAAGTGTTAGTGCCACCATCGCGGGATGAGAAGACTTCAACAATTCGTGACGTCACGGATGGACAAGGAGGAAATCTAATAAGAATATTCCACAAAATTTTACTTGTATGAAAAGCTTACTTTCTCTCTTCATGCTGAAATGTGCATACCATTCCCGCTGTAGAATGTCTTGAATTCAGTCTTTGTATTGTCTTTATATCTCTGCCCTTGCGTGACTTCGCAAAGTGTTGTAATCGTCTCATCCAGCAATGGCGGTTTTGAACGGATTGTCCGATTCTCCTCAACTTCACTGATGTGTCCTCCTAATATTGCTGCATTTACTCAATCCACATAAACATTTGGGTATCAGTCCCCTTTAAACACCAAAAGATGAGTAATATGAGAAGGATGTGTTTTGATTAGCATAATGCATTAATATACATGGTAAATTCACTTTCGATGACATTTTTATCTAATTACATCTGACTTGAAAATACTGGGCCAAGATATTGCTTGCTCCCACAAAATAAAATGTGGCATAGGTGTCGGAAGTGTGCTAACTATACCCGGTTACTATCATGCATTGAGTTATGGTGTGCAGGGGGGGGGGGGGGGGGGGGGGGGGGGAGTAATGACAGATCGAGGCAATTCTCACGACTTTCTCTGAGTTGGCAATGTGTCTTATTAATACACGTACCAGAAGACAGTGTTGTAATGAAAAGGCCAGCCTGTGGTTAACCCTAAGAGATTTTATATGATCTCTTTGGGGTAACCTTTTTAAGCAATGTGTCTGTGCGCTCGTTGACGCGCACGCGCGCGTGTCCATGCTGTCGATATTATTGCACTGTTGTTTGCTGTGGGACGTTCCAATGTTTAGGTTACTGAAGAGTGATGTGAATCCCCCTTATACTTCCACAACACACTACTAGATCATTTTGGCATTGCTCTGTAATTGTCTGCAATAAGATCATCGATCCTCTTCATCCCTCAGTCCCCAGCTCTGAGAATTTCTCATCCTGTTATATGTAGATAGAATATACATGCCCTGATAGACGTGGAAGAGAGAGAGCGGTGAATTCTGCTGTCTTTCCTTTCATCGTTGTCTTCTCGTCTTCCCATCAGTGACCCTCATGGTTCACTCTTTCCACAAAGTGGATTCATTGGAGCTTAGCTTTTTTTAAAAAAAAAAACACAAATCTTCTTCTGATATACAGTACTCCATCTCAGCGACGTTTTGTCGTAAGTCGCTGCTAAACGACCTCGTCTCTTTATCCATTCTCTAATCCCTGTTGGCGATACACCTGCCATATTCTTAATGATCTCTATTGTTTCTATGTCACACTCAATGAAAGAGAGTCACCACAGGCGGGATCAAAATTACATGAGTAAGTCTACTGAGTCACTGACCAAATATTCAGCTTATGACCCCTTTGAAGGTGTCATTCTACTCTGCAAGGTGGTCAGTTAGCCAACCGATAGCAATGAGCAAGATCTCTTCAAATAAATCAGATCTTTCGTCGAGCTGTTTTTATCGCATTTGATTGATTAATTGCTCTAGATCCTACAACATCGACGTAATTAAGTACCGGTCATTCTGTGTTTTAGTAGTAGACATGATAAAATTAAAAAAAAAAAAAGAGTCATGGGATACATATTACGGTTGGATTCGAACCAACGATCCCCTGATCACCGGACAGGCGTCGAATCTACTGAACCACCGAGCTTCCGCCCGACAACGGGAATGTAGGCGTATATGCTGTTGTAGTTCTATGATGTGTGCCCTTGTTTTGTTTTTTATTATGGCTTCTATTAAAACGCTGAGTAATAAGGTGCTTAATTACGTCTATGTTTCCCGGTGCGATTTGTTTATCAGTTGCAATAAGCCAATGTTTTCTTCTTATCTATACCCCTTGTCACGACATGCACCCACGAGCAATGGGTTCCTGCGCCTTCTGGTCCTTAGCACTGCATTTCGTGTAGGCGAATTTTGTCAAGTACATACAGTACATTTTGTATTTTCATAATCAGTGAATGTTTCATTTCAAAATTTGACAACACGACTTCATAACGAGTCTCATCTTGCCATTATTAGGAAAACCAATTGTTTCAGAGAGGGAGAAGCAAATGTAAAGTTGTTCGTGTATGACGTAATTATGGTCATGTGATCAGGCAATATGCCAGTTCGAAATACCCGCCAGAAATGAACAGTCTCCATCCGTCATGAAAGGAAACCAAAGCCGAATGTAAATTTGGATTGAGTGAAAGCTGCAATATTAGTAGAATACATCAGTGAAAGTTTAAGAGAAATTGGACAATAGATTTAAAACCTATATGAATTATTAAAGTTTCGGTGCTGTCATCGCTGGAAAAGGAGACTACTACAGTTCAGACGTCATTCTGGACAACAGTGTAAAGAAAATACAGAGATTTTTTTAAAATGTTTTAAACTTTTCTAGCATAATGAAAGAGCACATGATTTACCTCTTTCGGAAAGCAGGGGGAATGATAATACGTTCAACATTATATAACATGTCGATGGAATGTGTACTTTCATGAAAAAATGAGTTTAAAAAAATACAGTATGGTGATTTTATTGGAAAGCAGACATCTCAGTCGACTACGCGCCGTAGTCCTGTTGTTCTACTGTTAAAATATCAAGCCGTTACTATTCTGCACTACTTACGCATCCAAAGAATGTATTTTGTGATACAAATCAAGGAAGTCGGACGAACACGGTGTAAGCGCCTTTGCATCTACATGTTACAAATAGCTTTGACCCGCTTTGTTATCCTCGAATTGGGCATGTAGAAAGTGAACGAAAATTGAAACTGAAACAAGAGAGAAAGAAAAAAAAAAAAAAGATAGGTAGATGTCGTGATGCTCAGCAGATGAAGAGAAAGGAGGGGGGGGGGGGGGGGGGGGGGGGGAGAGGGAGGGAGAGAAATCCACGAAGATGGATAGGACGATATCGTTATGACCGAAGTTCAAAGTTCAGCTGCTCATATCGTGCGAGTCGGCCCATAGAGGCAAGAAATGGTATCGTCATGTAACTTGTAGAGTGAATGCTATGTCATATTGTACTGTTTATATTTTATTTTATTTTTTAATGTTACACTTGGCCTTTGTTATCTTCCACATTTGCCAGTCCCCCTTCCCTTCCCCTCCTTTTCGGCCCGTTTTGATCAGCCTGATAGATAGAGTGCATCCGTATTGATACTGGACATAGAAAGAAAGAAAGAAAGAAAAGAGGTTGGCTTATAAATCTAATGATGACACTGTTCATTTAAGCAGCTAATTCACTCGTTCGTGTAATGTCACAATACTAGCTAGCACTGCAGCATTGTGTAATTCATTACACACCTGTCACTCTATACCCAAGACAGGTCTCTTGATTATTATAATATTTGAATAAGCCAGTTCGTAATTAGCTCATGTACATATTGGTACAAACATGGACATGATATACAAGGACATTCATCGTATCGTTAGTTAATTCATGCACCTGTACATCTTAAAGCCCCACAAAGACATTTTTAGCATGCTTCACTTCTTTGATCTCATGATCGTCACCGCCAGCAAGCCGGGAGATGAACAAAACGGAGATTCGAGAAATCTAAAACTATATGCGCAGAAGAAAATAACTCACAAAAATCAAGTAAAGTGAATGTGCAGTTGTGGTGTATGTTAGGAAATCATGCCTCAAACAATTTCGCTTGGGAGAAGCAGGCAGTTCTTAAAAGAATGCTAACATTTTGGCAGAATGATTGTCATTTGTGATCTCAATATTTCACTTTTCCGCAGCTTATTCCAAAGCAAAAAGGGATGGTAATGGTAGAGAACAGGTATATCTTACCATTAGGCAAGGTCTTATGCGTGTGCGAAATTGTGCGAATCAGCAATTGCCCATCTTTTGACACAAAATGTGTCATGATCTCAGGTTTTGCCGCTCCTCATCATATGTATTTATTCAAAGACATGAAAAAGGCACATCAGCGAAACAAGACTGAAATGAGGGAAACGATTCTTTTGTTAGTGACGATACATGATTACACAATCGTTATTGTCAAGACACCTGAATGTACTCATTAAGATGCACATAATCATGTGTCGGTAACGATCATTACACCAAAGAAAGACTGCCGTGAATAGTCCATGTTATAATACTATTTGGTCCATGGTACAAATTACCTTTTTCTGCTCATGCTCAAAGTGGAACTACGAACTGGTCTATTGTGCCGTGTTTATCTCAATCTTCACTGAGGAGTTGTCAGCTTGCGGTCATTGGCGGCGCACTTGTGATAAAAATCCTTCAGCACCTGCCAGACAACCATGCAGCCCAGCAACCATGCTGCTGATATTGTGGCTGATATTAATAAAAATAATGATGATGTTTTGTTTTTATCCAGGATAGCCTCTTAATTAGTGTTGCCACTGCTCTACCAGAGAGCCCTGCCATTATCATTATCCTATAGCGTTGCCAGGTACCCATCTATACACCTAGATGGAGAGGGACATTGTGGCAGTGGGTAAAGACATCTTGTTCAAGGACGTAAGCACTGGGCGGGAAAGGAACTCGGATCCTCCGATTGGGACTCTGGAGTCGTACTCACTACACCACAGCGCCCCCCCCCCCCCCCCCCAACACACACACACACTTATTATTGTTTGATCAGGAGGCGCAGTGGCATAGTGGATAGGACTCCCGACTCCCAATCGGAGGACCCGAGTTCAATTCTCGCCCAGCGCTTACGTCCTTGGACAAGACGTGTAGGCAGAACTAGATACGATGGTCGTGTATTAAAATGTTCGGGGTAAACTCTCCACAGGTTAACCACTACTCAATCATTATCATTCCCGTCACATTGAGACGTAACCATATATATACGTCATGGCCCAATGATCTGAACGTTATCCAGGATTCGAACTTTGGACGTCCATTTGAGAGCCAAGAGTCTTTACCACAGTGCCTCCAACAATGCGTGGTATACCAGTACCTATCCATAACAATATAGGATGTCATGTGAAAAACTAAACAAAACTTTTTCAATTTAGGGGAATGTGAAATTCGTCCCCTGATGCCCTCCCCATCATCAGTCTAATCCCAGTCCCATATGGTCAACAGACCTAATGATGTACCACATTAAATCCCAAGATGCTCTCTGGTCCACTTACTCTGCAGGTCGGCGGGAATTCGTCACTATGATGCAGAGACGACGGAAGTGCTGCCTCCTGCTTCTTCTGGCCGTGGTGGTCTGTAGCGTGTGCTCTGTGATATTCTCGCCCACCAGCGTGCACTCGGCAATAGTCAACTACCGCTCGCAGATGGACGGGGACACCAGGCGGCTCCTCCAAGACCAGGCCCCCGCTGCGGCCCCCGACAGCAACGCCGCCAAAGGGGCCAAAGAAGTCAAGACTAGCGAGAAGGACAAGTTCCGAGTGCCGATATTCTGGGACGATGGCGAGTTCATGGACGAAGACGAGGAGGTTGTCGCGGAAGGGATCGAGGCCGCTCGAGGTAACAGGCGGCGGGCGCTGTCGGGCCAGAATGAAACCATTATCGGCCAGAATGTGCAGAAAGAGGAGACTGAAAACGATCGCACCATGTCTGTCCTTGATTACAAATTATCCCAGTTTCAGACTGTCACATACAGCAATGACACCATGAAGGGTAGTCCCAGTGACGAGAAAGCAGGGGAAGGCAAGGAGTCTACCAGCCGTGTCTTGCCTGTGCACCTCCTCATAGTCACACAACGACGCTCCGGATCAAGTTTCCTAGGACAAATATTTAATCAAAACCCTTGGGTTTTCTTCCATTTCGAACCTCTAAAACTACTTGAAATCAAGAAGAATGTATATAAAAATGCGTCCGTCCTTCTGCAAAATATGTTTAAGTGCCGTTTTGACAAGACTCCATACCTTATGGATTTGTATAACAACGAAACTCTGCATAGACTGTCCAGTAAAGTCTTGTGTTCACCACCGCTATGCAGACTGAACATGGACTTTGATAAGTTGAAGACACCCTTGGTAAAGCAATGTCCTTTGCTGAAGGAAGAAAGTGTGACCAATGTGTGTAACGTTTATCCCCATAAGGTTGTCAAACTGATTCGACTTTACAATATCGAAGCGCTGGAATCGCTCCTCCGCGACAAGGATCTCAATGTCAAGATCGTTCACCTTCTTCGCGATCCTCGTGGAACGTTGCTGTCCAGAGCCAAAGAACATCCAAGCAGTGCCAAGGCCCTCGCTCTAGGAACTAGCCTCGACCACGATGCTGCCTACATTTGCCGCAGGATGCGACAAAACTTCCGGTTCGTGCGACAAAACAAAGACCTGCTGAAAAATCGCTACATGAGAGTGCGCTACGAAGACATCGCCGCTCACCCTGAGCGATGGACCAGAGCTCTCTATAAGTTTGCGGGCATGGGCGATGTTCCGCTAGATGTCTTTAAGTGGATCCAGCAGAATACGCAGGCAAGTTCGGTGAAAGACGTTCAAAACACATACTCGACCCACCGGAACTCATCGGCCACGGCACAAGCCTGGCGTCACAGCATCGACTTTCCCGTAGTCCAGGCGATACAGTCGTTCTGCGACGATGTGCTAAACGAGGCCGGCTACGTTCACGTTAAACAGGCCAAAGATCTAGGGAGGAAAGATTTGAGTCTTGTTGCCCAAGTAACGTGAAAAGTCCTGCCGTGAAGTCTCAAATCTGTTCATTTGCAATATTCAGATACAGTGCTCGAGAGGATTGCAGTTAACATGCGTATGGTTTTGATGTTACAATTTGCCCTGTGTGATATTCATGCGGTAGGCACGGTGAACGGATGCTACTTCTATGGTATTCAAGAGATACCATAAGACGCCTCTCATCCTACAAGGTGCCTTGAGTTGACGATTGCAGCTGAACATTGATGTGTGCGAGGATGTGGTTATGGTCCTCTGATCGAGTAGATAGCAAAATTAATGGGATATCGTCTCTCTCGGTATTCAGGGGATGCGACTTTGTTTATCAGTTCTCAAGGCAATAGAACCTTAGACCGTGACTTTGGTCAAGCTTTTATCCCATCTGTACTTCTAGAGACCGGCGAGGTGGCCGTTGTTCCCGAGATAAGAACAAAGGGACCAGAAAGTAATTGTATTCAGTATTTTATCGAGGTAGTTAAAAGAGAGCCTGTGCTTGAAGCAGGCATCAGCCGTTTAGTCAGTCTAGTAATCTGAGCTTGGGATGAGGAAAAACTGACGACAGATTCCAAGTGACGCGTAAAACCGTATTGCAGCAATTTGAGCTACTTGCTTGTATGCAAGTATATTAATGTGGAGAAGGTTAAAAGTTGGCATGTTTGAACTGTGTACTGTGATGAAGACATTCCATTATCAAAGTATACCAGTCTCTGATTAAAAATGTTCCGCCGTAAATCATGTTTGCGTGTCTCATTAGGAAAAGAAAAACAAACAAACAAACAAACAAACAAACAAACAAACAAACAAACAGACAAACAAACAAACGAACGAACGAACAAACATAGTCACTTTCGTATTCCGTATAGCGATTTTCCCTGGTTAGCAAATATCATTGGGATGAGTCTGTGAAAAATGCTTGGTTGGGATTTCGTTGAAAAATGCATGGTGCAATTACGTTATTATAGTGGTTTATAAATGTATAAGATTATAGTGTAATGATCAATTTGAGGTTTCCATGCTCTGAATTTGTTAAACAGTATTTTATTTTTATTTTTATACAATGTCAGAATTCCCGTAACCCTGTGCCTATCTATTCAGTTTGCCAAACGAACCACCGGAGAACCGTCAGATCGTCGTGCTAAAAAATGCTGGTGTTTTGTGACCGGTAACTTCGGGAGATTATACCTTCAAATAGAGGAAACTAGATTTTTCTTGCTCTTCCAGTCTCCATGAATATTGTTGCCATGGTAACGTTAAGAATCAGAGTCGCTGCGCTAAAATCGGCTCATACTGCTCTTGTGTTGAAAAGTACTTCATGGACCGCCCTTTTTCTTCCAATTATGGCCTATACTCTCCAAGGCGTCGACCTGTTTCCTCCAGTGATAAGGCGTGTACATCCTCCAATGTAGTATATTGTGACACAACAACCCTTCACCGGATTACGTCACTGATTGTCATCTCCAACACCAACGGCTGCATAAATGTTCGCAAAAGCGTTTCACTAAACTGAGACTATCATAGAATTCAATAATGTAATGGCCGATAAAACCGGAAGTAGGTGTAAAGGGCCAACATTTTGTGCCTAGGTAATTCTGAAGGTTAGACGGGCGGGCATTCATGTAGGCCTATCTCTTTTGTCACGGTCAAATCATATCCGTGATTCTAGGTCCAGTTTTACAGCAGATATTAAATTTTTCAGGCTTACATACCGATAACCCGTCTGCAATCGTAACTAGGAGAAGGAATGGCGCAGTGAAATTGGACCAAACATTTTTATTTCTTCCACTCGACAGTGATTACATTTAATGCATTTCTGGACGTCTAAGAATAATGTTTCATCTTGGTGTTTGTGCACACCTATAAGCTCTTTTCAGAGCTACAAAAGAAGTTATGTTAATGTATTTATGTTTATGTAATAATGTTATTTAAGTGAGACAATCAAACCGCAACCACGCCAATATTTCCAGAGACCATCTGATTCTGGATCACTTATATCACGTCCTTGCTAATGTTAATATGATGTTGATAATTATGTTAGATCAAGATGATATTCTGCGTCATGTATTTGAATGTAATGATGTCCAGGTCTTTCATCCTTCTTATACAAGTGTAACATGTAGTTACAGGTTTATTTGTATGTGTCAGAACACTTACTCCATCTGAACCCCATGGAAGACCAGCTTAGTGTAGCTGAATATGGGCTATCCAGCCATCTTCTCAGATGGAAAAATGAACAAACAGACAAACAAACAAACAAACGAACAAACTCCATTTCAGTTTGTTAGCCACACCGAGTCTCTTTATTAGGCGTTTTTACTGTCAGGTGGTTGCCGTATGCTGTTTTTAATCATTTTCCTTCCTGTTTCACCCCCGCGAGTCTCATGTGACGTAAAAAAAACCAACAACAACAACACTACAACAACATTTCGATGAATGTAACACTTTGCATGCTGAAGATATACGGCCTTTGGCTGCGTGAGACTCTGTTCGTGTTGCGTGCAGACGTGTTGCACATACTATTTTGATTCATAGGACTGTGAGTGGAAAAGTCTATACCTCGACCCAAACGATGACGTAAAAGGAGGCATCTACTTGGCTTAATACCTCTCCTTTAATGTATTTGCCCTTGCACTTCAGCGCTTTGATTCCAGTTATACACATACTAACTTCACAAATGTGTGCTTTTAGAGGGCATGCTATTCCCATGGAAGCTACACCGTGCTAAATACGATTTTTTCAACATCAAGACATCCAGCTGTTCCCCTTTGTGTTTGTCAGTATGCATCATGGTTTACAACAATGCAATGTATAATAGCACGCCCCCTGACGGAGATACCGAATTAGCTTCATCTCGTGTCATATCATGGGATGTGTATTTTCTCATGATATTATTAGACGTACGCTTGAAGGTCAGAATTATTCGACACTATTTCATGTCTTTCCAATCAGTAAAAAAAAAAAAAAAATGACAAATCTGTATAACACTCACAGTGAACCGCAGTCCACTTTGTTGACTGTAGTAAAAGTGTCTATGAAGGCAAAAGTCGTACAGCTACAATCCTATACTATAATACTCGAAGTTGTTGTTGTTGTCGCGGCCTTATGTATTTCCTGTTTTATTTCGGCGTTGCTGGTTTCTCTATCTCCTCCCGAGCCGTCGGCTCCGGGCAGTTGCGACCGGTGCCGTCGGCCGCAGGAGAGTATCCTACATCGAATGGCGCGGGTTTCGTCCCCTCTCCGCCTCCGTGTCGACGTCGAGGACGAAAAAGAAAAATTAATTAGCTACATGCATAATGCATTTTTGTGCGTGACGAAAGAGCCGAGCGTTTCAATATTCACCGAACCTGCGCTGGCCTCCTGCTTTCTCGATCTTCAATCTTTTAGCTTGCAGAGACACTTGGGGATACTAAAGATGATGGTGCAGCGAAATCTCTGACATCTTCCGGCGGACGCGCACGCACACACACAATGTACCTCGCAGAACTCTATACACACTCTACACTGTGTGTATATAGTTCTGTGATGTACCTTTGCCTCCGCCTGTTACGTGTACTGAATGTATTGACGATGGTTACACGAATCTGTGTGTGCGTGATATGGACTACAAGGGCATTTACGTACAGTTCGCCATTATTGGCGTCCCCAAATGAAAACAACGAACGTTGGTTATGTAATTGTATTTTGCACAACTGCAGAATACTATATGCAGCTCAGGTACGTCATTTAGTTTGCTCGCCGTTTGCTCTCAAGTCCGGTGTCATTGTACGCAGACTGTTTAGGACGCGGCTAAATATATTTGCCGATCGTACCCTTACATATCAGATTACACGCGCAGCTGTGTCTATTCGTTTACTGCAGAGCTGCTGTAATCATACATATTCATAAGATGAGCGGACGTAGAGGAAAACCTCGCTTTGCCGACCGCCTATTGTTAAAATTGCAAGTGGAAATAGAATGTGTGGTTCTATGGTCTATCAGACCAAGTTTTGGTGACAAAAAAAAGAGGGAGCAAATGAAGACGAATGCAGTGATGTATATATTCTTCTTTCTTCCATAACATGGGAAAAATATTAAAGAAAAAAAAATACGAGGTCGTGAGAACCTACTCCCACGGGTGCCTATTAAACCTGATGACTATGATCTCCCCCTCCCCAAATAATAACAATGATGATAATGATAATAATAATAATAATGATAAGGATAATGATAATAATGATATAATAATAACAATAATAGGAGCAATAATTGTAGGCCTAATATTAATTATGATAATGTACAATCTGAAGCAGATGTAGTTCTATATTAATATGATATATCAAGCCAAGTTTTGGTGATTAAAAAAGGAGGGAGCAAAATTATGAAGACGAAAATATCTTATTTTTCTCTCATAACGTGGGGAAAAGAAACATGAAAAAAAACACACAAAACAAACCGAGGCCTTGAGACCAGCCGTGGGTTCCCACGGGTGCCCGCGTGGATGCAAGAGCAGGGGGTAATCAAAGTCATAGTGTTAATATCTTCCCGTTTCGACGGGAACAACCTGTGGGCAGAACTTTCGGGGAATCTCATTTGCGTTTTTGGTAATTTTTCCCTGAATGTTTTTGTTTTTGCCCTGCGGAGGTGGAAATGTGTGTGTGCGTGAGGGGGGGGGGTACGAGGGGCAACAAGACAACTGTTGGACTTCAACGGGTGCAAATAACCCCTCGAAACTCAAGTTCTATAATAAAAGCAAGTAGTGGCGGGAATGATCCCTACCAATGGACCGGATCGCCTGGCATATACTACAAAAATGTATTATAAAATTTCTGGGAAGGGTGGTCATTTAGAAGACAGCACAATTAACGAAAGAATGAGAAGACTTTTCTTTTTATTTCTTCAATAAAAATGTGCAAAATCGTATTATGAGAAAAAAAATAAAACCCCTCAGACCCGTGGATTTCCACGGGTGCTGCTAGTGCTTTATAATGTTCCACTGTGGAACAGTGGAAGTGTACATCCACAATGTGTGCCTTATTGTCTGAATATAGTGTGGTATACGACGTGATTGATAGCCTGCAAAGTGCTTATTGTGATTTGTATGCAACACCGTGTATCTTTGGTTATAGAGAGAGAGAGAAAAAAAAAAGAAATAACTTTATTAAGAAATGAACAAGGCTACTTCCACGAATATCCAATACTTGAGATTTATTTCCGTTTTCGTGCGGTGCAAATATGGTGTCAAGTACACTTTTTAATATAGGTTTTTGTCGAGTATGCTTCCGATAATTAAAAACGGCGATATTTACTGTGTTGTATAATCACAGGAATTTATAAAACAGCGCTTGCTTTGTCCTGTGGAGGGGGGGGGGGGGGGGATAATCAACCACCTGAACGAAATCCATCCATTCGATTCGTTTTGTTTAGATTATTTTAATCAGTTTAAATCATATAAAATGGTTTATCAACATGATTTATTGAGGCGATTATGATAGAAATATGACATGCGATGCGAGTATGATATTTTGCTCTACGTAAATCAATTTTAGACAAACAAAACGGTGTTTGTAAAATAATTTAGTAACATAGCGTGGTATCGCGCCATTACCTACATTGCAATATTTTAAGTCATCATCATCTGTATTATAATTAAGATACCTGTATTTACTCCACGTAAATATATAGGAGGACAAAAAGAAAGTGAAAATTAGTGCTTCTGCAAAGCACTTCCACAGTGAGTGGTATTGCAACCAGTGTTTCTCCTTTGTAAGTGATGAAATTTCAGCTTCCATGGCAAATACATGTACTTGAATTAGATAGACATCTTCCCAAACTGTCCATTACAGCAGCTCATATTGAGTGTTTGCTTTTCTTCCATGCGTTCTGGTGCTATGCAATTCGGTAATGCTAAAGAGATGACAATAATAGCCTACATGTATAGTTTGGATTGAGGTGGGGCTGCAGGTTTCCAACTTTGTGTGTGAGATAATGAAAAAAACCTATTATGAAGTATGAAAGAGTATAAATTTCAGAAGCCATTTAAATTTTATTTGAACAAAATTGGTTTTGAAATAGCTGAGATATTCAGAATCAAAGAGTTTTTTTTTTTGTTTTTGTTTTTTGTTTTTATAAAAGGTGGGACTCACCTTTTGCTAAGACCACTTTGTTTGAATTTGTTTTTGGATATCTCAGCCAGTATCTCGCCAAAAGTTAAAAGCTGAATCCTCATCTCAACCAATAATCTACCCCCATCCCAAGCCAAGCCGTATATTATAACATTCTACGTCGCCGTTTTTACCATTGCATGTGAGTGTACATATTATGATATAAAATTATGTCCATTTTGCTGTTCGTGTGAGAAAAGCGTAATAATCACTAATGTGATTTTGTAATGTTCCTTTTTGATGTGTCTGATCACTTTAATGTGAAAAAATGTTCAAGTTTTTATATGTCATTTTTGTTTTGTTTTGTTTATTGGATATGGTGCTCTCCTAATCGAATCTTATGTATTGCTATTTAGCTGCAAACGGAAATAGTAATGCGTCCGCAAGGAGCTTCAGTTCTTTCACATGCCATCCGCTATGTACAATATTTATCAGTTGTGACAGTGGAACAATAAAGCCAATGATAATTTATGAGATGCAACTCATTACGAAACAAACTGTGCGCACTTTCTTGTGAATATTATTTTGATGGTGTCACCTGTGTATTCAATAATTATGTTATGTCTGTTGACACTGGCAAGGGCTGGATATGTTGTTTTGAATGTGGATTTTAGATGGAAAATGTCAAATGTGAACAGGATAAGTGATGACAATAACACAATACAATGAGATAAATGTACACATTATAATAAACGATTACATGAGCAGAAACTGCGCTAAAGGCCCACCATGATGATACAAATTTAGTTCATCTGACATTACAGATATACACACCTATATACACACTGCACATGGATATTGAATTCCCAATGCAAACATTAAAGATTCATAGTTGTCATCACTGTGCTATGTGATTTGGTTTGATTATCAACGAAATCTTAATACAACCAAATTTTGATAAAACGAAATAAAATCTCCAGTCTCGGGGATTCCGTGTAAGTTGTAACGGGAGTATAAGTTGGGTCCAGCACATGTGGCTATAGGAATACATAATACATTGTAGGCCTATTATGACACCGCTGGATAGATGTGTATAAGTGATTCTTCCACATATTGATATTGATCTTAATTCATAAAAGTCAGCATGATAAGTAAAATATCATAAATTTCGATGTATCGTATTAATTTGATTCATCCAGGTATTATCATATCAACACGTAATTATATTTGTTCGACTGCATGGATTTACTTATGAAAATCAAGGGGGGGGGAGGTGGATTTCGACACAACCTTTAACCGACAGAAAGTGGGTGATCAAGAAAGTTACTCGAAGTCAGAACATTGCAGGGAGCACACATTACTCATCCACCCATCCCGGGTGAATGCTTACCAGCCAGTCAGACCTGAAGAAGTGACTCGGACGAGGTACGAATCTGTGTACTCCTCGTGATTCTCACATCGTTTATTCCAGTCGAACAGATTTAGAGTAAAATATCCCGTTTGCGGCAGTTTAAGCATTGTTAAGGGTTTTTCCAACTTGTAAACAAATCAGGCAAATTATTTTCAACCATTTCATATATCATAGACAAGATTATTCATTAACGCAATTGTTTTCATGAAAGAAATTTACCATTGACCAACGCAGTTTTCATGATTTACCAGGGCAAAACCCGGCACAATTTTCGCCGATAAGGGCGATATGCGACGTAGTATTTCTGCTTGCGGCA
This sequence comes from Diadema antillarum, assembly GCF_040938485.1. NCBI lineage: Eukaryota > Metazoa > Echinodermata > Echinoidea > Diadematoida > Diadematidae > Diadema > Diadema antillarum. The sequence goes on from NW_027270960.1 coordinate 13,097,297, forward strand.
CGATGTATACAATCCCTATGCAATACGCGCGTGCTCCGCGATCTTTAGCTGAACGCCTTCACAATGTCTCGCGAACATTGCGTAAGCGCCAATTCCCATTGCGAAAGCACGTGAAAATAGCGTGCGCACATGCATTGGCCGCAAACAAGATCGCAATTCTGGCGGTGTTGTTGATGTCTTTCTCGTGTTTTTCTCATTTTTTTTTCGATGGTAACATCCACTTTCCGAAAAAAATGGCGGCCCACATTGGCTCGCGAAAATTCTATTTTACGTGAGGATATGTTTTCAAAATCCATGAACATCGAGAAAACGACAAAAAAATCAAGTTTCTTGGACCATTGCTTCTTAACTGTTATGTTAAGAAGTACCGAAAATTTCATTTTGGATGCGATATGTTGTCATTTAGGTGAGAAAATTTCACTTTCGTCAGAGATCGTGCCCATTTTATCGGTTGGTTTTTGTTGATTGCTAGTGTGTTAGTATATGTGTAGTGTGCATGTAACAGTGCAATGCTGTGTTTAGCTGTATATTACCGTGTATGTTGTACCTGCCGCGAACGGCTGCACGGCCGCTTACTGACGCAGTTACTCTAGTGACATATTGGTTTTAATTAGTTCCGGACACAAACATGATTTTTTTTTAAAATTTCAAATCTAGCGTTTCACATGATTTGGCTCAAAAAACAGAAACATTAGTCTTGACCGAAACATTCAAATTATTTGTGGCGACGACGTCATCACACACATCTTCCACTGACTGGCAGACAAATCCTAAAAAAAAAAAAAAAGGAGAAAAAGCTTTTGCATAGAATAAAGGAGAACATAACTGGAATTTTTCTTTAAATTGTTGCAAAGTTGGGAGCAATAATATCGAACCATGAGGATTCATTTACTTATTTACGGTACTTATTTTTATTTCATTTATCATTTTTCTTTTTTTTTTGGGGGGGGGGGGGGGAGAGAGAGAAAGGAGTCGAATAAAGGAGCTAAATTATAGACCAGAATTCACTTTTATAACGCTTTGTATCAATATGCAAACCAACGTGGGGTGGGTGATGGTGTGACCACCTCATCCGAGTGATTTTACATATTGTGGTTGGGGCCTTCATCACGAGCCGTGATCACACTGGCAAAATTTCGCGAAGTTTATAAAGTTCGAGAAGTTTTTGTTTTCAAAGATTTTCCAGTGTGACCGTGACTTGCTATTACTTCCTGATAGCACGTGAAACCTCGAAATTATATAACTTTCTTATACTCTTAATGTGAAATCCATTTAACTTCTACCCTTCCGATGTATCAAAGACTTATCAACTACAGAATGATAATTTTAAAAAAGTAGCATCTCCCCATAATGAGAACGTACTATTCTTTTCTTGGTGAGGATTGGCCACAGATTGACATGTGGTCGAGGAAACTCGGGAGACGAAAAGAAATATACACTGTATTTGGGACTTGGAAATCTGTTATGCATGGGGAATTTTCTTGCGCCAGTAGCTATGTAAAACAGAGAACAAAAGTTTGTTGTATATAAGCCTATCTGATATCTCAAATGTCATATTAACCGGTTTTCCTTGAAAGTACAAAAGTACAATTTCCTTGCGGAGTTAAATGAGTCTAGACATCCTCAAAATATGACACCATGTAATTAGAAATGGGGAAAAAATAAGACAAAAAGAACCCTGTGGAGGTATCGGGGATCGAACCCGAGGCCTCTCGCATGCAAAGCGAGCGCTCTACCACTGAGCTATACCCCCTGATGCTGTGCGTGGGAGATGCATTTAATTCCATATTAGACGAAAGGGGGGGGGGGGGGGCGGTGAGATTGTGCTCTGTGCACTGTGAACACTTCATGCGCATTGTGCAGTATAGATAAATCAATAAATGACTACACACACACACACACACACAAACACACATAATATATATACATATATATATATATATATATATATATATATATATGTATATATATATATATATATGTTTTTTGTTTAATCATGACTTCATTCAAGTTCAAGTAAGTGTGAGAATAAAAAATATACAAAAGAACCAGGTCCACCGTTTCATTCAAAACGAATGGCAGGTTTAGACACGTACATGGGGATACAAAACAACAATATTAGAGTTTACATTATTGCAACCCATATCACACATAGAATATCAGATATTACCGGTGATCAATCAATACAAACAATCAATACATAATACTATTTCTGTGTTACAATAACAGCAGTGATGTAGTTATCATCCGCAGTATTAATACAATAATCCGCATTAAAACATAATATAATAAATTATACAAATACACATATAGGCCTATATATATGCATATACATACATATACACACACATACATATATACAAAAAAAAAAACCCACATAAACCTTATTGTCATCATCATCTCATCAAATCTTCACCAACGTTAATCTTTATTTGGCTCTGTGCCCCATACCCCCTACCACATATTATAATTATCAGAACCCATCTTATTTACAACTATAAATCTTTTTCAACCTAAAACCAAAAACTATAAACAAACATTTCTACATTTTTTTTTCAATTACCCATTCACCCATAATATTACAGTGCATCAATACTAATCTCATCTCAACTTTCCAAACATATCATTTAACCTCAAATTCCTTTCCTTTCCCAACAAAAAACAAAACATAAAAAAAATGCGAAATCCAAACCAGCCGCAGCGGCAGAATAAACTTTCACCCGCTATCCCCATCTCATACCTGCGGCTACCCTCCTCCTCCCCCCCCCCCCCCCCCTCCCGGGAAAAAAAGAATCTACAGCCAATACCACATATAAACCGTAAATATCTGCGCCTGTATATTATACAAACAATAAATATCTATATCAATAATTATAACATACCTCAAACAATATTCTACAATTGTATCACATACATAACACATGATTACAAACATGTGTCTTACAGACCGGCAAACATATTCCTGTACTTCCACGTCGGCTTCATAGTGGGTGTGAATATTGCATAACTATTAAGTCATGGATCTAGGTGCCGTACCTCCCCCCAAGCTCTCTCTTTCCTGGCATAAAATATTGAAAAAGAGGAGAGTATGGCGAGTTTAGAGAGTGTCTGGAAAAATTCGTTTGGACGAATCTTTGAACCTGTTGTTCTCAGAATTCGCTTTAAACGGCTTTTGTTCCCCCGGTCTATTAGGCCCCTTTCCCCGACTTCTATCGCGTGGAATGACACTGAGTAGCCCTTATCCTGGATGTCCCGCACAATTGAATTATACTTTTCTACTTTTCTTTGATGTGCATCCTTGAGGTTCATTTCAAAGGGAACAGTTAGTTCAACAATCGTGATATCTTGTTCTTCCTTAAGGATAACTAAATCTGGGCGCAAACTTGTAGTGAGAATATGGGGAGGTATGGTGCCCCCGGCGATTGAGTGCCCCTCTATTAGTCAGTGTAAATCGTCCCGTTGGACAGATTTTCAAGAAATGTTTTATATATACCTCAGCAGGTTGTTATGACGCCACTCGTATCTATCTAGAAAAACTGGGCAGTTTGAAAGTATATGATGCAAAGTGCCAGTGGTGCCCAGGCAGAAGACACATTTATCACTGAGGCGTTTACCCCAGGTGTGCAAGTTTGTGTAGGAGGGCAGAGAATCTATACACGCATTGATAATGAAACTGAGAACTCTTTTGGGGAGGTTATACGTGATCGATTTCCATGTTAGATTCTCATTTTCCAGTAACAGTAATGATGTGAATTTCCCCTGCACTAAGAGTGGCGCTACTCGATCAGTCCAGTATTTCACTGTATCCTCCTCTATTACCTGCTTAACCATTTTCTTTACTGCGTTCCATGAGCTTGTCTGCACATTAACTAAATTTTCCACTTTACCATGAGTTACGTTACAATTCACAACAGTGGACTGTTTACGTGCCCAATTTGACTCTCTTTCAATGGCGGAGTCAATCGCTTGGTTAACGACACTATCAGCTTTGACTCTCGATCTGGTGAAAGCTAGAGATTGAGACTGGCGGTAGATGTCAGATAGGCTGGGGATGTTGAGACCATGGGGTAAGTGAACAATGGCGATGTTAGCAACACGAGCGGGAACACCTAATCATTTTTTCAGATATTTGTCTGTCATTACATCGAGTTTTATATATATATATATATATATATATATATATATAGTATATATATATATATATATATATATATATATATATATATATATATATATAAGTATAATTATATACATATATGCATATCATCCAACTACACAAATATATTTCAGAGCAATAAAGAAATTTCTGTTCGTGTTGAGAAAAGTACAGCAATGAATGAAAGACAACTAAAGTACCTTTTACTGACATTACAAAGACCTTGAGTATTTAGTGAACCGATGTATCAACAAAACGCAAAGTTTAAATGTTCATCAGGACTTTATATTCAACCTCCGAAGGGCTTTACCAAAACCAAAATAAAGTCGGAAGGGGTGCAATGACAATGTTATTTTAACACCATGTGATTAGGAAGGGGGAAAAATATTACAAAAGAACCCTGTGGAGGTATCGGGGATCGAACCCGAGGCCTCTCGCATGCAAAGCGAGCGCTCTACCACTGAGCTATACCCCCTTGATGCTACATGTCGGAGATGCGTTTCATTTCATATTAGACGGGGGGGGGGGGGGGGGAGGGGTGCACTGTGAACACTTCATTCGTATTGTGCAGTATACATTAATAAATAAATGTATCATCCAACATACACAAATATATTTGAGAACAATAGGCGTTTTCACATCAGCCCCATAAAAATTCAAGCTCGAGATATTCTTTAATTTCCCAAGTCAGAAAATAGCGCGCTATTTCGAAACATCGGGCTGATGTGAAAACGCCTGATGAGGAAATTTTTGTTCGTGTTGAGAAAAGTATGTACATTGTACGTAGTATTATTAAATAGGAGCCTGCATATCATTATATCACAGCAATGTATGGAAGACAACCCAAGTGCCTCTTAATCCTTGACATCACAAAGACCTTGACAATTTGAACCGATATATCAACAAAATGCAAAGTTGAAATGTTCAGAAGGACATCTATTCATTTTTAACCTCCGAAGGGTTTAACAAAACCAAAATAAAGTCGGAAGGGGTGCAATGACGCGTATGGTTATTTGAACACCATGTTCAATGTTTAAAAGCGGAAAGAGACAGCGATGCACACGTGGTAAAAGAAATAAAGGAGCACCCGAGACAAAACAAGATTGAATACGGGGGAAATAACAGTTTTACCTGAGGAAGTTGTCTGGAAACCTCAAGTGTGTTGATTCAAAGTTTTGGAAAGTTAGTCATACGAGCAGTCTTTGCATGTATCTATCACATTGTCCGTTCATTGTTCTTTTTTTTTTTGGACTTATTAATTGATCAATCAATTACTTTTTGTCAATACGTCAATCAAATCATTTTTCGTATCTCTTTACATGTCAATATGTCTATCTATCTATCTATCTATATATATATATCCATCCATCTATCTATCTATTTATATATCCATCCATTAAACCTGCATCTATCTATCTATCTATCTATCTATCTATCTATCTATCTATCTATCTGTCTATCTATCGAGCTATCTATCTATCTATCTGTCTATCTATCTATCTATCTATCTATCTATCTATATATCTATCTATCGAGCTATCTATCTGGTCTGTCTGTCTATCTATGCATCTAACTTTCTATTATAAGGTAGATAGAAAGATAGCATAGATCAATGATTTATTTATCAAATATACAAGGTTATTTCACTTAACCTACCTTTGATTGCATAACGCCGTTATTCTCTTTCCTCTGAGCTTTCAAGGAATCGACATTGAAATTATTTCTGAACAGTGTTTCAGAGTTCCATTTTACTGGCTGGAAAACACATACAGTTCATTATGTGCACAAAATATGATGGAAATGTTTTAAACAGGATACAGCCCCTGCCCACATAGTTTGCTGTTATTTTCTCAACATCTCGTATAATTCGTTTGATTACTATAAATAAGTACATACTTGTTTGTACGGCCCACTACACCATTGTGTGGACATGACACTCTCTAAAAAAAATCGAGTGAAAATATTCACTCTTGAAGGAGTGAATACAAAAAAATATTCGAAGATTTTGGAGTGATCCCTGAGGTCACTCTAAAACGAGTGAAAATGAACATTAATTATTTTTCACTCAAAATTCACTCCAATTTTACTCTAAATTCACTCTTTTTTGTATTCACTCCTTCAAAAGTGAAAATTTTCACTCGATTTTTTTTGAGAGCAAATCACCGGGAGGGGCGGGGGGGGGGGGGGGGCGGGGGAATGACCTAATGAAAGCTGCTGAAAAACAAAACAAAACAAAACAAAACAAAACCGTAGACATTTTGCGGATGAAACCCTTAGATATACCTTTGCGAGGGAAACGGAACACGACAGATGGTGTATAGAACTTATCAGCTCATGGCCATGCTGGTTCCAGTAGGCCAGGGACTACAATGATTACAATCCATAAGGGCCAGGAGTGTTTTTAATGGCATCAGTTTTCGTCCATGTCATTGAGCTAAGTTTATCTTCGATCCTGCATGACGGACACAGTGACGTCTTCTTGGTACCCAATCAACACAGTCTATGCCCTCAAAATGATTCTCAATATTTTCTTTCATCTCTTACCCACTCCCCATTCTGACGTGAGTGCGACTTTTAAACCATGTCCTACATTGCTGACTCTAGCCCTCTCGCCGCACACTCCTGTATAGGTACACTTTTCATTAGTAACATTGTCACAATACTGAGTAGTGTTCTTCGTTGACATAGAGATGACCTGTGTCAGGAAATATTGCGACGCCCCCGGTTCGGTTGTTGAAACTGCCGACTCACATCATTATGGGTTTTTTTTTAAATCATATATTTTTAAGACCTCGGGCCCTTTCAAATTGGATGTAGATGAGATTTTTAGTCCATTTCCCATCGAGATCGTCAAACTGGTTTTGCAAAGAGGACAACAGCAATCCCCGAGTCCACGAGAGCAACATTCTCTTCCGCGAGTGGGCGGCGCACATAAGGCCCAAGGGATTAATGATGGAATCCACTCCGCATTCAATGTGGCTTAGATTAATTAAACGCACACATACAAACACGCACATACACACACACACACACGCGCACACACACACACGCACACACACACACACACAAACACACACACAAAAATAACACAAACAGATGAATAAAGGCTGCATACACTTTGGATAAAAGTTGAAGACGGTGACTCATTTTTCTTTTTTCTTTTGAAGGAAGCTGATGTACCATCAGTCCAATTTTGTGGTGATGATCTCATCGCATCACAGCTCTGCTATCGGCTTGTTTTGAAATCTAATTTATTATCACAATAAATCATAATCATCTCTCCAATCTGTAATCAGATTGAAGATGAAATTATTGATCAATAATGATTTTTAGCAAAGGGCAGTCATAATCACATAATATTAGCGAACACAATATGATCGTCACACGAAGTTCAGTCTTAAGCCACCAGCCCAAACGACAAGCCCCACCTAGCGAGACGCTTCTCTGCTTTTGGCCGTCTGCCTTTGAAAGAACGGTCTCATATTCAAGTAATGTGCAGTTTAATGCCCCGTCACTGTACAGGCATGCTAACCTAGAAACATTAAACTGCACATTACTTGAATATGAGACCGTTCTGAAGCAAACAATTTTCACACAACAATAGATATATAATGTACTCTTAAATGAATCCCACAAGGATTGGAACAATCATCCTCCAGCATTCCCACTGACTCCCACTGATCAGTTACTAGCCACCCCCTTTAAATACACGATTTTGTGGACTCCTCTTTATATTTTCTTTTAGGCTATATTCATGTCAATGCGTGACGTCACGAACTGTAGTAGTCGTTTCATCCAGCAATGGCGGCATCAAAACTTTCGACATTCTTAACTTTTTCTTGTCTGATTTTCCTCAAGCTTCGAAAATGTGTTCTTCTACTATATTGCTGAATTCACTCGATCCTAATGCATATTTGAGTTTCAGTTGAGAGGGTCTTTAAATAGGACGACAGAACTCTTCATACAACATAGCCAAGTTTCCCTTTAACAATGTTTGATGACCTCGAAGATAGTGCATGCGAAGGTGGGGACCTTGAATTACAATCATCCTCCGTGCATATCACGCACCCAGATACACGAATGTCTACATGTTCTCGTGCTGTAACTGGCGACTTCTGAAACTATATTGGGCTGCCCTACGTGTGCTCATTACATGTTTTCTCGTGCAACCTTAAAAAAATTGTTGTACAGGATGTGGCAATTCTTCCGCAGTTGCAGCACACGCCTGTGAGTTTATGTTTTGTTTGTGCATGTTTCATGAATTTGCGGTTTACGTCAAAAGTGAGCAAAGCCACACGTTCACAAAATACACGCATCATCGAGGTAGGCAACAGACGGAGAATATGCATCACTTTGAAGGTTTAAAAAGTGACGGTCGATGTATTTACGTCAACTGCAAAAAAAAAAAAAGGGATAACAAATACAACACTACGACGATAATGTGCAGTATCTCTTAAAAATCATTTATCTTTGGTACATGTGATTTTTTTGAAACAATTTTATTATTATTGTTGTTATTTTTATCATTATTATTACTGTTATTATCATTATAATTATTATTATTTTTATAATTATTATTATTATTGCTGTTATTATTATTATTATTATTATTATTATTATTATTATTATTATTATTATTATTATTATTATCATTATTATTATTATTATTATCATCATCATCATCATCATCATCATCATCGTCATCAATTTTTGGAAGCGTTGCCACGCAAGATCCCAGCTGAACTCGCATCTCGGACACGGATCTTCTAGGGCAGATATGATGGAGTTTCCCGCTCTGTCTTGAATTCGCGGAATGCCATCGATGGCACAGACGGCACAGAGCAATAGCCTGTGATGACGATAACAGATGCTCGGCCAACATCCCCCATGTTGCTATGGAAACGACGGTCGTTTGCCCTAGTCACTGAGCAGTGTAAGACATCTTGGAGTACTCCCGCCAGACAGAGGTGGAGTCGGTGCACACCTCCAGACAACACCATCACCTACTGTGATTGTCGGCGTATCTTTCTCCAGCTTTCAACAGCACCGATAGTGCCCGTATCGCGCGGCTTTGGTTATTTGCACTGTCTTCAGCGATGTCACAGTTTGTTTTCTCTGCGGAGAATGCCCCGTATAAAGCGGGTAGGGAACCCTCTGTCTAGCTCTAGCTCCCTGTAGTCTCCCTGGTGAGAGATTGAAGCTCCATCACCATACATCGCATGGCAGACCCGACCCGCCTCACAAATTGACGATCTGTGTCGCCACACGCGCCTTGAACTTTGCGCCGTCTCGCGTTTTTCAAAGGCGAAGTCAACCAACCCCAAATGACGCTACTTTTAATTCCCAATGATTTTTATTACACTCCTATTTCTTCTTTAAATATTACTAGGTTGTTTGTTCACAATATTCTCTGGGAATGCATCTTTTCTTCCCCGTGCGCAATGCTTCACACCATATTACGGAAACATGTAGGTGTCCACCATTCACACTATCTCCCCCATCAATCAGTGGAAACAAGAAGAAAAATTCCACTCAACCTTCTGAGAGTTCCTCTTCTTCTATAAGGCTGTTCTCTTTTCTCTCTGTGCTGTCTCTTCTCGGCGACAAGTTTGTACCTCGTATTTATGACTATTCTTTTCTTAATGTTGGAATCTCTGTTATCTGTGCTTTCACGTATACATGTATATGCTGACAATCATTATTCTTCCGTTGAAATTAATCAATGAACATATAACTGACAAAGTTTCAGAGAAGTTCGTTATACCATGCAGTAGCGTCACCAAAATGAACACCTTGCCCGATATCTTGCATCCCTCCACCGCCTCCACCCTACGCCCTTCCTCCCCTCTTTAAGCCCTCCATCCATCTCCCCCTCCCTTTGGTGGGTGTATTGTGTATTTTTCCATCGACGAATCCAGGGACATAAAGGAAACCACTCATAGATTCCGATCTTTAACGAAGCTGCGTCTTACTGAGTCATTCTGCCTAGATGCCATTGATAATGACGAATTAATGGACATAATTATCTCGCTGTTCCTACAAAGAACACTGTATACTGAGGCATCTCCACTGGAACCATTATGGGCGACGCCGATAAGGAAGTACAAAATAATATATATTTTTTTCTTTGTGACAAACAGTATACTTTCTTGGAACTGTCGACCACATCTTCGATTACGTGCGGAGGGTGTCTTCCTGTATGCTGCACGGGTGCGTGTCTTTTCTACCATGAGTTAAAGGAACTATGAGATGAAAATACATGTTGACTTGTATTGATTTATGATATCCTCGCGGGATATTCTGCTACTCACTTATGAGGCCAAAAGGATATCTAAATACAATGTAGGTGCTATATATTTTATAGTATTTCTACTATTTATCTTCAGATTACTTTGATAACGCCCACAAACGACCTTCCATCTCAAGATTCGGCTAGTGACGTCATTTGTCAATCATTGCTAAGGTAACCGAAGTGATTAACAAATGACATTGGAATGCACCTTCCCCTTGACCGAGCATAACTTACATGTTTCCTTGCAGTGTCTTTTGTTAATCATATAACATGGAAACATGCGGCTAAGGAATCTGAAGAAAAATAGTAGAAGTACGTGTACAGTACATTGTCTCATTATAAAATATATGACATGTACACGTGTATTTAGATATTCATTTAGCTACATAAGTGATGTTGAGGGCATCATGAATCAAAACAAGTTAACATGCATTTACATTACATAGTTCCTTTAATATGTAGTTCATTTAAATGCAAGGCTACCATATTCAGGCTGCCAATGTTCACACGTTATGGGGGGGGGGGGGGGGGGGGGATTCCAAAGAGCTAATGGATATAGTGTTTGTGTTGCATGCATCGCTCAAGGCAAAAAGAAGATTAATCTGGTATCAGGGAGGATGTCATTCATATTCCCTCGCAAGGACACAAAGATATTCTTGGGAGTTTTCAGAGAGCCTGCTGCAGAAGAATCAAGAAGACTTGGCCAGCTCTGGTGATGGAGAATTCCAAATTCACCCCGAATCAGACTGCCAGCAACCAAATCACGGAAATATAGTTTTATTGGCAGTGAAGATATATCCAATACAATACACATGCCTGTTTTTGTCTTTTTGTGTGTGTGTGTGTGTGTGTGTGTGTGTGTGTGTGTGTGTGTGTGTGCCACTTTAAAGACCTATGCAATGCAGAAGCATACCGGTATTGACTTGTGTTTACTTATGATACCCTGATCATCACTTATGAGGCCAAAAGAATATACACTTGTATCTAAATGTGCAATATATATTTTATATTTTTCTATCATTCTTATGATTACTTGGATACACCCACTCACAAAACACACGCACGCGCACACACACACACACACACACACACACACACACACACACACAGACACGCACACACAACACACACACTTCTAAACCAAGATTCTGTCGATGAGATTATCTATCAATTACTGCTAAAGTACTAACGTACAGCTTGTAATTAACAAAAGACACTGGAGTGCACCTTCGCCTACACTGAGCATAACTTGCATGTTTTTAAACATAGAAGACATGGAGAGATGGAAGTCAGCGTATTATAAGTCGACACAAGTCAACATTTTGTTATATTCTTGTGTGAAAAAGGAATGTAGACATCCAATCAAATCAATTCTAATCATATCAAGCAAACATGCATTTGCACTGCATAGGTCCCTTTAAACTTTTCAGTTAAACTATATCCTTTGAAGGTATACAGTCTCGTAACTGAATGTATCCCCCCTCATAGTATCAAAATAAAGAAATATGAAACGACAGTGAAAGTAGAACTCGCGACTAATCCCCAGGGATCTCAAAAACCTCGTCAAAGACCTTTCAAGGAGGGCATCAGTCTTTGATTAATGGTCTTCTGTTTTAAAGGTCCTTGTGTGACACTACATCACAGTTATCAGAATGCATTAATGATAAAATCACCACGCACAGAAGGCAAAGGCTAAACTCAGACAATACTCCTGAGGATTTCTGACAAAGTATGAGTATCTCTCTGATCGACTTTATTTACGCCTCCACAAAGTGTATCAATCATTTGTTTCCATGCCCTTGTCTGGCTGCAGGGAAGGACAAAGAGAGAGAGAGAGAGAGAGAGCAAGAAAGAGAGAGAGAGAGAAATGAATAAATACATTATTAGCGATTCACAAACAGCATACCATATTATCCCATCAACTGGGATGATGCAATTGCCACCTGGCTTCCGGGGTATGGAATACAACACGCTCCTCCTGCAGTTGGACACACAGTGTGCCAAATCTATATCACGTGAAATATGCGAGATCATATCTCTCTCTCTTTTTTCCCTCAGATTTGGACTGCATCTTGTGTTCAAGGGTTTATCTTAAATGAAATAGACTCAAGCCTAACACAAATATGACAAGACTATGGACAATCTGTATGACAGACAACTACTGGGACAAACTGCTTTACACGGTTGAACAGAAACTGAGTCCATGCTATTAAAGTCATTTGCGTACCCTTCGACAGTGAAGTCTTAAATAGTTGATGAAAAGATTGTGCATATTGCATGGTAAAAGAAATAAAACAATTCTATTTTTGTTACAGTCAGAAAGACATGGTGGCTAAAAGAAACCTGTTTATTGACGCTTACGTCAAGGGAATCAATTACCAACAAGGTACGTACAATGTTTGTTCTGACGAGTATCACTTGCTTTTTCTTTTTCAATCTGTAAGCTAGAGGGTGATGTCATCGTCACAGGAAAATGGTTCTACCGATGCCTTCCACACAGCTTCAATCCCGGAGGGAAGAATAAATCAAATTGCCTATTGCCACAGATTACTCAGACTGTTATGTAATTATTTTCCCTGGTCCAGGGGCCCAATTCATGCAGAGGTTTGCAGTAACCGCAAGCTGCAATAATTGCAGTTGCTTGTGCAGCGAACCTCAAACCAACCAACTCGATGTAGGTACTTTAGTTTTTTATTGTGACAACTGCAGTTGCTGCAACTTCCAATCACTGTCAAAGTCTTTGTACAAAACGGACCCGAGCTTTGAGAGACAAGTTACCTTGAGAACAGTTTTTATAGCAACATAATTTTGCCTATTTTTTACTTATCTTTTTTTTTGACATAAATCAACCCCATTTAGTTGCCTTTAATGTTGAAATGAATATTGATTGACTGAAGTTCAAATGTGTCATGTTATCCAGTACCCAGTAACTATGCAGCAATGCCTCAATATCCTTGCCATTATGCCTGTAACTTTTAATGCACAAGATATGGAGCTATTATGGAGCAGAATCTACCTTGCTTCAAACTCACGAACAGTTCAGAAATGCAGCTTTTTGTGCAGCAAATCACCAGTAACTGTATGCGTGCCTGACAAATTGCAAACTCGGAACAGCTTTATCATAAAACACTCGTTGACGTAGACATACATTATACAACAAACTAGATAAAATAGAATCCCTCAAATATAGGTGTATATCCAATAAAGTGCATTCAAATAGAATAAATATCTACACTGACACTATCAACCATTGCAACACATATTTCTGAATACCATCCGCTTACATCTTCTGAGCTCAACAGGAATTCCTGGAAATAACACAAACACAAACAAACAAACAGTAGTGCAGACAACAGTGGACAAACCGTGTCTTCAAGAAGACGCTATGCATCATGAATATTCAAAATGACATCACCATGGCAACCATATTGGTGATGTGGTATGCCAGACTCGGTGAAAGCCCAGTACCGACGGTGCTACATTTCACTGGTAACATAAACTATTCAGTACAACATATCATACATAACAATACAGCAAGTAAGTTGTACTATTGACCTGAAACGTTTAGCAGAAGACGTTTTCGACTACCACTCGGTCTCATCTTTCCTCTACACAGGCAAACAATACAGCAAGATGACATTTCGTTGGCAAAAGAAGACATAGGTACTTATTGGAAAACATTTATAGCACAAACATGCGTGCAATTTGCCACGTAACGACAGTAAGGAACATGGCATGTGATAAGAGGCCCAGCTGGATATTGCAAGAATACCTCCCATTAATTGTGCTAGATTTGAATCAATGCCAAACTCAATCCTCTGCTACAGATTGGCAAATACAGCATGAAATCAAAGCTTAACAAACTTTGTAGGCAAATTAACAAATAAAAAGATAAACCCCAAAAGAAAACAAAAGAAAACAAAACAGCCAAGCCCCATGCATAATGTGAATATGGATTTTGGCAAGCTTTTGCTTTGTTTGTTTGTTTTTTTTTCAATCATTAATTTGTTGCTTTCAAATAACTACAAGGGCCTATACATGTAGGTCCAGGAAGACGTAAATTAAAACAAATGAATTACTGATAAACAATTAGTTGATAACACAACAAATAAAATCCTGTATCTTGATAGAATGAACATTTGAAAACCTATAGTCGAAATCTGAGATATTCTCAATGCTCAGGTGAATCTTTTCACCTCAGTTTTGACTTCTGTCTGAAATGCGGACAGCTGGGGCACGAAGAGTCCTGCTGTTGGAAAGCAATTCATCACTTTTCTTTATTAAGCCACCGAGGATGAGCTGATAACGATATAACACACATTTCCCATAGACATCTGCCCGAGCATACTCTGGACTAGTTTTCAATGGGTTAATGGCTATTGCAAGAGGGCTTATGACAAAATAATGGCAGTGCCATATGTATGTATTACTGCACAACCCATCCTGGAAAATACATTACTGAACAAACATCACTCCACAAATGATGCACGGGTCTGAGTGCGTCAGTAGGAATTGTGTGCATACGGTAACTATGGAATGCTTACCCCACAAGGCACAGCAGGTTTAGGCGAAATTCCATAGTTACTGCATGCACGCACACAATTCCTCTTGATGCACGGAAAGACATTTACATTATTTGTTTTATAGAACGGTGACAAATTTTGCCTGAAATCTATTGTTTTATCGTATTTCTAACAATTTGCAAGTCTCTCTTTTTGGCTTGCTATAGATGAAACCATGCATCAGTTTTTACTGATGCATGGTAACGATGCATAGCTAGCCATCTCTTGTCACGTACACCAACGCTTGCCAAGCACATGAACCCGGCCTACTTCTTGTCACTGTGAACAGCAAGCCATCTCTAGCTACATGCGCCTTCTTTAGTACAAACACGTGTGACAACACGTTTGCTGCATCTATCGCCAGTGATAAGTGTGCTGCCAGTAAAAAAAGATTGACACATGGCTTTCGACCAATAAGATCGCAGGATTCTCTCTACCCGCCCTGTAAGATAGTTTATATGTATGTATATATATATATATATATATATATATATATATATATATATATATATATATATACATTTTGCCTCTCTATTATGGTGTGCATTCTATGAAAACTCCACTGCACTGAATGGATGTGATCCACACCTTCACTCCATACTTCAGGGTCACTGCAACAGAAGCTGCTGTCACGAACAGGTGACTACCCGAGCACGAGACTTGACTCGAAAGGTGACACACTATTCACGCAATGTCATTCCGACACATTTTTTTCCAATGCACACATTCGGCTGCCAAAATGGATCGTGTGGCCGGCTGACAATCGACAGTGAGGTGCAACAGAATTAGCAAGCGGCTATTTTTAGGATGCCGTGGTTAGAGAAGAGTCACGGCTTTGCATGCATCCTTGTGGAACTTGAATGTTGAGGCCGAGAAAGGGCAAGTGACTCTCAACAGACTGGCACACGCGCAAACCAAGGCCAGTTTGTATGTGTGTGTGTGTGTGTGTCAAGAATTTTTGCATGGACAACTCCTATAAATTATGACAAAACTCTGCGGTGGTAAATGACAAAGGGCAAATGAACAAATGTCCCTGCCCTTACTCACTTTTGACGCTAACTCCTCGTTCCCGTCAGGTACTTCCAAGCACCATTTGACGACTAATGACAGGATCGCCATGTATCACGCGAAAGTGACGCTTCAAGGGGTCAGATTGCAATGAAATGAGTGGAATTGTAAGAAATGCATATTCTACGAGACTCTCCCACCCAATTTGCAAAATTTGGTTTGATCTGATGCAGGAATTGTCGAAGAATATCAGGCAAGAAGTCAACAGTATTGAGATAGTTTCACACACAGAGTCAACCTGTGATAGTAGCTTTAAGATCACTTGATACGCTGCCAATACAAGACCCATCTTTGACTATGCTACTTGCACGCTATTAGCTAATTCCGTTCACGTGGCAAGGCGAGAATGATGCCTACTTCACCCACCCACATGTTTATCCAACTAATCCCAGAGTCGCATCGTTGGGATTGACAGAAGCAGATGAGAGAGTTCCTGCCTCTCAGACTCTGCAGAGAAATCGGCTCATTCTCAGTTTGCTGAAGTTTAATATGGCGGGGCCAAAATGTGGCGTTACCAGCAAACTACGCGTGTACCTTCAAGCTGAACATGCTTCCAGTGTGAAATGCAAATTTTGAATTCTCAGAAAATAAAATGCATACTGTATAACGAAAACAAAAGAAAGCAACAAGAAACATCATTTGTGGGGATGCAACGCATTTTTCTGACTTTTCAAACTGACATGATTGCCTGCCAAAAGTAGAGAGATGATTCTTGCTCCTCCTATATAACAGGTGTTTCACTCTACAATGCTCCAAAGCTTGGTACTGTTAAATAACAATAATTTAAAAAAAAAATAGATTGAATTATCAATTATTAAAAGAATTTGGAGCATTCTCAAACTTTGCCCAATGGTCAAATCCACTTCAAGCAAGCAAATCCAAGTCTCCAGGGCACAGTGAATGTGTTTCGTCCCCACAGACATTTCAATTTTAAAATCTTCAAACATATGATTAAACTTTTGCTTATTTTACAAGAGAAGTGTTTCACTTTGCACATATTTGAGCTGTAGAGAAGGAGAGAGACGCGCAGGGCCAAGGGTCGAGCTCTACTCCGAGAGCTTGGAGTAGCTCGGGGGGCTGAATCGACGTCTCAAGAACTTGAGGATGTAGAGAGGCACGTTGCTGACCAGCGTGATGACGATGACCTTCCACCAAAACGCCCACGTCGTGATGAAGTCACGATCTGGAGGATGAAATTGTACATGACAACATCAGAATTTTCATTACTCAGTTCTTGAACAGGCAATGTGAATATTCAGATAATGAGCTGATGATGTAGTTAGTACTAAATATCTTAAAATTTCATATATATATATTTTTTTTTGGCATAAATCCAATCATGCCCCAGTATCAAATCCTCTTACATCTAAGAGATCACTATTCTGAAGTTATCCAGCCAGGAATAGCACTACATGTATGTTTAAACTTTCATAGCAGAAGAATTGTATTTTTGACATTTTTTTTTTTTTATACGATCACCAAAAATTTGTGAGGTAATGACATCATCTGCTCACTAATTTGCATATGCATATCAACTGTGAGAGAATTGTCATGCAACGATTAGCAAATCTATACAATTTTGTAACTTCCTTACTTTTAAAGCGAGTTTGATCAAATTTTCACAAATGGGCTTATAAACTTTGACTCTTTCTTTTCAGTCTAACTTTTAACTGGTCTGGAATTCCCTTTTAAATGAAAAAAAAAAAGAGTTTCGTCCCTCTGCAGAGACAAGCTATAGCATGCTTCCACGAACCAAAGTAGGATGTGAAGATAAACATGGAGGCGATGTAGACGATGATGCTGAGGATCTCCGAGATGACCATCGTCCAGTGCCACGTCCGGATGGTCAGTGCCACCATGAGCAGCTCGGTGATGATGAGCGCCGTGAAGGTGATGGAGATGATGTGCAGGAACTCGCCCTCGAACAGCCAGAGGGCGCCATACATGATGATGCCGCCCTGATACACGCTGATCAGGATCCAGATGAAGAACATCTTGTACGACAACTCTCGGCCCTGCCAGAGGGAGGGACGACAAGAATTTAGGCATAAAATATCCAGCCATGCATTTCATTATTACATCACAATGAGTAGTGAAAGAGGAAAAGATTAGTGTCTTTTTTATTCAGCCAGAAAGGTAAGTACTATTTTCTCATCTCTGGATGAATGCAAGAGCAGTCCCCAAAGTGGGTTATCTTAATATCTCCAGAACTTTGCGCCGTTCAGAGGTACTGTAGACAGCATACATTTAGCCAGTCTGATTTTTTGCTAATTGGGACCTCCCAACACTTCTTGAGAGTGGTTATAATTTGCAGTCATGGAGTACAGCAATGGATAGAGAAACGAACACGTACACATCACATTCATGTCGGGATCAGAATTAATATTTACGCATGCTTTATAATTTTTGTGCAATATTCTGTCTAAAACCCTGCAACACATACAGCATATCTCTGTCGCTGGGGCTGTAAAATAGACAAGACCTCGTATCTACAAAATTGTCAAATGTTCAGGAGAGCCAAAAAACATGGCGGCCAAAGCACTGTGGTGAATGGGATAGCCTTTCCTTTGACATGCCATGGTGGCTTCATTTTTGGAGTAAGACAGTTGGGATTTAGACAGGACATCACTTACAAAACCCATTATTTGACCATTAATCGAATGGGGTTTTTTTGTGAGATGTGGACAATGAGTTACAGTTTCATACCCTGAATTTGTATTTAGATTGATGCAATATTTTTAAAGATATCATTGCGGATGGCCCTGTTGTAATTTTTTTGGGGACATACTGTATGTCCCATTCATGTCCGGATCAAAAGTCATTTAAGCACCAAAATTGCAGATACAAGGTCTTGTCACCTCAGTGACGATATACAGTAAGTGAAAGTTTGTTATGCTGAAATACAGTATATAAGAGATACAGCCAATAAATCCGACATCTTTTCCTCCCTAATTGCCTTCCATCAAAGTGTTTGCGAGGTGCAAAGCACGTACATAGTGTCTGCGTTACAATGCCATATTTTTTGCATCGAAATGCAAAGAAGGGTGCATAATAACCTCTCTTAACAAATCTAATCTGGTTGCCCATACACAGCCTCTCCCGAAAATACTCAAGCACCCCTTGGGGCAGAGTTTGGATCTGTCTGGGAAACGAGAAACCGGACCCACCTTTTGTAAGTCTTTGTAGAGCTCAGGATACCGCATCGCCGTTTCCGGTGGAACATCTTGGTCCAGGACGAGCAGAAATACGGGAAACATGGTGTATGCCGTCACGTAACTGTGCATGGAGTAAATCCACATGGCGACCTCAAAATTAGGTTTAGGTCTTACAATGATACCAGCATCTGAGTCTACAGAACTCACCCAAAGAAACCTTAGAATAATATCTCCTCTTGTAGAAATAGCAGTCTTCAATTGTCATAATGTGATATAAAATTTCTTCACCTACTGACAGCTGGGAAATACCTCATGAATCCAGAGAATATGGCAGAATTCAAAGGTAGGGGTCTCTTCATGATGCCAAATTGGGCAAAGAAAGTTTTAGTATTTTATCCGTTGACATTAAACTAGGACCAAAATAAAAGCGTGTGAATTTTTTGCTTGTAATAGCAATATAGCATTGTATCTTTGACCTCAAGATAGGTAGATTGTAGGAGTATAACTGCTATTTGTAGTTTTCTTTCATTTTTACTAGTCCTGTATTGTGAATGACTTTGCTGTTGTAGTGCAGACCAGTTACCTTTAACTGTAGTATTTGCTGCCAAAGCTGTTGTACCACTGGGAGCAGTGATTTAAAACATTTTCATATATCAAATTTGATGCATATGTGTAGGTCAGTTGTATCACAAAACATCCTACCATACAAAAAATTTTGCAATAAATTCTACAATATAAGGAGATATCAATATTTTTCTCAATAAACCATAACTGCAGAGAGTTTATTCTAGAAACAATTTGTTTAGTTATAGAACTACTGCACGTTATGTACATTTAAAAATACTTAACATTAATAATACTGATTAACATCTTTACATTTCGTTTGTCTCTATCACTAACTCACATTTTACTGTTTTGAAGTGCTAAAGCTGGGTTTTTGTTTTATGTTTATGTTTTGCAAATGGTAAATAATGTCTTTAAATGCCATGTCGTGACAACGAAATTAAAAACATGCACGATACATCTCACCAAAAATTAAAAAACTTGCATGAAAAATTCTGATTTTAGTCATAACTACTCTACCCACTCTGAAGACAGCGTGATCTGCAACAGACAGGAAGTTAAATGGTGAGATTTGATATTGAAAGAAAGAAAGAAAACAAACTATATCCAACAGACAGCAAGCCTTGGGGGACAAGACGTAGACAAACAGACTCCACATACTGCAATGACACATAACACGAAAAAGAAGGAAAAAAACTTACTCTACAAGGAGCACATCCCAGCAAAGGGGATAGAAGAGTAAAGTTGAGATATCATAGAATACTTAGAAACAAAAATGAAATAAAAAGAATGGAGGACACAACAATACCATATGTCCCCCCTTCCCCCCAAAAAAAAAACCCAAAAAAACTATGGGACCCTCCGCAACGATAACTTTACAAATAATGAATCAATCCAAATACAATTTCAGGGTATGAAACTATAACTTATTACCCACACCCTACAGAAAACCCATCCGATTTGCTTCAGTGGTCAAAGAGAAATGAGGATCTTTGTAGAGCATGTCAGGAATCCCTTCCCTCCAAGTTATGTCCATTGTGTTCACAGTTCCAAGAGCATTCAAGTGCTGAACTTGGAAGAAATGGACCCATGACATGCTTTACAATGATCCACATTTCTCTGTGACCATTTAACCAAATTGAATGGGGTCTTTTGCAAAATGTAGGTAAGAAGTTACAGTTTCATTCCCTGAAATAGCATTCATATTGTTTAATCATTTTGAAAGTTATTAATGCAAAAATCTGATAGTAATTTTTTTGGGGGACATACTGTACAGGTTAACAAGATGATAAGGGGAAGAGCATACCTCATACAGTAAGAGGGATAAAAAAAAAAAAAAGAAAGACGAAAGAAAGCAAGAAAGAAATAAAGAACGGAACAAGGTATAAGAACACTTACCCGACAGAGAGCACGCCCTGATAGAGGGCGACAGACGAGAAGTAGAAGAGAGAGGAGAAGACGGCCTGCATGGTGGATATGATGAGGCCTCGGTGCATGACGAAGTGGCTGAGGGAAGCGGAGCGCTTGTAGTTATTCCTCCCGTGCACCATCAGCAGTCTACCAAGGTAGCGGAACTGGGTGAGGGAGAAGTCTGCCGCTAGGGAGGCCTGCTTCCCTTCCTAATGGGGGAGGGATGAAAAAAGGATGAGCAGATTAGAGGAGGGATAGATGGATGGAAAGATGGATGGATAGAAAGATGTATGGATAAAAAGATGGAAGGATGGATGGATGGTGCAATGGATAGGTGGAGAAGTCTGCTGCAATGGGAAGTCTGTTTCCCTTCCTGATCGAGGAAGGATGAAAAAGGATGAACAGATTAGTGGATGGACAAATGGATGGATGGATAAATGGATGGATGGATGAATGATGTGTGGAAAGATAGATGGTTAGATGGAGGGATGGATAGATAGAGAAGTCTGCTGCAAAGGGCGATCTGCTTCCCTTCCTTGCTGACATAGAGGGAGGAAAAAGGATGAGCTAATTATTGGATACGTAGATGTGAAGATAAATGAATGATGCACAGGGAGATATTCACCTTGGGATACAAAATGAGTGGCTGCTGGCCGCGTTAGGCAGGTGACCACTATAGAAAGGGTCTATAATACAGCAAGTTTATGCGGGGGATTTTTCATTGGCCGCTATAAGCAGGTGGCTGCTGTAGACAGGTTTGACTGTAGTCGAATTTCATTCTGTAGTTTCACTTCCTACGACTGACCTATCAGACTTTGTGAAAAACATGAAAACCAAATTGCACAACAGTGCTTTCTCAATCACTTGCAATTTGCACAAAGAAAGATTTTCAACTGAACCTTTAACCCTGAAATAGTACAGACATTTTCTGGAATGTGCACAGTCAGTGAAGTACACAGTCGGGCCTTTCTATAAGTATGTTCTGACCATACTCACATTCACGAAAGAATGCATGGGGTACTGTGAAACCTGCCAACACTATAAAACATTCTACTACTGGGAAAATCTCCAAAGAATATATCATCATTCTCCCCACTTTCAGCCCAAGAAAGCAAAGGTCATACCATATTGCAACTGATTGACAAATTGCCCTACATTGACGTAAATAAGTACTGAATTGATCAGTGTTTTAGTAGTAGCCATGATAAAGAAATCATAGGCGTACATACTTGAGCAGGATTCGAACCTACGACCTCCTGATCTCTAGACAGGCGTCATCTCCACTAGACCACCGAGCTTTCCGCCCGACAGCAAGTGTTGGTTCTAATCCTTATAGCATGCAGCGGGTACTGCGTAATTATTCAAATTCATGAAATTCTTGCGTCGAGATGTTTCATGTCGATGTAGGGCAATTCGTCAATCAGTTGCAATGAAAACATCTCGACTTCATGAATTTGAATCATACCATGTCATTAACCCTTTTTGAGCCATTGAGTCAAATATACACACATGACACATACACCTGTAGTCAGGTAATTAATGTAGCATGCAGAGGGTTAATGTCACTAAGGTTAACATGAGCCACAACTAAGGCATAGCAGCTGAGACTACAAAGCTCACCTTTCCAGTGATACCAACTCCTGCATTGGCAGCCTGAATCATGCTGACATCGTTGCCTCCGTCACCTTGGTAACAGAAAAAGACACAGAGTACAATGAAGGCAAATTACACTTAATACACTTGAGAGTGTCTTACAATCGATATGGTCAACTTACTGTTGCAGATCATTTTCAATGCTTTTTTTTTTTCTCCTCATAAACAGGTCCTCATATGCAAGTCACAAAGACTTGACTTTTTTTTTTTCCTGGAATACATCCATCCTTGCAGTTTGACTCATTTTAACAATGGTCTTATAATCTTTTCCACTGTTCACTTGTCTTGCTTTGAAAATATCACACATTTTCAACAGAGCAGGCCAAGAAAGTACTTGGTTGGAGGTAGCAAAATGATATACAAGGCACATGTGGATATCTGTAGCATGAGTGATAATGCATAACAAGTGTATCCAAATATCCACCACAAAAAAGAAAAGGGGGGGGGGGACAGAAAAAGCACAATATTGGAAAGGAATTATGATACGTTATCATTGCATGCACTTTGAAGACAGTTTCTAGATGTCTGCTCTTGTTTAATATAACCTTTCAGATAGCTTAATAAGAACAAATAAATATGATCTGCTTTGTATCTAAAACTCTCATGGATATGTGGATGGTGGGTGTGGGGGGGGGGGGGGGGGGGAGGTGGTGTTTGGGAGGAGAAAGGAGGTCAAATTCTCAAGCTAGATCTGGTCTTACCGATGGCGCAGGTCCGCTTGCCGGTGTGAGTCTTGAGGAGGTTGACAATGTCTGCCTTCTGGGTCGGCGAGCACCGGCACACGACCACCGCCGGGCACTGGCAGGCGAGCTCCATGAATTCATGCTCGTAAAACTTCAGGCAAACCTGTCGAGCAGAGAAAAAGAAAGTTTTTTTTGAAATGGACAAGAATTCCAGCATGCACTTGACTCTTGGCACATACAGTTAGACAGTTATAATCACAGTCAATCTTTGATCTTTGATCACCCCTGCCTATTTCTAGTCACAGTCAATGTTGATACCAGCAAACTTTAGACAAAATCATCTCTCGATCTACTATCATTCTAGTAATAATGTCCATGCTATTGATGTCAACAACAGTCATCATCCTAATCATCACTATCATCATCATCATAATTCATATGGTCCTTTCTGCCATGGGTAGCTTGTTGAACGTGAGGTCCGATTTTCAAAGGGACCTTGCCTCTATCATTATCCCAGGGCCCCATTTCATAAAGAGTTGATATGATAGCAACTCTTGCTGGAATGGCAATTGTCATGGTAATGACAAAAATCCAGCTTTCTGATTGGCTGTTGCTATTGGAAGTTGTCATTCCAGCAGGATTTGCCGTCCTAACATCTTTTATGAAATGGTGAAAAGGTGAAAAGGTGAAAAGGGACATAGTGAACAAAACATCTTGACCACAGACGTATGCACCAGACGGGATTCGAACCCAGGGACCTCAAGTTCTAGAGTCCAGAGCCTGGTCCACTAGACCACAGCGCTCCTCCAACAGACTGCACCCACCTCCAGGGATTCCCCCATGATGACCAGGGCACAGTCACTCTTTCTCCGGAAGGAGTTCAGCTCCGAGTGGGCCTCCGACCGGTTGCTGACCTTCTTGAAAACAAAGATGTCCTGCCGTGTGGACACCAGCTTGGAGCTCTTGGCGATGCAGCAGGCCGTCTCCAGCTTGTCACCCGTCAACATCCAAATCTTCAAGGAGGAAGATTTTCAACAGCATATCAGATTGAGGATAAAATTTGTTGACATGTTTCCAAAAATTGATAGGCTTTGTTATTGTTTTTTTTTTCTTAAGAACAGCATCTCAACCTCACTCTCATGAAATTCTTCAACAGACAAGGAAATCATAATATTTAGCCAGCTGAGATAATGTTCAATGATATAAAGCTCATAATATCATACAAGTTCATCAGTTTTACACCTAAAATATCTAGGCAATGAACAGTTTTGTAAAAGACACTTAGAATAATTTTCGTATTAGAATAATTTTTATCACCACCATTGTCAACACCACTATTATTATCATCATCACCACCACCATCACCATAATTATCATCACCATCATCACTATCACCATTACAACCACCATCATCATTCACACCATCATCACCACTGCTACCATTTCCACCATCACCATCATCACCAACACTATTACTAACATCATTATCACAACCAACACCATTTACCGCCATCACCACCACGATCACCATAACAACCACCACCATCATCGTCTTCACCACCACCACCACCACCATCATCATCATCATCATCATTATCATCATCACCCCATCACCACTCCTGTCATCATCATCCCATAATCACAGTGGTGTCATCATCTGATCATTCTACCGGTGCTAATCCCAGAGCTGATGTACCTTGATGCCTGCATTCCTGAGCATCTCCAGGGTCGGTCTGACGTCCTGCTGGAGTTTGTCCTCCACCCCCGTCAGACAGAGGAGCTCCAGGTCCCTCTCGATGCTCTCCACCACAGCTGCCACCTTGACTGGCCGGTCCACTATGCTCAGCTTTGCCTGTGTGTATCGGTTCTATAGGGAGCAGGGTGGTTGAGAAATGATGCAAGGAGTAATTCCACATTTTTCTCATGTGAACAACATGTAAATGCATCACTGACGATGAATCTTCTGGGCTGAAATTGATTCCGATGCTTTTCTTGATGAAGGCATATTGAAATAATGTGTGAACTCCCATGAATAGGAAACACATACAAGTTTGTTTAGACAGTCAGTTGTATTACAGGGTTCATACTCTTTCTCATGAATTAAATTCTATGACTTTCCATGAACATTTTAGACAGAATTCATGACCTTTCCATGACTTTTACACAATTCTTTTTTTAATACATTAAATTGAAAATTTGATCTCAAATGAAGGCGTAGCAAAGGGAATACATACACATCTCACACAAACAACAGATAAACTTCTATAATTTTTGCAATTCCATGATTTTCCACGACCTTTTGATGAAAACATCAATTTTTCATGACTTTCAAGGCCTGGAAAAAGACTAGGCCAAATTAGATGACTTTCCTGGTTTTCCATGACCCGTGTGAACCCTGTATTACTAATTCTAGACCACATTCTAGTTTATGATTTGTTTCTCACAGGAATTCTGCTAAATTATAAAGATTTTACTTTTACGTTTTCCCTTCAGTGACAATCATTTCAACAATTGGGTAAATGCAGCAGCTGGATTTGAGCA
This sequence comes from Diadema antillarum, assembly GCF_040938485.1. Taxonomy (NCBI): domain Eukaryota; kingdom Metazoa; phylum Echinodermata; class Echinoidea; order Diadematoida; family Diadematidae; genus Diadema; species Diadema antillarum. Next base: position 13,123,381 of record NW_027270960.1, read on the forward strand.
ACAACTACGCAATAAAGGTGAGTTGATACTGTGATACATGTATGCGTGACATGCCAATGCATATAATGCATATTATATGTGTAGGGTATAACACAAAGTGAAATCAAGATTATGGTTGGGGGGAAAACTGAAGTATCGATATTCTTGCCATACATTTCTTCTTCATAATAGCAAGGATCAGCTGAAAAAAAAGTGTAGTTTACAAAAGAATTGTATAGTCAAATGCAAACCTGACAACTGCGGTAAAGTATTGTCAATAAATAATGAGAAATAACATTTGACGGCTTTCTTTCAAATCTTGATTAACTAAGATCAAATTGCACTGGGGATTTTGAAAAGAGGAAATCAACGAAGGACCAACCTCAAAGTCTGTATACTGTTCCTCGGTCAGTGTCCGCTTGCCAACAACCAGTGTTCTAAGGCCTTCTCTCGCCATATTGCCACTCTGAAGAAAAGAGGATGCATAAAATTCTCACTAAAATGTAACCTTCTTTCCTTCCTGGAGCAAGAGGAAGCGAGTTTTCAATCCTAGCAAAATCTTTGTCAGAGGCAAAATGACCTCTGACGAAGATTCTGCTAGTATCAAAAGCTCAGGTCTCTATTGACTCCTTACTCCACTGGCTCGATATCATTGGATATTATGCAGTTTTCAACAGCTTTATTGCCTAAATATCTTTTCTTCTTGTGTAAATAAAGACATACCATCATAGAATATCTTTTCTACCATACTTTTCAAAGAAACCAGGGAGAATTATCAAAACTTATAACTGCATCGATACATGGTTTCCTAAAAAATTCAATAAAATCACCCAAACAATTTTATATCAGACTATTTATCAGATAGGCTAAGGGTCTACATTTTACACTCTGGAAGTCTTTCAATGTTTCCTGGTTTTCAAGTTTCACTGTGACGTTCTCAGAGCAAAGACACAGAAATCCTGCAAATCTTGCAGTGAAGAGTATCTGAAGAGCAATTCTCAGTTCCATGTGTGCTGCAATTTTCTAAACTTTACCATATCAAAATACCTAATATGCTGTGACCCAATATCTTTCAACCATCTCTCCATTCAAACAGATGACACGGAGAAAACGTTGACTGCTAATGAAATTAAAATCAAGGGCCTTATCCACTGAAAAGATTGGTGCCATGCATCAAAATACCTTGTACAGAATAAGGTTAAAAGAAATTGTTTACCACTGGGAGCAGTGATTTAAAAAATGTTTCAGATATCACATTTGATGCATATGTGTAGGTCAATTGTATCACAAAACATCCTATGATACAAAAATTTTGCAATAAAACCTAAAATACAAGGAGATATCACAATTTTTCTCAGTAAACCATAACGGTAGATGGTTTAGTCTAGAAACCCTTTATTTTTAGCTATTGTTCACATTTTGTACATTTAGCAATACTTAACATTAATAATACTGATTCAAATTTTTACATTGGTTGTTTCTGTTCCTGACTCACATATTAGAACTATTTTGAAGCACTAAAGCTGGGTTTTCGTTTCATCTGCAAATGGTGAATAATGCCTTTAATAAACATACATGATGAGACTTGGGTAAAACGTACCTCCTCCTCAAGCCAGTCATTATATTGGACGATGGAATTCATGACCGTGTCGGCGCCCTTCATGTAGAAGATTATTTGACCCGTCTTCTCCTCCTGTGAGATTTAAATGAAAGAAAAATTATCGAACTGAGCAATAATCCTGTCTTGACTTACACAAGATTTACCTACCAGGCCACCCTCTTGCCATTCTGTGATGAACGATGCATTCTCTGGAAATTTTCAGTGGACAATCTTGAATGCCAACGTGTCATGGCAAAGTTGTGTGGATGATTCTACATTGGAAAAAATAATTTCCTCTGTTTCATTCAACCTGAAGGTTTACTGGATTTCTCCCTCATCAGCTACCTTTAGGTCAATATTCCCCAACCTGCACAAAATTGGGTTTGAATCTCTACCAAACTGATGTAGACTGTATAATCATACAACCAATAGTCATCATCATCAGCAACATTTTCTGCTTACTGCAACATATATGTGATTCATGCCAAAATTTGAAATAATGAAATTCTAGATCAAAAGTCATAAGATGAACAAGATAACCAAAGGATTATTGTCCAGATCTGATATTTTCCAATAACTGGTACTCTGCATAATCAGGTTTGAGGAAATGAACATTTCTGTTTTTGTTTTGTTTTGTTTTTACACTATTTGATATGCTCAATGTGAAATGTCAGGCCACACTTGATGCTGTGAATCCAGAGGTATAGGTGGGATCTTTTATCATAATAAGGATGTTAATGGCATGTCAGTCCCTGCCCACATGAAATTTATAATTCAATTCAACACCATGTTCAATGGAAAGGGTAAATCAGACAAAGAGAATGGTCATGGAATGATAATTTAGATAAAATATACTTAAATCTTTCTATTCTTGGGGGTGGTAGTGGTAATTTGCTGTACTATTTTCATTCAATTTGTTACAATGAAAACTGAAATGTGTGTCTCAATTATTGTTACCTTTGTTGATTTGTACATGTATATCCAAGAGAAGAAATGCTACTGAAGGAACTATTTTTGTTATGTTCTACAGTAATACCAAACTGAATTGCTGATTTGGTTTTATCTGAATGCAAGTGAATAAATATTATAGGGGGGAAAAAAATGAGGGTATGGCTTAAATCTGAAAGAAGCTAGAGTTCTTCAGGGTTGAGTAGAACTCACCCTGACAATAATCCCCATGCGCTTGGTCTCTGACGTAAAGGGGAAGATCTGAAGGATGGAGTAGTCGTCCAGCTGCCCTGTTGGGGTACGCAGCACCATGGAGTTGAGGTTGCGCTTGACGAGGGTCAGGTCGACCGTCTCCGTCCACGTCACCAGGGCGACCTGGACACCAAAATGGCAGAGTTGATGTCAAGTACTGTAAAACCAGAAATCTTTGCGGCATGATAACTTTTGTGAGTTGAAGGCAGCGACCTTTTTCGCTATATGAAATTTTTATGAATTACCATTAGCATTCAATTCATGGTACCTCTACATGCCATGCTTCAGTACCAATGCACTTGTAAGAGTTTTCTCCGGTTTCAGTGTCACATCCACGTTTTTGTCATTCAAATTATGTTTTAACCAGTTGAGCATGAGTCCCGAGTGTATTTGGGCAAGTGTCTATGGGAAATGTGTGTTGCAGCAAAATCAGACTGTCCTCAATGGGTCAAAAGTGGAAATATTTTGTAGTCATCTCCCCTTAAAAGCAAAGATATCTTTGGCAATGATGCATGCACAGATACAGCAGTCTCATTCTGGCAGGAGACCATGTACCATGCACATCAAACAAGGCATTAGTTGGAATTATCCATCTGATCTTTGAAACAGTTGGAAACACACAAGGCAAAATTTTCCCTTTAAGTACCGTACCTCATCTGGACTGGAAGCCTGGTATACAATCTTGTCCTCCTCCCGTGTGTCGTTAATGACCAGGCCATCCGCCTCCTGTTCCTGGACGGGGGTCACGTTGTGGCAGAGGGCCAGCGCCTTGACCGACTCCAGCACCCGGGTGACCACCGTGCGCCTCACGGCCGACTTGCGGGCCGGCGTGGCCCCGCCCCCGCTGCCGGGGGTCTGGGAGTAGGCGGACAGGAGGTGCGTTTTGACTTCGTCCAAGCTGTCATTGCTGAAGGCGACTGTGCCAAGGTGCAGCTTCTTGAACACCTAGGTGCAAGGAGGTAAGTCATAAATTGACACTTCATCCACAAATATATTTATTCATAATGATGCGGAGGCTGCGGAACCCATAGGTCGGGGGGGCGGGGTGTAGCCTCCCCCCTCCACTTTTAGTCTGGGAAAAAAAAATCAGAAAAAAAATTGGAAGAAATCACAGCACTCATACTTTCTGAAGGTACCGTCCTTAGACTCTTCCCATCTAATGTGTGTGTGTGTTGGGGGGGGGGGGGGGGGGGGGTACCACTGACCCGCAGTGCCCCCCTCAGCCTGTAGGCCCCCCCCCCCCACCTTACGAAACATTCCACATCCCCTTAGACAAAACACACTTTCCTCCCTTTTATTTGAAGACTTGTAATCTTTGTACTAAACCTTTTGTTTACCCCACATGCACTTGCTGATAATTGTATATACCAGGATGCATTACACTATTGTTATGGTGCTGGAAAGTTCACTGTCATATGTTGGCTGTCGATAAAGAAAACTATCACTGTCATAGTCAACAAAAAAACTAACAGATGTATGTAGTTTGCCCTGGGCCACCACATTCATCATGAAGTTGAATGAGGTACCAATTAAGGGTTTGTAAAGACAAATATCCACATAATGCAAAACTGCCAAAGTTTTGAACGGGAAAAATAATGTGGAACAACTGCTGATTGATACAAAACACAGCAAAACTGCCTATGCCTGTATACCTAAATACTGCAGTGTACACACAGGCAAACACAAATAACAGCATAGGACGTAAAGTGAAAGCAAGAATGAGCAAAATTCTCTCGTTCGCACCATCTCGTTCTGCGTCAGCGTCCCCGTCTTGTCGGACAGGAGATACGTGATTCTCCCCAGCTCCTCCGGAATGGTCGTCGTTCTCACCACGGTGCCCGGGATCGCCGAGTCTCGCATGATGAGGAACGAGTAGACGATCTTGCCCATGTCAAGGTTGACTCTCAAACTGTAGAGTTAAAAACAAATAAATAAAAAAATGAGTCATCCACATGTGCATATTCAGGACAGTATACTGGGCAAAGGCTGGGCAAATACTTTAACTACATTTAATTTTCACAATGAACATCTTAAATTGCAGCTGGTTGATTTTCAATACTCTTCATACAGTGCAATGAATATAAAAAACCGGTACTTGCTACTACCACTACTACTACTACTACTACTACTACTACTACTACTACTACTACTACTACTACTACTACTACTACTACTACTACTACTACTACTACTACTACTTCTACTACTACTACTACTACTACTACTACTACTACTACTACTACTACTACTACTACTACTACTACTACTACTAACAACTACTACTAGCTACCACAACTACTACTACTACTACTTTTACTACTACTACTACTACTACTACTACTTCAGTTGATTGACATACAAGGATAAGTAGTGAATCACATTATACCTTTGACTTTTCCATGACAAATTATTCTCTTTTCATTCAATGCTTACCACATCAATCATATGTTAACAATTATATCCACTTTATTCTATCATTATCTATAATGTGATTTACAGAAGAATCTGGAGTAGAGACAAGTGTTTGCATTTTTTTTGTGTGTGTGTTTAGCATTTGCATTTTTCCCCCTCTATGCACAAATCTAGTTTGCAGTATTCCCTCTATAAATGGGGCTAGGGACTGGCAATGAATTTAGGGAAATTGACGTGGGGATTAATCTTTGTTTAATAGATAGAAACAGCTCCTGAATGGGATTATTTGCTCATCTGAGAATGTTCGACTGAAAAGAAAATTGATTGAGATGTCACTGGCATGTGACCTCTTCCTTGTTTTGTACATAAAATCCTCACAATCTTTTCTTTCTGATCTTGAGAGAGAAAATCGCCATCACTCTGATTTGGTCTATGTGAGGTTACACAACATCTCATGTGGGAGGAGAGAACATCTGTACCTCTATACAAATTTCAGATCAATTTGAAGGAAAATGCAGATGACTGGTATAAACAAGACTGTGTGATCAGTGTTGAAGGACTACAACTATAACTGAGAACAGTCCAAAAAGTGTCATATAAAATCAAATATTAATCACATTAAAAACAGTTACTTATGATAAATCACCTAGGATGATTAAGCACAGTCCATAAAATGCCATATCAAATTAAATACTGACATTCTAGAACAGTTACAAATGAAGTTATCAAACTATCATTAATTTTTTTTCAGATCTTTATTCATTAGCTGTTCTAATATGCTTGTTTGAAATTCACTATATTCTCAAACTATTATTCATTCTTTTATTTGTATTTATCTGCTGTTCTAATATGATTGTTTGCAATTCATTATATTCTCTGAGGAGTACATCCAAAACCTACGAGTAGATCACTGTTAGTATCATCAGGCAGTCTAGAACTGCTTTAATCACTCACCTGAGAGGGATTATAGATGAAAAGAGAAGAACATATCTCAAGAAGTATCTGAACCACGGCCCGCCAAAGCCCTGAAAATGAGAAGAAACATACACTGGAAATAGCAGCCTAATTTTTTCCTTCTTCTTTCCCCCTTCATGAAAATCTATTCGTGATGTGAGAACTTCATTATGGCTTGGCAGAAATATGAATGTAAAATTTGTGATGCACCATAACTCTAAACAACCATAGTATCATCAGCATTCTTACCACTCACATGGACATGTATATTGTTTAATGAGTAAATGCATATAGGATATGATTAGTTAGATATAGGGAATACCTTTCTTTTACAAGGTCCATGGGGTGTAACACCCTCTGCAATCATATGTAACTCTGCAATGGGTTCATGGATAACATGAACTTTTGTAGTCTTTTGAAGGTCTCCCCCTTTTTTTTTTTTGTCTAGACTATCCATGCTTTTCACCAGGATCATTCTGGATGACAACAAATGAGCCACTTGGGAAAATTCAAACACTTGAGTTTGAAAAATGAGCTCCAGTGCTTTCACTTTACTGGCTTTTGACATTTACCCTGACATCCTAAAAATGTGAAAACACAAAACAGGACAAATTGAGAACTGCTTTCACTGCAATGACTACCAAAGTATTCCAAGACCTATGCAAGGTTGAAAGACAGAGAACGAGAGATTAAAGGTCCTGTTTACCATCGGGAGCAGTGATTTTAAAAATGTTCAAGTTATCACATTTGATGCATATGTGTAGGTCAGTTGTACCACGAAACATCCTACCATATAAAATTTCTGCAATAAAGCCTAGAATATAGGGAGATATCAGTATTTTTCTCAGTAAACCATAACTGTAGACAGTTTAGTCTGAAAACATTTTTATTATAACTATTGTTCACATTTTGTGTATTACTTAACATCGATTATACAGGTTCAAATTTTTACAGTGGTTGTTTCTATCCCTAACTCACATCTTGGAACTATTTTAAACCACTAATGCTGGATTTTTGTTTCATCTACAAATGGTAAATTATGCCTTTAAAAGAAAGAGAGATTGATAGAAAGAGAGAGAGAGAGAGAAGGAGGGGAGAGAGAGAATGACCCACCTTCAGTGCAATCATGGTGACGGCTAGCGCCAGGGTGAGGAGGAACAGCACTTTGGTCTGGTTGTTGACCTCCAGGTCGGTCAGGCCGTACTTGATCGTTGGGCTGGATGTGTTCATGACGGCCCTGGTCTCCGACCCTGTGTAGATGACCACACCGAGTGCCTGCCCTGTTGGGTGAGCAGAGGTCAGAGAGAGGTTATGTGATTATCACCCTTTTTTTTTATTTCAAACTGTAAAAGAAGCTTAAAGAAAGCACAATGGCAAACAAGGATCATGATTCAGGTTGCATTAACCCTATTCTAACTGGGTTTATTTGAGACCAAGTTTTTACGGGGGGGGGGGGGGGATCAATTTGACCCCCCCCCCCCTTCAGATCTCGGCCGCTGATGGTGCGATTGCCGCAAAATTTTGCCTGAACATAGAGCCGGATGTCAACTACAAGATTACACAGTCATACAATCCAAAAATGTTGATTTTCTATTTTTAGTAAATTAATTATGCAAATTTATGCATGAAATCATATTCTCCCCTGTAAATCCATTAAAAAGACTGAAGGATTTCTAAATTTTTGTGTCAGAATTCCTCAAGACACATTAAACAATTTTCTTGTAAAACAAGGAAAAGTAGAAATTACGCGGTGCGTAATATATGTCCCCGCCGGAAGTAGCATTTTGTAGCAAAATGTGCAATATAGGTAAAAAATCAAGGTCAAAGGTCAAAGAAGCCAAAGGTCAAAATTCTGTGTACAAGTTTTGAAGCCCTCACCTAATGCCATCACATAAAGCAAACGGAATCGAAATCGGGTTAGAAATGGCGAAGGAGTAGCATTTTGTAGCCAATGTACAATACAGGTAAAAAATCAAGGTCAAAGGTCAAAGAAGGCAAAGGTCAAAATTCTGTGTAGAAGTTTTGAAGCCCTCACCTAGTGCCATCACATAAAGCAAACGGAATCGAAATCGGGTTAGAAATGGCGAAGGAGTAGCATTTTGTAGCAAAATGTACAATATAGGTCAAAAATCAAGGTCAAAGGTCAAAGAAGGCAAAGGTCAAAATTCTGTGTAGAAGTTTTGAAGCCCTCACCTAGTGCCATCACATAAAGCAAACGGAATCGAAATCGGGTTAGAAATGGCGAAGGAGTAGCATTTTGTAGCAAAATGTACAATATAGGTCAAAAATCAAGGTCAAAGGTCAAAGAAGTCAAAGGTCAAAATTCTGTGTAGAAGTTTTGAAGCCCTCACCTAGTGCCATCATATAAAGCAAACGGAATCGAAATCGGGTTAGAAATGGCGAAGGAGTAGCATTTTGTAGCAAAATGTACAATATAGGTCAAAGGTCAAGGTCAAAGGTCACGACTGAAATTCTGAGTAGAAGTTTCAAAGCTCCCATGTAGTGCTATCATATAAAGCAAACAGAATCAAAATTGGCTCATAAATGACAGAGAAGTAGCAAATTGAAGATTTTGATCACACACGGACGCACACACGGACACACGGACGGACGGACACACGGACGGACGGACGGACACACGGACACACACACGTATGGAGCCCGTTTCATAGTCCCCTGCTCGAACTCGTTCGGCGGGGACAAAAATAGCACAATCAAAATCAATTTCTTTTGTTTTATATTTTGTTAAGTTCTTATGTATTTCATTGTTTTTTCAACCTTTTGTTTTCTATTGTTTTTTTCCCAAAATTTATTGCAGGCACTCTTTCAAGCTTATCTACATTAGAATTAATTAATTTCAATGATTTAAAGTTGAAATAATCTAATTTATGTCAATTTAACAAAAAAACACAATTTGCATTGGATTGGCACACGATATCATGAATTAGAGCCATTTTCGGGTTGACATGCATATGCAAAACATTATGTAACATCAGAACGAAGTACCTAGACGTCGCAAATTTGGTCTCAAAATATGCGGGAGACTTCAATGAAAAAAGTCACGAAACGACGCGGCAAAATCTTTGCGCGTTGCGGAATCGTGGCGCGAAACGTCGAGGGGGGGGGGTCAATTTGACCTCAGAAGCTTAAAGAAAGCACAATGGCAATTTGACCCCCCCCCCCTCCAGTTAGAATAGGGTTAAAGGAATGGTATAGTTTTGTGTGAGGCCAGGCTTCAGGTTTCTAATCTTTTTTTTTTAATGAGATAATCAGAAACCTCTTATGAAATATGAAAGTGCACATAATTCCATGAGGAATTTAACATTTGTTAAAGGTGGGACATCACCTTTTATCAGGATCACTTTTTTTCACTTTGTTTTGGGATATCTCAGCTATTTTCATCAAATAACCTTGGACTTTCTCTTAGAATGGTATGCTCTGTACGATTCCATAAGTGGTTTCTTCGTATCTTGCAAAAAGTTCACAGCTCAGTCCTCATCTCCACCAATACTATACCATCCCTTTAACTTTGCAAAGAAGAAATGTAGCATTGCACATTAGCATATAGCTAAACATATAATTCAAAGGCATGTTGTGGCAACCTTGGCATTGCAGACTGAATAGAAGAGGACAGTATCACTTTGTGGGAAAGAAATTAATGTGTTTGTTTTCCAAACTCTACTCTCCACATACTTTTCCTCTTCTCTCTAAAGCATTGACGCACCCTGAGCACGATTTCGATAGACCATTGCACTATAGAAATGTTCACTATAATTATCATCATTATACTTCTATCTGCATGTAGGTACCATACAGTGTCCACGTCATGTGTCAAACTTTGAGGAACTACTAAAAGGGAGAAATGACTTTGCTTCTCAATATTCTTTCATATAGCTACACTCACATAGCATTCCAACTGAAAAGAACCATGTCAAGTACGAACCAGAGTGGTAAATAAAGTAATCCCCCATAAATGGCATATTTCTGGAGTAAAGTATGTGTATGTCAAGACCCTGCACATTCCACTGTAAAAAGTGTTGATGCACTGCATCATGTCAAGTGATGAGGTTAATACAACATAGGTTGATACACTGTGGTGTACAGTGTACCTGAACACTATATCCCCTTGTTTAATGCACAGTGTTCTTATCAATGGTGTAGAGTACATCTGAGTATATTTGAACACCTACATCCCCTTGTTCTAAGGTGTAGATCCCTACTCAAACACCAGACTCACTTCCTTTTCACACAATCACATGATGGTGTGAGATACTCCATGAATAACACTAGTCTCACCTCCTTTTCATGCACAAGTAAAGTAAGGCAAAGTATACAATGGTGTAATGTGTTCTGGAAAAGTCCTCCTTGGTGTAGGATGTGTACACCAGGAATAACACCAGACTCACCTGATGCCACCACAGTGTTAGCCCAAAGTGTGTTCTCAATGTTGAGGGCATCTTGCGTAGACCCAGTCTCTTCTATGAGGGTGAAGGTCCCCACAAAGCTGTGTATGTCCTTCTGAGGCTTTTCAGCATACACATTGCCATTCAGCTCAATGAGATCCTAAGAAATATAAAACAATACAAGAAATTCAGAGTCCCCCTACATTGAGACTAAACAGCCATCATAAGTGAAGAATGAGATCCAAATATACAGTATGTGGATTGAATTAATGCAGCAATACTAGTAGAACACATCAGTGATGTTTGAGAAAAAATGGACATTCAGTTGAAAAGTTAAACATATTCAAAGTTTCAGTGTCGCCATCACGGGATAAAAGCCTCCATTAGTTCATGACGTCACTATAGGACAGCAATAGAATGAAAAATACAAAGGGAATTCCACATATTTTAATCACTTATGAAAAGCACACATTCCCTAAACTTTCTACTGACATATATTCAGAGTAATATCATTCCCCTATTTTCTGAAAGGGGTAATTCAAGCACTCTTTCATTATGCTAGAATGATTGAATATTGTCAGACTTTGAAACAGAGGGTTGTGAGGTGATTGCATCTGTGGATGTTTTTACTGGTGATGTCCTAGCACCGGGCACAACGAACTATCAAAAAACTAGACTGACGCAATTGAAGACACCAACGACAACTTATCTGCCAGTCCACGCCCCACAACTGCTCAGCCTCTTAACTTTTTATTACATCCTTATTTGTGCTTGCATACAAAACAAAGTAGCTGCTTCAGCAAATGCATATTCACGCATCCCCTTTATAGACAACAGTAATCTAAACATTGCCTTAAACAACTGACTAATTTACATTTGTCACTGTGACCAATATTCCTCTTTGGTGGAAACATGTGATACTTCTATGATATTACTTTATAAATGTTAGATTCCAGTGACACTGCTGTTTCTCTAATTTCACTTTTTTTTTTCCCCATACAGTAAACAAGTTCCTTTAAGTAGATATAAACATGCAGCAGCACTTCAACTCTTTTTCCATACAGTTAAATCAAGTTCCTTTAATGTAGATATAAACATGCAGGGGCACTCCACTTCGAGTCCTAGCTACATCCCCCGGGAATTTTTGTTGAAGAGCCAACAGAGCTATTTACTTCATCTTTTGCTAATCTCTGGCAGCTCTGCACCGCTAGTCTTAGCTTCCAGTCTGTTTCTCCATCCAGCTGGTCGGTTCGTATAAAACAGGAACCTAGGGCAGACAACAGGGGACACAAGCAAACATTTGAAGAGGATACGAACTACCAAATGATGTTATTAACAACAACAACAAAAACAAACAAAACAAAACAAAACAAAACAAACAAACAAAACAAACAAACAAAACAAAACACACAAAAAAGAAACAGACATATTCAGACAAAGTAGTGTTATCTCCATATCATCATATTCAGACACATTTTTTTTTCTTCGTAAGTCATAGCACTGTCAAATGCAACACACGAATGCTAAATCTGATATGTACACGAGAAATAGAATTAATGCAAAAGTGGAAATTTTGTGCATTTCACCCGACAAGAAACTAGCGCAATAATGAAAGCACACAAAAATTTTCTTGCTATGTATATCATGTTTTGATTCTGTGGAATTACAAACACATGAAATTCATCTTGACCGGCCAAGCACAAAAAAATTACTCATGCAAAAATTTGTTTTCACAGTACCCACTGAATTACACACAATCATACATCTTATGCACTGATTTCATATAATGCACCTACTCATTCCAGGCTTATTTACATGTTCTGTATACACCAGTTACAAAGATACCTGTATTGTTGAGTGTACTTGTACTACACAAGAATGCAAGATGCAATCTCTCAATGTCTGTGAGAAAAGTCATACTGTTGCCCCACTAGAATAACATGGCTATCTTCAGCATCAGTTCTTGTGTAAAAATAGGAAAGTGGAGTGCATTTCAAATATACAAATTTGTTGGCTTATCTCTCCCATCTCCTTCCCACCAATGAATTTTGTGCACGCTTGATGAGACAGCTGTTTTGGAAAAATGCTTGCTGCTTGTGTGTTGGTTATGATGTAAGATCATTCAGATGTTTATTCTATTCATTGCAAAGTATAAAGTATACTCTCCACAAAACAGAAAGAAGAAAGTAATAATTTTAGACAGCACACTGTGTAACACAATATCAGATGGATATGGAATCTTGCTGAAACTTTCCTCGATCTTTGAAAAGCCCTCAAAGTAAATCTACTCTGTTATGTCTGGCCTTTCGACCTCCTGCTCTAATGAAACAAAAGAAAAGTCGAAACAACAACCCCTCACTCACACATCACTTCATGTGCGAGAGAAATGACGATAAGTGCCTTTCCATGTTATATAAAAAAAAAAACAACTATGTGTTCTGCCAACATCTTCAGAAGCATGATACACATGTCTGCCTCAAGTCAATGCCCCTATTGACTTTTTCATAGCATGCTAGACTGGCTGCTAACCGAAACGTGAAATTGATGGTTACCACTTACCATTTTTCTCTGTCGTCCGCAATAACACCATATCTGCAGGCACTCTTTGATTCTGGAATTTGTGGTTGCAAAGAATAAAACAAGTATTACACATCACATGTGCACATCTGATAGATTAACATACATAAACATATTGAACACACACACACACACATACATTCACAATCCTTAGACATATACAGTATACACATTAAGGACATTATCAATCCTGTATAATTATCATGGGACACTACTAAAAGAATGAGTGCATGTTTTATCCCCTTCCAAAATAATATGAGTGAATGTGAATGCACTGTTACTTTGTAATTAGCATAGTTTTGTCACATGCATACTAATAAACAGCTGAAGACATCATATACACTGAAATGTGCTGTCACTTTTAAGTTAGTTTGTGTACCATTTGCATTCCTATCTAAGGACTCTAAATTGCACTGCCAAAGTTATCAATTAAGTTTGTTTAAAAAAAAAAAAACTGTTTCATTATTATATTGTTGTTGGTACGTCCACCACGGAGGTTATGGTTTTGTTGCCGTTGGTTTGTTTGTTTGTTTGTCTGTTCGCTTGTTTGTTAGCTTGTTTGTCTGTTTGCAAAACAACTCAAGAAGTTATGAACAGATTTGGAGGAAATTTTCAAGGAAAGTTGATGCTGACACAGAGAACAGACTAATACATTTTGATGGTGATCTGAAACCCCATCTGGATCCAGGATTTTTTTTTCAATTTTTCAAAGATTCTTCAATCATAAGGGGCAACAAATGAAGTATTTCAAGCTGTGTGTATTTGAGGTGCACATAGGTGCACCTCAAATGTGTGCTCTACATGTAGGCGCAGCAAGAAGCTAAGGTAGAGATGCTAGATTTATCACTGGGGTATAGGATCATTTTTAGCATGTATCTAGATGTGCATAAAATGCTGCTAGTTTAGCTGCTTGGTAGAGATCTGCGCTTTCTGAGTGCTTTTCTAGTTGTTGATGTTTCAGCATGTCTTCTATTTGAGAGCTTCCAATGAACGCACCATTTGTTTTCAGTAAGTCTTTAACATGCTGGTATCAGTCGGACATCAAACATATGGAACCCATTTGGCACGATTGTGCTGTATAATTCACTGCCATTCACGGGTGAATTAGTAATGGCTGATGCTGCAGTAAGTTTGCAGAACACCGAAGGACTGTACCAGTAAAATCTTGCTGAATACCTGTCTATGGATATAAATCCTTTTGAGCTGATCATAATTTTTTTCTTGAAAAAAGGGGAGGAAATTCTGATCATTGTGGAGGCAGAAAATTTATATCACATGAGTGAAGTAAGATTTGATAATATGCCTTACAGGTATGAGTTGTAACAATGGTTGAAATGTACTCAATGGGAAGAGTTAGATACATATTGTACTACCACAGAATGACAAAAAAAAAAACCAACTAGAAATGTCGCTATGGCGACTGGTATGCCTCCGCCATAATGCATGGTTCTCCGAATAGGTCTATAGCACAATGTCTTGACAAAGTGTGATAACAGCTTCACATAACTGGCAAAATATTAAAATGACAGGTTTGTCACAAATGCATTGAGTGTTCACTATCCTTGAACAAGGTTTATTTGGATGAATGGCTATACTGCCTAAGAGTGCAGGTATTTGGGGATTTGAGGATTTTTGTACCCAACTTTTGACCCTCTTATGAGTTTAAAGAAGAAGTGAGATTTAGCACTTTCACTTGACATTTGACATTCTGACATTTGACCTTCAGGCGAGAAACTTCCAAGAGAATCTGTATTGGGTAATATGCATGCACTAAGTTTCAAGAAAAATCCTGCAGGCATTGCATAGATAAGAGAGTAATAATGACATTTTGATGAGTTGACCTTGACCTTGACCTTTCACCCCCTGACCTTTGACCTTTCACCCCTTAATTCCCTACATGATCACTGCCAGTCAGTACATGCATAAATACTAAATTCCATGAAGATACCTTGAAATATTTGTGAGATATGGAGAAAAATGTGAAATTTTAACATTTTCACTTGACCTTTGACCTCATGACCCAAAGCTCTCTCTGGAGAATCTTTATTCGGTAGGTCATGAATACACCAAGTTTCAAAAAAATACCTCCAGGCATTGCATTGATATAGGGGAAATAGTGAAATTTTGAGCATTTGACCTTGACCTTTTGACCTTTGACCTTGATCATGTGCGCCCAAAAGTTGATAGGCACAACTTCGCCCACTCATACATATACATGCCAAGTTTCATTAGGATACCTCTAACAGTTTTTTAGATACGCTGTCCACAAAATAACATTACGGACGGAAGGACGGACGGAAGGACGGACGGACGGACGGACGGACGGACGGACGGACGGACAACCCGAAAACATAATGCCTCCCGCGACACTTTGTGGCGGAGGCATAAAAAAAAAAACCCAACAACAGTCAATTGGATAAATCCATCCATGGAAGAGAAAACTCTAGTGAGGTAAAATTTGAGTTCATAAGTACATATAGTGTATAATGTTTCTTCAGTGGGAGAAGTGTACGGCATGAAGATTCAGCATAGGAAAACAAAAAAGAGGGCAATAAATCTGGCACGTTCTATTTATGAAAAGCTACCAAAGCCCGATGTGGAGATTAACATATTTCGAGCTGAGCGAACAGATGGTGAGCGCACGCTTGGTCAGCCTTGCCGACAAAGAATGCACGCCCCAGCGGACAGCAGAATACAGGCAGCTCTGACTGCTACGATGTAATTGCATATTTTGTAGCAAAAGGTGGGCTTAAGCGTGAATTGTATATTGTATGTAAGTGTGACAAATGGCATTGGTGAGGTGACAGCAGGCATGCTTCTATATTACATTGTAGTTTCACTGGTGATGGACACAACACTTAACCCGTTGAGGACGAGTCCCGAGTATACTCAGACACATGTCTATGGGAAATGCATGTTGAAGCAAAATCAGTCTGTCCTCAATGGGTTAAAAACAGGTAGTTACTGAATACCTGAGTGTTAACCGTTTCCATACACCAACAAAATATCTATTTTTAGGTGTATATGATAATAAATCCATGGCAAAGAGAATTTTATTGTCATTAACTTCAAATTCATCTCACTCCATAATTTAAAAAACAAAAACAAAACTGAACAACACAGTTTAAAATGAGAAACCAACAAACTGATACAATAAAATGTGACAATTACATGAAAGTAGAAGGGTAGACTGCAGACAGAAAGAAATACCATGTGCAAGATGTAAACAGCTACCCTGATAACAATAAAATTCAATAAGAAATAGCACATATACTGTATGACTACAGAGACATTTGAATCTCAATGTCTGGATAAAACCTTCATTATTTACAGTTATCTATACAGAAAAGTGAGTGCCTATGTTTGTTTGTTTTTTTTATGAAAGAAGAAAAACAGATTGTACAGCTCTACATCTCCAAGACAAACCTGCATTAGTTACCAAAAGTGTTAAAGTAAAAAGAGGATTTTGGGCATGTTTCTCTATCAGATCTTATTTTTAGTTCATAGCAAATCTATGTCAAATGTAATTTGTCTCTTGCTGAGAGAATAATCATGATCATCCGTACAGAAACTGCACGACTTAATCTCAGGTGATATCTTGTAAATGTGCTGGTACACTACACAATCATTTATCCACACACTGACACACATACACACAACTCTGCACACAACAAACCACATGAAGGATTGCCATTTGAAATGCATTGGGCATTGTGACGATTAAAACAACGTGAAACTAGAGCAAGTCAACTTTTGTGCACAGTTATCTAGGGTGCTTTCATTTCTACTGCACTCACTATCTCTGACATACAGACATGATTCTTCATGCATATTTTGATGAAGTTAATTGATATTCGCCACCCACCAAGAACTGATTTGTAACCATCTAAAAAGCATGAAGGGTATACATTCCTATTAAGTTTCTCTCCATTAGACCAAATGATATTCTTGCATTTACTGTATATCACATGGACTTTGTGACTCGCAATAATACAAATGAGCTGTACAACTGTCACCAGGGTGGGAAATCCCTAACTTTTCTCATAAAAAGGATTATACATATCCATTTCAAATTCTATCACTGCAGTTGTTGACTGTGATTTCCACCACTCGCATGATTCTATGGCTGGTTCTAATTCGCAAACTATATTATACTCACATAATATATAGCATATACAGTACATACTCTTCATGTAAACTATTGGGATGCTTTCCAAAGTAATTCACCTGTATTCAAATTGTATCTTTATTTTTTATTTTTTTTTTGGACAAAACAAGTAGCATACAATGTGTGATTACCCACTGATAAAGCCACAACCAAGTGACTATGTATACTTGCATCACAAAAAATAAAATAAAATAAAATCTTTGAGGTTCTTTAGACAAAGTTCTATTAACTCTATCCTTGTTCCTCACACGGCACTACACTAGAAAAAAAAATCATGTTACCCTTGTGCTTCAATCATTACATTGGTTGACAATAGAATTATAAATTCTATTCCAAATACTCTTGCTAATGGTTCATTGTGTCCATGGCACTGCCCTGACTATAATGTGTCTTTCATTCAGCAATATACACTATTAATAACTATGCTCATCTGACTCCATTTCATAATATATGTTGTATCAAAAGTTCAAACCAAATAATCGCTCATTCGCTCACGCAGCACTCTCTCCATTACTTTGGAATATATTGACACTGGATATTGGGGAAACTCACAATATTGGTGTACTTAAAGGTACTGTAAACTCCAATTACATCTTTCTAATTTTGCATACATTAAGTTTGTTTTCTTCTATATTGTTTGTGTTTGTCACATATTTTGTTCCCTATTTGTATTAATTCCCATTCTCACCTGCCCTTGCAATGGTATGACACAAGATAGGAGGGTTTGGAAGGTTTAAAACTCACCTTCTCAACCAGAATGAGATCAGATACTTGGATCTCTGAGCTGGGCACCTTGACCAGTCCAGTCCTGGTCAGCTTGTAGTATTGCTGCATGTTGACCTCCCGATCTCTCCTGTACCGCCGGAAGTCATCCAGCGCCTCGCGACACATTGTCACGAATATAACAAAAGCCTGCCAATAGAGGGCGGTTGAAATGCAGCTTGATGGTACAGTGTGATTTCCCATAATGATGAAATGCACAACGTACAATTTGTATGATGATGACTTTTCACAAATACACACAGAAACACAGAAACAGCGGAAAATACGTCTTTTGATCATAATCACCACATGCGCCAAGTTTGTTTAAATAGCTTACAAACTGGAGATGAATTTCAATCTGCAAGCCTTTTTCCAGATTTGGGAGCCATGGCGCATTGTTACCATGGCAACACACTTCGGCTAGTCTAAAATTTTGTTTTATACAACTGATATCACAGTCACCATCCACGTAGGCCAATTTTCTTCAGAATCAGAAAAAAACCCTGAAGAATTCTAATTTGCAAGGCTTTTTCCTGATTTCCGGCCATGATGTATTATTATCATGGCAACATACACTTCAAAAGTGTATCTTGCACAACTTTACGTCAAGTTTTTCATGTGTGCCAATTTTCTAGTTAATCAATGACAAACTGGAAAAGAATTAGATTTGCAAGCATTTTTACCTGATTTGATAAATGTGCCATTACCATGGCAAAGCACATTCAGCTAAGTTGAAATGTGTCCTGCACAACTTTGTATTGAGCTCAGCACATATAATACCAAATTTCTTTTGAATTGCACGAAAACTGGAGAAATAATTTGATTTGTAACATTTGTAACAGACTGACAGCCTGCCCACCCATCCGACTGACCACACACTGATTCCTATAGAAACTCTTTCAAACTAGGTTTGGTTGGGATATAAAAACAAATTTGACGATAATGATAAAATAATATCAGAGGTATTTTTATAATGTCCCTTACCACTCTGTCTGAGTGTTCAAAGAGCACAAATAATTCCCTAGCAAGACTTTGATAATTCAGCACCTTCATTCTTCTTCACAGTCAGACCGCAACGTCCTGAAAAGCCTTCGCATTTATCGTACGCGTATGCATGGACCTCGCGGACATGAATACGTAATGAGCTGGGAGACCACCTTTTTAGAGTGTCTGTAAATCTAAACGACATTATCAATCTTCATGATTTATACATCAATAAAAAGCTGAAGAGTTGTACTTTGATGAAATTCGACCATTTAAAAGGTTATGACATATAAAATATACTGAACAAGGAAATTATAAAACACAAAATTTGCATATTTTTCATTTTTCTTAAGGGGTACACTAGACCAACGAAATTAAGGTGGACCAAAATGGAAGAGGTATAAAATGAAAGAGGAAATATCATTCTATGAAAACATGATGACTTTATGTGGACTGATCCTATGAACGGGTCAGGTTGGCAAATAAATCATTGCATTGTACAGTTAATTTTTGACGAGATTTCAGTTTGCCGCGAATACGCGTTTCTGATTGGTTAATTCCCTCTGAGTGGAGAGTTGAACGAACCTCGCGGAATGACAGTAAACGTGTACTCTACATAACAGTAATACACTGTGTGTAGATGACAGTGTACTACCCTATGGCGTGTGTGTGTGTGTGTGCGCGCGCATAATGTATGTATACGCGCTCAGGTTCAGGCAACTGCAGCTAAGATCACCACGTAAACAACAAGAACAACACTCCACTCTGATCGACAGCTCAACTTTGGCTTGAACTTTGCACAACTAGATAGAGTAGCGTGCATTAATAAATAGCATACAAATCAAAAATAAAAGATCTAGCATTAAGTTTGCGCACACGAGTTCTTTGGGGCTCTCTATTTGGTATTAGAATAATTATTCCTTATTAATCCACTGTATACATCGCTGAGTAATTTATCTAATGATACCCTGGCAGCGCATGATCATTCATGTATCTCAAATTGCCACACTGTGACATTTACTCGACAAGACTTTCAATTTTTATTGTTTTCTAAGCGAGGGACCAATTCAGTTCTTACTGTGCTATCATAACAAGTATATCTAAAACGTTGACTATCATTCATGTGGTGATGCAACCTATGAACGGGTCGGGTTGGCAATAAATAGAAAGCCTTGTTCTAATTTGTCTCAGGGTCGTTTGGAAAATATCGATATATTGCAGAGATATGAATAATGGTATCATAAGCTCATTTTATATAATGTAAGCATTAAAAGGTGTGATTTATTTCAAATATTCACAAACCATGTCAATTAGTCGCGGATAGTAGATCTTCATGTCGTCAATAAGTGAATCTCGTAGACCATGCATTTTGTCTCTGAATTATCTCGCAAAATCTCGGGTGCTGAGAAGGACATGCGCAAAAACCTGCGCGTACGATAAATTTTTGATTTGAGCTCATTAACAGCAGCGTTGCGGTCTGACTGTTCACATCTACTGGTATTCATCTCAAGGTCATACTAACTCGTCTTTTCTTCTCTCTTTGAGGGTCCGATGAAGAATTGGGTGCCTTGATTAATTAATGACATCAAATGCTTTCATGCATATCAAAATCAATATGTCTGACTGTGCAGATTCATTGAGTGGAGTGATATACTGTACAAAAGGCTTGCATTCAGTTCAAGCCAAGTTGCTCGCATATGATGCCACTGGGTCAAAAGAGTAATGGTCATCCCAACGACACTTCTTAAGTCTGAGGATTCACACACACACAAAAATGATTTCAGAGGGGACCAATATTACAAACATTCACATTGTTCATATGGAAATTTGAGTCTCTGAAAGGTCGGATGGGGGGGGGGGGGGGGGGGGACTTAGTATCAACTTGATGTTTTTCAAGGTTTTCGACTGAGACCAATCAGAATGTGAGTGTTGGCAAAAGATCCTCCTCAAAATAACCTACCAAAGTTGGTGCTGCATATAAAACAGCATAGAGGATATTCCACAGATTCTGTTAAAATCGAATTTGAACAGTCTAACAAAGGGACATCATCCTTCCACTGGCATTAAATACAGCATTTACATGTGCCATCGATCTAGTGACAGATCCTGGGGAGCAGAGGGTCATATTGAGTGAATTACATGTATACAGATGTACATGTACAAAGTGTAAGGACAAGGGAGAGATAGAATATATTTATAGACAATCCAACAAATATCAAACCTGGACAAGATGTTGACATATGACTTTTCAGATTCTTTCAAAATGTTTTCATGGATTCTGCTGATTGGATCCTCAGTGTAAGAGCATTTCAGAGAAATAATAAACGTGACGGCAGAAATAAACATTCAAACATCCTTCCAGGAATCCGGGGATACTACATGTCAGTTGTATGAGAATCTCTTAGGAAGTATATTTATTATGTAAGGTGTCAAAGGTCAAAGGTTACTCACGAGAGGAGCCCAGTAGGTGTAGAGATAGCCTATTCTGAGCGCTGGAATGAACTGGGAGAGAGCCATCAGTAGGAAGTAGAGATTGAGGAACAGCTTGAACTGGTAGTATAAAACCTAGAGGAGAGGTACAACAATGATGACATGATTATCAAACCACACACTGCACTCAAATCACATTATTTTCATTCATTTTGACACACACAACAAAGAATATACATTGCATGTACCTGCATGCTGAAATATATATGGGTAGTCTTTTTCTATAAAAAGGTAAAGCTCCCTAGCTATGGCTATATTGTGTTTCTCTTATGTAAGTCTTGTGCATTATTGATTGATTGGGTTCTGTTAGAGTATGTAAACTGAAATATCAAACAGAAATTACCAATATCATACACTTACTACATGTCCTTCAGTTATAATACCTACACAAAAAAAAGGACATACAGAAAATTTTAATGCATCTTTTTTCCCTATTCATCCTGTTTATTTAGGTCACAAAATTGCTGTCTGCTCATTTGCATGCAAGTTGAGTCCACACTTTCCAGAATCAAACAATACCATCTTTCTATTGTTGTCTGGGGCTAAACGCACAACACGATGAAAGTACTCAAAATATCAAAATCTCTGCAGCCTAGTCTGTAACTTAGGAATTAAATCTGTATCTATAAGAAGAAGAAAAATTATAGTATGCCTATTTCTATAGAACTTTAAATATTAATAAGCTTTAAATATGACCATATATTGTAGATATTACATCATACCCCTTTGTATCAATCTCTGTGTTATTAAGAGGAAATACAGAAATCAGAGGTGCATAGCATTTAATTATACATTGTACGTTGGATTAAAAAGAGCTTCGCTCAGAAAATTGAGCTGAGTGAATGTAAATATGGCTTTAGATATGAAAACATGCACAAAAGCACAAACTTTACCAAGCACAGTATATGCTGTTAACTAGCAATAACTGAACCAATAGACTATAGAATTGTAATGTCACGCACAACATGATCATGGATGTGTTGACTTTTGATGCTCATACTGCATAAAAATATCAGTACACTACTGTACATAACACTGTTTGGAAGAAATCTACATGCAAAGAGCAGATATTGAAAAAACAACAACTAGTAGTATTATCTGCCTAGAAACTGCCTAGCTATAGGTTTCTTTTACAATGTATCTGTTACATATGGTGCAAATCAAAGAGTTCTGTGAGGGGTTTACAACCACTGCAGCGAGTTCATACCGGGACCATGACCTAGTTTAATACACCTGACTTATCCTCAGTGACATTAGTAATAGGCAGGACTCAACTACACATTGGACAAAATATAAACCAAACAGATTGTTGACAATAACTCCACAATCCCCTTGGTACTGCACAAGCCCAGGCGTATGTGTGTCTTTGTGTATAGGGCACTTTGTACAATTTGAAAACACTATATGCACGCTTTGCCAACAACATCAGTATGAATAAATAACCAAACCCTCACACACAGTTTACACAGGGTTTGCTGTTTGGACTCAAACCTCGAGCCTCCTCTAACTTACAATGTATGCTGGCTAGGGCGGTTGACAGGGTACATTATAAAATGCAAACATTTATGCACTGAGAACTGCAAACAAGTGCTCTCTCGATTAATAGCTCAGACCAAAACTTGTAATCCTAGACGTTTTCGGCTGTTCGGAAGGTGCAACACAAATGTGAACCTTAAATAGTCAACCAGACCATCAGCTCCTGATATCAAGGGTTAGCTATTGACAGAACTGACCAATCATTTCAACAATTCTATCCTATGTTCACAGATCAACAAACATTAGAGCCACATATATTGACTTAAGATTCTAGCACAGTTGCGAATGTCCAGTTCACAGATTCAGTAATACCAGTGACCCACATTGGTCAATATTGCTAATAATGCATTACTACTGGTGCAGTGATACATGATACACTGTAGTCTGCATGCAGTTGAAGGCACATTGACACCAAAGTTCTCAGTGTTGATGGACAAACATGGGACTTCATGTCTGGATCAACAGAGTATATTTGATTTCCAACATTGCAACTGATTTCTGAAAGGGGGGGGGGGTGCACACTCCACATACAAGTGTAAATCTGTTGAAATACTGGTTTAATTCTTGTAGTTTACTGTTTCATTTTGGATACACTGTCTAATATAATTCCCTTTGAGTGACTGCATTCTATGATTCTGAAGAAATTCTGGCACAGATGATTGAAAATGTCATTTCCATTGCTCCAAATATGGAGGTGGTATCTTTTTTTTTCATTATATTGTAATGTAGTGACATATTATGTCAATACTACATTGTATATCTTTCACTACACATGTTGGAATAACAGGCTTTTGCCATAGAGTCTACACATACAGTCACATTAGACCTCATTCCTCTCATGAACCCACAGGATCCAATTACACCTACATCAGTAGGAAAGTAATTGGACTAATTGCATGCATTTCTCATGAAATTCAATCTTCTGCGCCTAGCTCACTATCCTGCTACACCCAACAACTAGGCACATAAAAGGCACCTGCTACTCAAGTGCTAAAAATATACACGTAACATGGAGCTAGTAGCTCTATGCATTGAAAGCAGTGGTGGACAGGCCAATTCAAACAGTGTACTGTACGGAGAAAGATGACTGTCCCATTCCAACAACAAGTGCTGCATAAATCTAACCTCAATAGATATATTGAATCAGGCATGATGAATGATGTCATATTTCCCTAGCTGAAAAAAAGGTCACTTCTTTGTCACTGTAAAAAAAAATGGGTCACCTCCTTGTCAATCTATCCATAATATTCTCAAGCAATACATCTGAAATGTAGATATTCTGAGTTATCTGATGTACTTGTATGTTGTTAGTGTGCATACTTTTCAAGGCTTACCATTTGTCTTGTACCTAATGTACACTGCATTTTCTTTGATAAACCTACTGTACAATACAATATTTTCGCAGCATGAAATTTTCGCGAATGGGAGCCAAAGGCCTTATTCACAACATGAAATTTTTGCGAGTTGCCTAACATTCAATGCATAATAGCATAGACAAGATCTTTAGTGTGCATTTTAAGTTTGCAAAACTCTGCTCCAGCAAAATTAAAATGCACGCGAACATTCCTCGTTTTACAGTAACTTTAAAACATCATTGAGCTTTTCTTTTCTTTTTTCCAAAATCTATACTCTATGTTATAAACGGCAAATGAAAAGCATGAAGAGGGACAAGCCTAAATGCATTTTACAAATTACATGTCATGTTACCATTGATATCTTACAAAGAGATACTAAAGATACTCGACATAAGATAATCACCAATCTTGTGTTTACCCCCTTTAAGCATGACAAGCAGATTCACAAGCTGCAGGCTTTAATAAAAGACTACCTCACTCCCAATCCCCCAGTGCGCTTCCAGATCAATGGGCACAACCCTATCCAAATCAGAAGCCAAGATGATGATGATGATGAGTTCGGTCATGGGAGACCAGCAGAGCATCCTGGATGATCTCCGCATCCCAGACGACCCCACGGGAAAAACAGGGGAGGGAGGAGGATGGGATGGTGAGTGGGGGAGGGGGAAGATGGTGGTGTGGTCTAAATAAGTTACTAGTATCTAATGGGCTGAACTCTGCCGTTTCTCAATCCATGTCATGTTACTTCTTCTGCGATCGGTCTCCCATCCTACTATACAGTTTCTGAAATTTTTTTTTTTTTTCTTACAGCCTGAGGTACCACAAACTGTTTATTCACCTGCTCCATCCAATAAAGATTCTGAGGCAGGAGTTCACATAGCATTCATCAGTTGTTGCTAGAAGCACTAACTGTAGAGTAAGCCTCTGGCGGGCTTTTTAAGGCAATCCTTTGTGAGCAAAACATTCGTACAATTTGCATGCACTACAGAAAAAGTGTAAGACTGGAAAGAAAAAGCTCACAACTACAGGATATACAGAGTTAGACCCGATTAAATTGGATTGGAAAGCAGGTGTTTGTATTTTATAATCTGAGCAAGAATTACTTCAGGTGGGGGCCAGAATCATTAAGCAATTCCAATCAACCAACATTCAAAACATTTCTACATAAAAGAATTTAGAATTTCAATGGCTCTATTTTATAAATGGAATATAATCTACCTAAAAATGTAAGACAAACTACTAATTAACATTGATTTAAAAAAAATCTGGGACCTTGAAAAAAGTATAAGATCTCTGTATGTAATTGATTATATTCTGCAGTAGCTGTACAAGCACCCAACAATGGTACACAGGATATCATCATGTTAAAAGAACCCGTATAAACCTCTCTAGGGGCAGATAGTTACTTTCCCAATGTTTTTAAACCACACCGTCAATTCAATTGAAGTTGATATTGAGACTCATAAACCATCAATCAGTAGCTAAAACTGGATATGTATACAATAAGTATAAATTACATAGATTTAAAACATTGAATAAATAATGAAAAATGTGATACAAATACACTACATAGCATGACACTGTAAACACCACCCCCCCCCCCAAAAAAAAAAAAAACAACAACAACAACAACAACAACAATGTAAATTAGACAGCATTGTTTGAGTGACCAACTTACAAGTGGTAGGAATGTGAAGATGTTGTATTTTTGGTTGCAGATCTTGTTGGGTGGATATTTCTCCTGGCGGGGACCTGGCTTGCCCAGCCAGACTGTGCGGGGATACAGCTCTTTCTCTGGCTTGCATCTCCTCTTCAGTGTGTCGTAACAACTGGGAAGATATACAAAATAACAAATATCCACATAATTTAGGTATTGCATAGATACTGAAAACCACAAATATATGACTGTTTATCAGTAGAATGCATAGCAAGTACTGTACATACAATGTATAATAACATAGTCACTATCTTGTATACATACATGTACATTGTAGGTGTGCATATTTTTGGTTAGAGTGTGCAATCACAATTTATTCCTTGATGTAACAATGAATGTTGAAGAGCTTTAATAAGCACATTAGCCTTCTGCAATGGGTATCTTTTCACACATCCATCTGTGATGATCAAACTATCTTGCCTGGAAAAAGTTAGAATAGAAAATGATCGTCACTATAAACATGTTCAAATTTGTAGGATCATTCCTCAAAAGACTATATAACAACATAAAAATTCAAACAGCAGCAAAAAAAATAAAAAGTCACCTCTCATTGAAGTATATTACATGCCATTGATATTCAGATGTTTGTAAGGCCAGGTAAAAAAGAAAAAAAAAAAGAAAGACAAAAGAAAGTAGTTTCTAGTCTGGATTTTTGGAAAGAGGTGATGAGGGAGGCCATTACTATTTGATCTTTTTTTATCTGAAGCTGCTACACAGCACAAGGTGCTCGCAAGCTCGTACAGTGAGTTTAAAACATACATAAACTAGCCCATAGTATTTCATAACTTTATCTGGGAATCCAAAGTCAGGTAAAATTTGAAGATTTACCATTAATGTTGATGCTTTCTACACATTTCGTAATGACACTACAGCATTGCCGTATGCATACCGTACGTATTGTAACAATGACTGCACTGTATGTATCATATACCACAACCAACAAGGCCTAGTCGGTTGTGGTATTATGTACACATGATACAACCCCTAGAGGGGTGTGTTTATTAATTCACTTGACTGGCACATATAGGGTACACAACTTTCAGGAGTTCTGGCACTAATAAACACACAGCTGTTTGGATTACGAAGTTAAATTAACATGTTTCGGAAATAACTTAAAAAGTGCGATTGCAAATGCATTTGAGCCAGAAATGCGTTTCTGTAGAGTTGGTAAACACAAAATCATTTTGAAACGTGTTTATAGCTCGGAGGATTCTTGGCTGGTGCTACAAACTGTACATAGTGGTTGTGATGCGACAGTGAATACGCACAATCAGAGATTCTAAAATACATGTGTGCATGAAATCACGATCAATAGGTAAATTTCTGGTGTTTTTTTTGGCCGTCCAAGAGTAGGAAAAAAAAGAAGCTGATGTAGCAACTCCAAAAAATGTGAACAGGGACGCGAGTAGCAAATTTATAATTGTTTTTATCAGCATTTTGAAAAATGATAGTAAAAAGATTGACGCAGCTCCAAATCCGGATGCACAAGGACAAGAAACTGCTTTCTTGTTTTACTCGGCCTATAAATGTAATAAATCAGCATTTGTGTACCAACTTCAGCCATTACACACTGTACATCACAGTGTCTTTTGTAATAGATAACAGTGCATATCTACAATGCACAGAAACATGGGAAGAAAATATATACTGTTGAGTCGGTTTGATTTTGCTAAAAAACAACACAGCATTTCCCATAGACACTTGCCCAAGTATACTCGGGACTCATCCTAAATGAGGTAATAAGCCAGTTCGGAGTTCTACTTTGCGCATGAGCAGAAAAAGGTCATTCGTATCACCAGGCATGTTGGTTTTTAAATTCACTGGGATTTAAGCATCTGTGATGTAATGATTATTCATGTAATCCTTATAAATGCTGCTTGTCAGCACGTCCACCTGACAGTAAAAGTGGTATTTGGCAATATCAATGAAAGAGACTGTTAATATATTAAATGCAAAATAATGAAATGGATGCTTTCCCAGGTGTTAATTGACGGATCATTCTGGTCATCTGGTCTACGCAAGTTCATTCTTTGTTTGAACAGGATTGATGAATCTCATGAATTGTTACGTAAAAGCTTATGCATTATGTCGCTCTGAAAACTAGTACAGTGCCCCTAGCTGACTGAGAAAGAAGAAAGGTCATTCATACCAATGTGCCCATCAGTTAACTCCGAACTGGCTTATTACAGACCGGTCCCATTTGATGCCTTCAAGCAAGGCCACACTAAACTATGGGATTGTACATGTACTATTAAACATATCCTATCATGATCTATCACCCACTTTCACGATACCTACAACCTTTTATATGCCTTGCTGCATGACTTGCGTAAGATCCAAGTGTACCAGCAAATACTTGCAGTTTCAAGACATATGTCCATTCCTTTATGATACTGTCTGTGCTGCCCCCTCCCAATCTCCCTAAGTTCATTGCTCTTAGGAAAGTGTAGTTTGAATGTGAGGGATTTTATGCCAGCATTCATCACGATCAATGTAGGTTAACATATATGTTTGCTGAGCACTTCTCCTTAAACAACAAATAAACCCAAGACAAAACAAAAACGGACAGTTTGTAACAGGAAGTATGACATTTCTGTCATGTTACACATCATACGTAACTGCACGTACATGCTGTATGTACATTTTGTATGTACGTAAAACAAGCCATGCATTATATTAAAGGACAAGTTCACCTTCGTAAACATAAGGATTGAGAGACAATGCAGCAATATTAGTAGAACACATCAGTGAAAGTTTGAGGAAAATTGGACAATCTATGCAAAAGTTAGGAATTTTTAAAATTTTTGTGTTGGAACCGCTGGATGAGGAGACTACTAAGGCTTGTGATGTCATATGAGTACAGCAGTATAAAGAAAATGTAAAGAAAATTCAACATATTTTCACTTTTTCCGCATAATAAAAGAGCACTTGACTTGCCTCTTTCTAAAGGCAATGGGAATAATATTTAATACCCAAAATATACGTCAGTGACGAGTCGAAGGAATGTGTACTTTTTTCAAAAGATGACATTTTGTGAAATTCTCTTTATATCTTCCTTATACTAATATTGTTGTACGCATGTGACATCATACACTGCAGTAGTCTTCTCATCCAGCAGTGACTGCACAAAAACTTCAAAAATTCATAACTTTTGAACGGAGTGTCCGATTTTCCTCAAACTTTTAATGATGTGTTCTACTAATATTGCTACGTATTCTCTCAATCCTTATGTTAATGAATGTGAACTTGTCCTTTGAAATGACAAGAACAGCACTCCAAGAGCAAAGACCTCCGCCAATTTAGCCAGGTACTCGTGAATTTCCACAAAACATGCAGGCAATTTCCCATTACAAAAGCCTTTTGTTCACATCATCAGTGGAGCATGTGCTTTAGTGCGCGTATTTAAACCTCCAGTACACGCAGCTACATGTACATGTACATGTAGAACTCCCAAGTTCATTGACCTTATACGCCAAAATTCCAAAAATCCATAAAAATCCATAAAAATTCCTGGATCACTACCAAAACTTAATCATCTGTTCCTAGTGTCATTATCGACTTTTCCTGCTATTTCCATTCAAATCCACTCACAACTTTTTGAGTTACTCAGCAAATAAGCAAACCAAAGCTGATGATCACTTAAAGGGATAGTACAGTATTGGTAGAGGTGAGAATTGGGCTTTGAACTTTTTGTGAGATAAACCATTTGTAAAATAATACAGAGCGTACCTTTTTAAGAGGAATTCAAAGTTCATTTGACGAAAATCTGTTTAAGAATGGCTGAGACATCAATAAATAAAGTAAAACAAAGCGATCGTAATAAAAGGTGGGTCCCACATTTTATTAGAATTGCCCTGTTTTGGGTACCGTATCTCAGCCATTTCAAAACCAATTTTCATCAAATAAATATTGAATTCCTTTTGGAATTACATGCTCTTGAATCATATGTCATAAGAGGTTTCTCATAATAGCCTGTCCTCATTTAAGAAATTTTTGAAAATATACCTTCTAGCAAATCACACATAGTCAATCTATCATATCATTTGTCTTATGTTTTTGTTTTGTTTTGTTATGTAATGTTTTGTTGTATTTGTTTGTATTCTGTCCATGTCTACACTTTGTACCTTAAAAATCAATTATTTTGTGCATGTACATAAGGGAACTTACTTTACAAGGCCTTTTTGGCTTTATTCAAGTTCTTTTTTTTTTTCATTTTCACAGTTATGTAAATGATTGATTATCTTTTTGTTCTGTATTGTAAACTCAATACTGTTGTATTGTTTTATAAGAAAATGAGATGAATAAACGAATTGAATTGAATTGAATTGAAAATAATCTCACCCCAGAATGTTAGAAACCCGAGGTTAGGTCTCAACCAAAACCATACGATCCCGTTAACCTCCTCCTTCCTTGGCTGAGGCAATAACTTACTGCATTTATCAGACAAATTGTATGCTGTGGTACGGGATAACGAGAACACCACATCCTGCTTGAAACAACTTCCTCTCACTCCGGTTCCTACACTCTTCAGGATAACATACTGCAGAACTTTTTGTGAAATGGTGTGCTTTATGATATGAAACTATTTCTGATGGTATAAAGCCATCAAAAGGAAGTGCTATACTGTACTGTATTGGAGGAAATATTACATTTCTTTGACAGGATCATACCTACAACTGAGGTTATGAGATAATTAATGGATCAGATCATTCATGATATTTAAAATGAAATAAAGTATACCCCAAGAGAAAACAACAACAAACAAATAAACAAAAAACAAATGATCAAAGAAAAACCATACAAGGAAGAGAGATATGTTACATGTACTTCAATTCAGGAGGGTTGGGAGGTCTGTCTTTCTGTCTGTTGCAAATAAGCAGCTCACAAAAAGCTAACAAGTTCTTTGATTTGTGTTACAACTACATAAATGATACAGATTTACACATCATGACACTCTCACCATCTCTAAGATTTTTCCTTAGATCTGATTCAACCCACTGTTACTCTGAACAGTTTTCAATCTATACAACTCTCTGTGTTAAAGCAAACTCCAGTTTAGGACTTTACCATCGAAGTGTCATAACTTCTGAAAAGTATCATGTGTTTGATTTTACTCAAAATGAATTCATCTTGCTCATAAGCTGTTGAATCTGAATTCTTCACAAGGTCTACAGCTTTTTACAAATTGTACCAAATTTTACCACATGTTGGCAATATGTATCAAATTTTCACAAAAATTTTGATTCATGCATGTAGGGCTACTCAAAATAAGCTGACTTGCATACCGGTAATTACAAAACAAATATGATTGTAACTTGTTGTTAGTATGACATTCCCACTGCATTGCAAGAATGAAGCCAAGTATGAACTAGAAAAGCACTCAGACAGCGCAGACCTCCGCCAAGCAGCTCATTTCCACCCATTACACATGCATGCTGAAAATTGCGCGGTTTTCCAATGTAATAGAAGCCTTTTGTTTATGTCATCAGTTTCCAGCTATGTGGCACTTCGCCCGAGCAAACCTCAAATATACGCAGGTTGAACTCCCACATTCACTGACCAGATCTGCAAAAAGATTTGAAAATCCACAAAAAATCCCAGGTCACTTCCAAAATCTAATCATCTGTTCCTTGTGTCATTATCAACTTTATCTGCAAGTTTCATTCTAATCCATTCACAACTTTTTAAATTCATTTTGCAAAACAGACACACAAACAAATCAATGCCAATGAAAACAGTTAACCTCCTCCTTCATTGGCAGATGTTTGAAATTTGAATGAATGTGTGTGTATGAATGATACCAGCTACACAAACATGTTTTTATGCTTGTACAACTACAAGTGTATTATTTCACCTTGCACAAGAATTGCTGATATTGCACAGGCAGCGAGTAATGGGATCCTGTCTTCGAGTTCCTCGTCGAGTAAGGGACTCCTGTTCGTTGTCGAAACCATCTTCACCCATCACCATCGGAAGATCCTCCAACGAATCCTCGTCGGAACCAACACTGGTGTGAGAAGTGAAATGAAATGCAATGATAAATTTTATTAACGTCTATCCATAAAACTCACAACATTCTCTCAATCAAACCCAACTACCAACCTTCGCCTATGCAATGTAACACTTGTGTGCCACTGACATGATTTTGACCTCATAACCAGCACAAAGCAATACTGCTAACTGCATACATTGTACAGTTTACTACGTGTACAATGTAGTGATCACACTGTAAATTGATATAAAACTGGGCGAATAAAGTACCGGTAATAAAAATGTGTTAACTTACTATTCACCTACGCACACTGTGATGTTAGTGAATCATGAAGTTGTTTGGCATTCTTTAATATTTGTAATTTTAGCTCTCCCTTCCCATCCCACCCCCTAAACAAACACACCACTCATTTGTAAAGCCTCATACGTCCTCACTTGTTGCGTAAGTATGCAAACATAAACACAGTCCGCACACACACAAACACATTGTACTGTATGTAACCATACAAATGATGTTACAGTCACAAGGACAAGCCAGTTGAATAGTAAATTGTAGAGCTCTATTCACTCATATTCAATCTGCAATTTTTGTAGAATTATTTTTTCAACCTTTGTTATTAAACGGGTGCTGTTCGTTATTCCGAAGGTTTGCTGTTCCGAAGGTTCGTTATTCCGAAGGGTCGTTACTCCGAAACACGCAAATTCCCTATATCTACAGGTTCGTTAATCCGAAAATGAAAAAGGGTTCGTTAATCCGAAAATTTGTGGAGTTATTCCGAAGGTTCGTTATTCCGAAGATTGGTTAATCCGAAAATAAAAGTCAGAACAATGAACCTTCGGAATAACGAATCTTAGGAATAAAGAGCCTTCGGAATAACGAACCTTCGGAATAACGAGCTGTAACCTGTTAAACATTGTGGATTATGACATTGTCTGCTTTGTTTTTTTGACCTTATATTTAAAGGCACTGTTATTTCCCCTTATTTTTTGCTTGTTTTTGTTATTCAGAGGCATCTATAATTCCTGTTTTATTTAAAATGAAAGAGGCCATCAGATCTCAGCAAAGGGGCTTAGTTTTCATGTGAACCAAGTTACAACATGTACAGTACATCAATTATGCCCTAGTCCCAAATCCTAAGTACACCTTACATGTACATACTGATGATTTCAAATGGAGTTAATTAGCCGGCAATAACATCATTTTGCACTTTTATAGCAGAGTAGAATTTTCATTTTTTTTTCTCCCAACCTGCAGTATTGGACAGATTGGATTATCTCAATAGGCTCTTTGGTAAACAACAACAACAACTACAAAAACAACAACAACAAAGCTGTGCACTACAAGGAAGATTATGGCACTGGAGAAGTACCACCAGGTATTAAAAGGGTACCACGTAGTGGCAAGATTCTTAATATCAGCACACTGTGTATCATAGCTGTTATCATATAGAACGAAAAGGTACGCATGGGATTACATACATGTAAGCGTCATTAGCAATAAAAATGATAATATTCACGCAGACACGAAAAACAAGCTCAAAATCAAACTAACAAACCGAACTAAACACAGTTCAATTACACATCTGCTTAGTAAATTGCGAACATGACACACGACTGTGAAATTCAGGCGTTTTACTTGACCGAAAGATCAGTCTGTATCTGGTCGTTGGGGCCATGGGGGGGGGGGGGGGGGGATACAATGTTCCGCGGAGATTGCGTCTGGCTTCACGGATGCCCTCACTGGAGGAGAGCGATAACGTCAGAAAAATAAAGACTCCTCCGGACAGACGGATCTTTCTGTCCAGCCGCGCAAAGAAAATGCATCGCACACACTGATGCCATTATTCATATTTCACCAGAGATTCAGAATCACCTGGTCCTGATCCTGGACGGTCACGATATTCGAAACTGCAGTAGATTGTCTATCTTATGGCATATTTGAGGCAAAACTTCAATTAATTTGTGCTTTACTTTTGGAATAAACAAGCTGCAGATCCTAAGGGTGACGATAGGTGGTACCCTCAATCATACAACAAATTCAAAGATTATATTGGCAATCTAACAGTTACCATGACGGCATGCACAGAATTTGTCAGAAAGAACACCGTCCGCGTCCACACAACGAAAAATTATCAAGTCAAGTGTAAGCAGACGTAAACTTATGGCTTCTAATCTCCAGGTCCCACAGATCATGCCCATGATATCCTTTACAGTGACTCTTAGGTACACTTTAAAATACAAATTTAAACGACAAACAAGCGAACGAGCGTGGGGAGTGCAGCGACACAACGGTTTGCGTCAACGAGAACACGTACACAATATAGCGGTACGCTGGTCTTCGTCTTCCCCGTATCTTCGGCGTAGGTTCTTCGACAATATGGGTGCACACAAACATCCACTGCAAAAAATCTCGTTCCACGTGAATTCACGTCACACCTTCCACTAATATCGAAATGTTACACACCCACACGATCAAAATCTCAATTAAAGTATGTCTTTGATATTCTAAATGTTATAAGTGGGGCACATACCTCTCTAGCTCGTGATATTTAGCGTGACTGATTGATATCCCTGTGAGATTTCTTCGTGGATTGACAATACGTGCAGCAGTGTAATCCGCCATACTACGACTTCCGGAAAGGCCATCCTAGCAGCATCATGGGTAATTATATTCATGACTGCACGGTTCGGAGCTATGCAAATAACGTGGTTGTACACAAACCAACAGTGCAGTTTATGTCGCATGATGAAAATTTCTTGCGAAATATTTTCGCGAAATTACGCATCCGTATAAAAATACTCCAATTCTACTTCTATGACAGAATGGTCATATGCCTAGGATTTTGCCTGACCTAGCAGCAGCATCATGCGATGTAAAATCCAGCAATAGATCAATGGCTGAAGAGGATGAATTAATTCAATTTAATAAAAGGACTACGCTGGGCAAGAAAGATAATCAACAAATGAAATATGAATTTAAAGCGTTGACATTACACTTACTCCCTCCGTGAGTTAAACATTGTTAGTCAACATTATTGGTCTATGCAGCGCTGTAAAACTTGGTGAATGTGACACCACATTATCAATGTCTGCATATGGCCTAATTGGCCTACATCATTAGGCCTATATTCCCTCGCGATAATTAGAAACAACAAACATAGTTTAGCCTACAATACAATTAACAAAATGCACACTAGAATTATTTTTTCCCTCCAGACGCTCTTTTTTACTTCAATAAAAGATAAGAGTGAATGATAAATTCTAGAAATACGAACCTTATTACCAGTACAGCATCAACATCAGACTGATCACGTGTACTATTCGACAAAGTGAAGACTCGGCTAACACTCCTCGAAGGCAGGCGTGTCTGCATCACCGCGCAATGTTGCAATTTCGCAACCATGCAAAATAGCTCACGCTTGCCCGAGCTGGAGAAAATGCGAATACGAATACAACAACATTCTATACTCAAAATCAGCAAAGTCGGGTTGTCATCATCAATCATAAGGTGCAAATCAGAGACAGATAAAATGAAGAGAGTCGGTGGTGTGATGTCGAGCTGGCTTTGCAATAATTACTTATCTCTCCTTCTCCCTCTCTTTTAAATGTTTCTCTCTCGATCTCCTCTCTCTCTTCTCCTTTTATTCGTCTGTTTGTTTGTTTGTTTGTTTGTTTGTCTGTTTGTTCATTTTCCATTTAAGAAGACGACTGGATAGCCTATATTCATCTGCGTTAGGCTGGTCTTCCATGGGGTCCAGTTGGATGTGAGGTGGGACCACTTCACCGGGTTAAACACCCTGCTCTTAATTGCGATGAATGAATTTAAGCGGGATCTTTTACGTGCATGAGTTGTCACTCTCTCATTATGCACGGGACCTCCATTTTATGACCTATCTGGGGGAGAGAGTGTTTTGCTTCTTGTCAGAGGGGACGGTATGCTTACACACAACATTGACAAGTCCAGACTCGGGTTCTTCTATCACACTCTACACTCTTTTTCTCTCCCCATCAGCTCAGACAACTTAGGTTTGTGTCAGTAAGTTTCTGTGTTATTGATGATAAAATACTGTCTACTCTCTAAAAAAAAATCGAGTGAAAATTTTCACTCTAAAAAGAGTGAATACAAAAAAGAGTGAATTTCGAGTGAAATTGGAGTGAATTTTGAGTGAAAATGCTCATTTTCACTCATTTTGGAGTGACGTCAGGGATCACTCGAACAATTTTGCAATTATTCAACATGTTGATGATCTACAGGTAGTCAAATGTGGCTTGATCTGTATCATATATAGTGTATAGCCGTATTTACATATTTTCTTAATTTACCTATATAGGGGGATAGGTAATAATTATGATATCATTGAATGGCCTTTCTTTCGGGAGGTACCAGATAAATATTGCCCGCACTGAAAACATATTGCCCTCGTCTTCGACTCGGGCAATATGCTTTCAGTTTGGGCAATATTTTCTGGTACCTCCCTCAGGGCCAGTCAATATTATATAATTATTACCTATACGAGGGAGTTTTGCGAGGCAATTCCGGTTGTTATTTTGCAGGGTTAAAGGTCAGCAGTCAATATGCTTTTCGCCACGTCGCTGCGTAGCAGTAACAGCAAACAGTGCAATCTTCCTGTTTGGGGAGGTGGGAAGAGAAAGAGTGGAATCTCTCTACCCACCTCCCTGCTTTAAACGTAAACATTCCGATCGACCACGAAAAGAAAACATTCCAGGACGTCCAGGGTGTCAGTTACACGCACCGCAGAAGAATGCTGATAAATCAACTCATACAAGGTCAACCACTTACAGTAGCACTAGGCAATGACTAGTCCATTTGTGATCAGTAATTGCACAGTGACCATCAGTTTTACAACTCTCTAACTTTAAACAGAGAAGTAAAAATAAAGTGTAAGAACGTTCAAAAGTTTGAAGTTTGCCTGTTACAACTACATGTATCTTTGAAGTTGGAGTTGAATGATATACATTGATGAATAATTTTGCAATTATTCAACATGTTGATGGTCTACAGGTAGTGAAATGTGGCTTGATCTGTATCATTATATAGTTTATAGCCGTATTTACATATTTTGTTAATTTACCTAGGGGGATAGGCAATAATTATGATATTGACTGGCCTTTCTTTCGGGAGGTACCAGATAAATATTGCCCGCACTGAAAACATATTGCCCTCGTCTTCGACTCGGGCAATATGCTTTCAGTTTGGGCAATATTTTCTGGTACCTCCCTCAGGGCCAGTCAATATTATATAGATATTCCTTGCCTATTGCCTCTGAACATACGCCCGGGGCACCTCTATTGAAAAAAAGAAAAAAATATATAAAAGATATATATGGAATACATAACATCACCAGTTTATGCGTATAGGCACTTATACTTGGTGTTGGTTATCCGGAGCTCTTCTTCATTCATCAGTTCTTATCAGAGTCAGATACAATGAAAATAATAGGAATATTATATAATGTTTAATCTATTATATATATAATAATAATATATATATGTATATAAAGTGTAAAAACAGTCGTATAAACACCGCAGGAGCCAACATTTTTTTTGTTGGCTCCTGCGGTGTTTATACGACTGTTTTTACACTTGATATCTATATTTACTACACACGGACGCAGAACTTTCATATTTTGATTATATATATATATATGATGATGATGAAGTCTTGTATAGCGCCGGTATCCGCCAAGTCAGGCGCTCATGGCGCTTGCTCCAAAATAAATACATAATTCAGCTTAAATTAAAAATTAAATTAAAAAAAAAAAAATATATATATATATATATATATATATATATATAAAGGCGTTGACATTCTAGCCAGGGGTACGCAGGAATGAAAAATTTGCAAATCAAACCATGCAGGCAATCAAATTTGTTTTACCAAATCAATATTGTATAACATACACTTACATAATATGCATATTCAGTGGTTATATGACTTATTCTAAATCGGAAAGGGAGACGTACGCATCAGTAATCGGGTTTCTTAATGCCCAATTCAGGTAAGGAAAATGTTGTCCAAAGCACCCCATGTAATGTCAAGAATTCTCTGGTTCAAGAGTCTCTCCATCAAGAATTGGTTCCTGATTGCAGCACACACAAGTGCTATATTCTCACTCTGTTAATAGCTGTAGATGTGTTTTCATCTCCTTTCTTTTTATATAATGTCCTTTGAGATATTCATATACGGCTCTTGGCTTAACGGACTTATCTTACTTTTTGTTCAGAATATTCAAACCATGTAATATACGGTTTCTGGCAGCATGTCGAACTTTCTCCCCTTAGATTACGCCCGAGTATATCGTGAAGAAAAATATACGCGAAAACAATAAAAAAAAAAGTGAAAAAGAAAATGATGAATGATATCATTATAATTATATTTCCAGTTCTGGTCAATAGTACACTGCAAAAACAGTGGTGTTAGATTTAACACCACTGGTGTTGAATCTAACACCGGCCGAACTTCAATAAAGGACCACACCATCTGGTGTTGAAGTAACACCGTCTCTGGTGTTAAAATATCCAACACCCATGGGTGTTAAAGGGTGTAAAAATATACCAACACCAGCCTCGGTGTTTTTTCAACACTTAAGAGAGTGTTAAGAAGTTGACACCATAATGGTGTTCATTTGTCATCCCAACACCAGTTATGGTGTAAGTTCAACACCCGTGGTGTTAAAATATACCAACACCAGCTTTGGTGTTGCTTAGATTATTGATAAGTTGACACCACTATGGTGTTCTTTTGACACCCTTTAACACCAATGACGGTGTAACTTCAACACTATTTGTTGTTAGAATCTATACCCCAACACCTGTCATGGTGTTATTCTAACACTTCAAAGTGTTATAAGTTTGCATTATTTGGTGTTTATTTGACACCACAGAAGTGCTGATTCAACGCTTCAGAGTGAGAAATAAATTCCAAGTGATGCCAACTTATTAACAATTTGAAGTGTCGATACCTCGACATCATTTCACACTCTCCACATTCAATCGCACAAAATAACACAGTAATGTAAGTAGGTGAAAGACAGTCACGTGCTACTAGGTTGATCAAAATATTTAATAAATTCTGTCTGTCACAACAAAACACAATAATTCTATTACATGTAATGAAAGCCTCATCTCTACAATAAAAGTATCAAAATGGAATAACTTTGACCCTGTCAGTTGGTTCTTTGATTATCTATGCAAATGAGATACATTATGGCTATTGTAGGCTAAAATATCAAATTTAAATACTCACTCTGAATACCTTTGGCCTTCTTGGCACTATCAAGTTGAATTTTCAAATGAAATTGATACTAGTATTATATCTTCTTGGCTCTATCATTCAAATGTTCAAATTGAATTGCCTACTCAGCTGTATAATTCAAATATTCAACATAGATCATCCAGTCTGGTTGTAAAATGTTAACATAAAAAAAAAATTATACTCTTTCTTTTGATCAATGCTATTGCAAGTGATGATACAAGCATGTGAAATTCGGATCATTTAAATATTCAAATGACACACATAAGGCCTTCTTGGGCCAATATTTTCAACTCGAACTGGATGTAATTGATACCCCCACCTAAAACTTAGAGAGTTAGCTCAATTCATGATATTCTTGTATGCCTTTTGTTGAAAAAAAGTACAATGTAACAAAAGTTATTACCATAGCAAGATTACTCAACAGTGAGATCAGTGTGCGACTCATTTTAAGATTACACTGGTTACATGAGCGAAACCTCAAGTCAAATGCTAGAAAACTGAGGGAGCATGGGAGCTCACCCAATTCACAGTATTTTTTGTTTGATTTTCATTTTAAAAGATGGTTGCCATTACATTAGCACTCTGTTCAATATTTCAGGCCAGATGCTCAGAAACTGAGGGAGATTGCATAATCAACTGTTGTGTAAGTTTTTAATTTGAAAATGTCACTGCCATGATAACACTTTCTTTGACCGATACAAAAGATGACATTTGCACATTAGCGCACTACAGTGGTCACGTGCCAAATTTCAAGTCAAATGCCTAAAACATGAGGGAATTATGAGTCAATCACAATATCTTCGATTGCTTTGTATTAAAAAAAAAATAAGTTAGCATGGCAACGCATTGTTTAACATTGATGAGAAAAGTGTTTTGCACATCTAGAATTTATCTTGTCACAATATATAGGTGTCATATCTCAAGGTTATTGCTAAAAATTGAGAGAGTAAGCTCAATCCACTTGTAGTTTATACGATTCTCATTACAAAATATCATTAACTTGACAACATACTATTTGACAATGACGAAAAATAAAATTTGCACAGGTACATAATACAGTGGTCACATGTGCCAAATTTAAAGTCAAATGCTCAAAATCTGAGGAAGTTAGCTGAATCCACATTGTACTTGTGGATGATTTGTATGAAGATGCTGTTGCCATGGAAACGGATTTATGACCCCCACAAAAAGTGTCTTGCACGATAACATATTATCATAGTGACCATGTATGTATCAAATTCAAATTTAAATGCTAAAAAAAAAAGAAACTAAGAGAGCAGCGTGATCCACACAATTTTGTACGATTTGTTTAAAAACTGCAATTGCCATGGCAACAGAATTCTGGACAATCGAATTTCAACAGAATTGATTTAAAACTGAGTAGCTTGATCCACATTCTGTATTTGTAATCTTTATGAAAATTTGATGTTACCATGGTAATGCATTACTCCATACTGACACATGTAAACTAGGACATGTAAAAATTACAAGGTCGTTGTTCAATGTCCTCTGGACTAAAGGTAATCACCTCCTCATCAAAAACTGTCATCGACTATAATGGAGAGTACTGCTTCATCAACTGTATACAACTTGTATCATCAGTCTCTATCTCGGTTCCTCCATAGAACTGGACTTGGAGTATCTTCACAGTTTCATTGTCACAATGATGATTCTTCAAGTGTCTTCTAAAACCATTGAACGAATCAAATTATGTCCGTACACAGGCCCCCTGGGCGCAATTTATTGTTTGTCCATCACTCAGTCCATGTTCGTATGGCAAACAGTGAAAAAAAAGCAGTTTCAGTGGGAACTCCTAAAGAATGCATCACTTCATTATCTATTTGAAAGTTTAGATCTCGGTTCACGAACTCGGGGTAATTCCAAATGTCCAAAGGTTGATGAGAGGTTTTGCATACCGTAGACAAAACACATATTTAATGTGCTTTGAACAATGTGTCGAAGGCACTCTGAATGATATCACCAGGGCAGGGTAGTACCAAGTGGTCAACAATGAAGTAATATTGGTACACATGTATGTTATCCTTCTGACGTCCTCTGTCAAGCAAGCTGCATCTTCTGATCTTCAAGCAAGCAAGCTGCATCAAGAGCTGCATCTTCTTCTGCTTTCCCTCTTCAAGTGGTGATCAAAACTAGCATTAGGCTGAAAATGTAAGGAAACAATGAAAAACAAACAGACATTGTATGAATCTATTACAAATAAAAACTAGACAAATTTGACTGTGACCTTTATTTCGATTCCATAATGCAATTTGATAGACTCAGTCATACATAGGCTTAACACATTTTATTCACATTTATGATTATTTTAACAGATTTCAAGCTATCACACACACGGAGGGATGGACTACTCAAAACCATAACAATTCAGGCACCACTTCTTGGCAGAGGATAATAAATGGATCTTATTCCATTTTACTTAAAGATCACTATAATTTCACAATTAAAACTCACTTATACCTATTTTTTCTTAAAGAAGCTTTGAAATTTATCACTTTTCTCTTATTCGTGACTGATCAAAAAGCAACTTCAAAATTTCAGCCTACATATGGGGAAGACAATCTTTAAAGTTCAAGGATCGACTTTGAAGCATTCACGAGTAAAGTTCTCGTCGACATCAGGACATAACCCTGACAAAGGCAAGTGCGCAAAAATATTCACAACATCCAAAAAAAAAAGTTAACCTGTGAAATATTGAAAAGCAAGTGATCTTAATAAATTACATAGTCCAACAACACAAAAAACCCCAGAAAATTTCCCTTGACCTCTAATTTCTTTTCTAATACAAAAACAGATCATAGAAAGTAGAAAATGCAAAATCAATTAAACTCGTAAAAATCAATTTCATTTTCAGAATACCAAAGTACTGTGAGTTCTAATTGCCTGTCCAAAATGACTCATAAAGGCTTGTTCAGATATGATGAGTCAAACTCCGGCAACATTTTAGTGCACAAATCAATGCGATATGAGATGGTAAAAAACAAACAAATAAACAGATCAAAATGCAACAAAACAAAACAAAAACACTGAGGCAAGAGGAATATATTTTGCCACACAGTGGCAAGAAGTTATGGTGCAATCAAGCTCAAAAGTAAGTGAAGATACAATGTCATGAGTTTATCTTTATCTTATTTTTTTTTTTGAGTCATGTGCATTCATTAACATAATGAAAGTGGCGTGGTTCGGCGCACCATATCTGAACACTAAAAATGTCAGGGGGTTTGTCGCATCATATTTGAACAAACCTTATAGTCATGTAGACTTACCTTTTGAAATCGGATAAGGTAGTCTATAGCCAAAGCCACAGCAATCTTGCACAATCCTTGCGCCCTGGTTCACAGGTGGAAGCAGATAGAGTACAAGAAGGATTTGCAGGTTACTTACATTCTATGCTGTGTTGTAAGAAATGCATGTTATATACAATATATTCTACGACTCATTAACAAAGTATCCAGGTACATTTGTATCAACAGAAATTATCAGTGAATTGCACTGCATAATCAGGGAGCATTAAGTAAAACATATGATCCTTCATGTAGGATGAACCCATGGGTTGTTGTGTGACTTCTTTAACCCATTGAAAGTCCCGAGTATACTGGGGCAGTTGTCTATGGCAAATGCGTGTTGTAAAATCAGTCCGTCCTCAACTCAAGAAAAAAAACTCTTCTTTATTTCATCAGCATCTCCAAAATAACAAAATTACATTACATATTGATTTGTGACTGTGAACTTTTATATTACAATTGAGTTTGGTGAAATCCATTCATCTGCCTTTGAAAAATCAAAGTCACAAGATATTTCCTGCATTTTTTTTTCATAATTGATTATTGACCTCATGACCCTTATCGACTCCAGGGAAACGTTTGATAAAATGTATTGTCAGATGCAAAGATTTCAGCTACTTATAACAGTTGTCACCAATGACAAGTTTTGTGGAACGCCCCCTGGATTTACATAGCCTTACCAAGTTTCATTCACAGATGATTGTTTTCAACTTGCGGCATGATACACAAGAAACGATATTGGATGGATAGACATCTAGAACATAAAAAAGGGGCTTTCAAAACCTATAGTATTGTGCATACCCTGACTGCTACCAGGTCTGGTGGTACACTATTTGATGATTGCTCCAAGTCTCATGAATCCACATCAGTTTTCCGCATGTGTTCTCCCAGCAATCTCAACAGCTTGACTGTGGTTTCTGAAGGCTTTCCTCTTGCTAGCTTGACAAGACCTTCCACCAAAAACTGGCCACTGCTCAAAAAAGCTTGGCATCGTTGCCTGGGAGAAGGAGTGAGAAGTACTGTTCAACCTGCAAGTGTAAGGACCATGAACATACATAATTATCAAGTGGCTACAAGTCCACAAACTGTCAAACTGGTGTGCAAGGTGTGATGCACTGGCTTAGGATTCAAAGTACTGAACATCCACATAACTGCACTAGTGTATTTACTGTATACAAGTGCATGAAACAGATTTATCTTGTGTGCATGAAAGATTTGATCAGAACTGCAGAAAACAAAGGGTTTTGTTCAGGTGGCTTCAGATTAATTCAGTCGGTGATTCTATTATATATACCTACTTGAGATATGCTCATAATTTCAAGTTCGTTTTAATTAGCCACGGGGGGGGGGGGGGGGGGGGGGGGCAATAATATCCTGCTTCCAGGTATTCATCATCTTTATGCAGTGTACATTTATGCAAATATTATTTGAGGAGAAATGGAAAAATCAAATGCCATTTTGCAATTGATCTACTCTCATTTTCAAGGTTTTTTAGATAGATAATAAAAGGTCTTTTTGCAATTCTGTCATTTTCAAGATTCTCAAGTGCACTATTGCCAATATCATTAAGTGTGGCAATAACATAAGTATGGGGAAGAGGCATATTCCAGACGGGATTTTTTTTTTTCAAGAGATTATTTCAACAAATACTACCATCAAAGTAGACGTATATTCCTTCACCTGAATCATGAAAAAAACGATGATACATGTATTCCATTTTGACTCATTTGTGAAATTTAGGATCAGTTCTCAGACAGAGAACAACTGCCAGTTATTAATATGGGCTGTGATTCTGTTTCTCGCTACCCTTGAACTCGCACCTTACAATTAGATCTAGAGTCTAGAGTCTTAACATGGACTCGGTGGAAATACCGGTTTTACATGCATGTGACGTCATCAACTTTATAAGAGCATATTCTTATATAATGTAAATTTGTAAGCGGTTAGCAAACTCGTAAATAGTAGTACTCATATTAGAAACTAGTTAGTAGATTCTAACGTAAGATCCACGCGCAAACACTAGCGTCCTATATAGGCCCCTACGTTCCTACGTGTACACTGTAGCTACTGAAAACATCACGTA
Organism: Diadema antillarum; assembly: GCF_040938485.1. Classification (NCBI taxonomy): domain Eukaryota; kingdom Metazoa; phylum Echinodermata; class Echinoidea; order Diadematoida; family Diadematidae; genus Diadema; species Diadema antillarum. The sequence goes on from NW_027270960.1 coordinate 13,168,170, forward strand.
ACCTGTTGTGATAAACAAAAATCGGGTCGGGAGAACCCCCCACCCAGCCCCTTTAATCGGGTATTTACGCTCTTTTTAGAGCGATATTTGCTCACTAGTACCTAGTACTAATTTAAACCTAACAATTTGGACCTAGAACAGTTACAGTAGGCCCTACAAAAAATATAGTAGGCCTAGGGGCCTACCAGTATACCTACGAACATGTACAAACCTACGAACATGTACACACAAACATTGTTCGAACATCGTCTTCGTGCACGTCAGTAGCGGGTAATGATTTGCGCGCTAACAAAGATCCGCACCAGAGCCTCAGAGGTAAGAAAACTACATCAATAACAATACAAAATGCCACGGAACCTTTTATATTTAAAATTTGATGATATTTTTAAAATGCAATTATCGGACAAAGGAACCCTCAGCGAAATTCAGACTCAATGCACCGCTGCAGCGCGTTGGTGTTATGGCCTATTATGTATGGCAAACACTATAGGCTACATGTACTTAGTATGCTGCGCTACATAGTATACTATAGTATTACGTGCGTGCAAAGACAAAGTTGTCTATAATATGCGATGAAATCCGTGAAAATCATGCACATCGTTTATGATAGAAAATAACTGGTACAGGAAATAATTACCTTAAAAGATACTTATCCCCGCTGACAGACTTAGCAAAGTCACCATCATAGATTCAATGTCATTTTTAGCCCCAGACGACATCGAAAACCTGACTATCGCGATGACAGACGTTGACGACTCCGCGCCACAGCAACAAATTTCAGGCATTGGCATGTGTAACCAATGAGATCATCGGACTGCGAACACGTGACTTTCTCTGGTGGACAACTAACACCGATACGGTGTTATTAGTGAAAACCCCCTTTTCACGACAAAACTATAACACCACTTGGGTGTCATTTTAACACCGAGAATCTAACACCCAATGAATGAGAGAATGTTGGTGTTAAATTAACACCGAAGGGTGTCAAATTGTGTCAATTTAACACCAAATTTAACACCCACAGTTTGACACCCGGTTGGTGTTACACTTTTAACACCGCATTTTTTGCAGTGTACAGACACACATACAAATGTACACCTCAGTATTACCAAATCAATACACACACAAAATACACCATTTCTACGGATGTTGAGCTCTGTTTTATGTATTTTGTTATACAAATGATGCACAGGATAGAGTGCGTTAGTGTAGGCGTAGTGCACTCGAGGGTATTTACAATTGTGAAACATGCACGAGGCGAAGCCGAGTGCATGTTGCACTACATTGTAAATACCCGAGAGTGAGCTACGCCTACACTAACGCACTCTATCCTGTGCATCATTTGTTTTATAAAATGGGTCGAAAATTCGAAAACTAACATCATTTTTCAGCGTTTTTCACGTACCTTTGTGGGTCAAGACGTCCGAAGATGTTCGTCCCAAACTTTTACGCACGTCGCACTCGCGGAAGTCCCGCACATACAGTATAAGTATAATGGGGGGTTGGGTTTCCGGACACCCGCATGAAAACTTACTTATTTTACATAGAATATGCACCCTTTACCTTAAAGACTTGATATAGACTCCTCATTTAGGCCTACTAGACAACATACTCTGAAAACGGCGTGAGAATTAACCTGCTAAATCGTTGGATTTGCTCTTCAAAGTGACTCCATGTACGCGTCCGGTCCCATAACGCTTGGTCTACTGTACTGTACAAAGTGTACGTATAGTACATACAGTATACGTACGTACGCCACATATGTTATGCACAAGGGAAGACAGGCCGGCCGGCCGGCAGCCCGAACTAGAAGTTGTTTACAGGATTGACAGCGCGTACGCGTATGCATGCAATTCATCAAAGGAGCCGCCGCGCGCACAGACGATCGGCAATCTACCATAGGATTACAGGCAGTGCAGTTGTACTGAAGTAAAGGAAGGAGGTGTGTCTCATTTCAGCGCTTCCTATTGGCTACATTCTTGAACCCATTTTATAAAGGAGAATAATGCTGTCTTATTTGAGTTGTTATTGAAGATTTCATTTAGGTTGTAGAATGAACTATCGAAGAATATGTGAGGAGAATGCGTAATATTGTTTCATGCCATATCGTTTTAATGAATAATTTTGCAATCGCTCATTAATTCATCATCACGCGTTTGACATGTTGTTCAGCCCATTGTCAGTACACCATAATATTGATCCCAAGGAAAAAAAAAAACAGCAATATAGAGTTGAAAAAGCACTATACCACATCAGTATGATTATGAAATGTACGTAAGTCACAAATGGTACACATATACTTTTATTCTTACCTAATATACTCAATACGTGTAGATAACACTAGTACACTATACCCAGTGAGTGAACTTTCGGAGTATCATTCTAGGTTCGCCATTTTGTCTATGAAAGTCACAAGATTAACGTTATTTCTGTTATAAAGAGACATTTTCTTCTCATTGTTGGTACAAGCATTTCGACTTATTTTTAAAAGAATAAGACGAAATTATTTCTTGTACACAACTTCAAAATAACGGTTGTCTCGAACAAACAGTGCACACAGTTGTTCCAGAAAAAAAAAACACATATAATTTGATTGGCAAAGGGCTAAGAGAAAGAAATTAAAGGAATTTTAAACATTTATATTTAATAACTCGTTAACAATTTCCGTTTACCCATCACCATGGATTATAACCATCGTCTACAGTATTTAATATAGTCGATATGCAATCGATTTACCGTCACCTAATTCATAAGCATTCAATCTAAGCATTACACAACTGTAGTTTAATTTTGGTCAGTGTAGATAATAATTTTACGTTCGATGATCATCGGGATAACGCATTTGCCGAAAAGAAAACAGAAATTAACACTTTGAACAACAATACACTGTGACATGACCAAGATAATTTGAGATCAAATTCCCTCAAGGCAAGCACAAAACTTTAATAAAATCTTGTACTGACGTTGATTTATTCATAAATGGGCTCGCGCGCACCTTCCAATTTTCATGTACTTGAAGCATATCAACTTTACATGAAGGATATTTTTCACGATGAGTTGTTATACAAGTAGTTTCATTGGTTTTTCCGGTCCAATTTCGCACTCTTAGTCAATGCAAAAATATAGATTTAGACCGGGGGCCCAGAGCATTTATTCAGCTGAAAAGGGTCACACTTTTTGATGGTCTCATCATGTAAGGATGTGGCCAAGGGTCAATAAAATGAATTGCTGGCAAGTCACATCCTGTACCGTAAGCCTAGGGACCACATAAAGGGACCCCGAAAAATGGATTTATTCAGCCGAAGGGGGTCACGGACAAAAATTGGTGGATATTGTTCCTTTGGGTGTACTTATCATGAAAACAGCAATGCCAGCTATTTTATCCTGTACGGGGCCCCAGACAGTAGCCCCAAAGGGCCCCAGAAATATGGTGTTATTCAGCTGAAAAGGGTCACGGCTAATTTCTTTTGCAATGGAAGTAGATCCCATCAGAGATATCCAAAACACCAATGCCAGCTATTTTATCCTGTACGGGGCCCTAGACAGTAGCCCCAAAGGGCCCCACCCCCCATAGGCCTACGTATAAACACACACAAACATTGATTTTATTCAATTAAAAAGATTCAGGGCTAATTTCTTTTGCAATGGAAGGAGTACCAATCAGAGATATCCAAAATACCAAAGCCAGCTATTTTATCCTGTACGGGCCCCAGACAGTAGCCCCAAAGTGCCCCACCCCCTATAAGCCCTACGTACAAACACACACACACACACACATTGACTTTATTCAGCTGATAAGAGTAACGGCTAATTTCATTTGCAATGGAAGTAGTACCCATCAGAGACATACAAAACACCAAAGCCAGTTATTTTGTCCTCTACGGGCCTAGACAGTAGCCCCAAAGTGCCCCCCCCCCCAACACACATATACTCACACAATAGTTTCATTCAGCTGAAAAAGGGTCACGGCTAATTTCTTTTGCAATGGCATTAGTACCCATCAGAGAAATCCAAAATACCAAAGCCAGTTATTTTATCCTGCATGGGGCCCCAGACAGTAGCCCCAGACAGTAGCCCCAAATTGCCCCCTTACCCCCTCCCCTTCCCCCTCCCCCCCCCCCCCCCCCCACACACACACACATTGATTTTATTCAGCTGAAAAGGGTCACGGCTACTTGCTTTTGCAATCGGAAGTAGTACTCATCAGAGATATCCAAAGCACTAAAGCCAGTTATTTCATCCTGTACGGGGCCCCAGACAGTAGCCCCAAAGTGCCCCCTACACACACACACACATATATTGGTTTCATTCAGCCGAAAAGGGTCACGGCTAATTTCTTTTGCAATGGAAGTAGTATCCATCGGATATCAAAATACCAAAGTCAGATATCTTATCCTGCACGGGGTCCCGTACAGTAGCTCCAAAGTGTTTTGCTTTATTCTCTTTATTGTGTGCATCTCTTCTTCTTAAATATGCGCTCCTTCGTCTTCATTTTCGCGACAACGACAACGCGCCCTCCTCATCATCATCAGTTTTGCTGTTCTGGCAAACATTTTCCAGCGTATCGGCTACGTTCGATTTTAGAGCGGCGAGAGCGGAAGACGTGCATAATTGAGTCTGGGAAAGCGTAGGAACAGCGTAGCTAAAGCGGCCAACAGCGTTACCTGCATCGAAGCAGGAATGAAGCGTCGTAGGAACAGGCCTTGATTTTATACGAGAGTATATAGAGAACTTAGTGAGAGCGTCGTTAAAGCGGGAAGGTCGTGCTTTGATCAAGCGGCGTAGCAGCGGGACCATGTCGTCGGTGTCTAGTTTAGACTATATTTCCCGTTCTTGTGCCGCTGTTACTACGGTCAGAAAAACCTGGAATTGTTACGCTCATCCCGCGGTATTTACACTGTCACTGCTCTCTCCCCGTTTGAGCTACGATTCAAAATAGGTCAATCTTGATGGGGAGATGAGGAAGAAATTTTGAACCAGTTCAAAATTTCTTCCCGATCTGTAAAATTGCCAGATCCAACCCCATCACCCAAACGCTGCTGCTACGATGCTCCCGGTCCCCGTACACTTTTGCCGCTCTCTCCCGATCTGACAGATTGAATAGATCGGGATGCAGATCTTGATAGTGGAATTACATGTGGGGACACTTTAGGAACACTCCGTGGGGCCCCGTACAGCTATATAACTGGTTTCGGTGTTTTTGACACCTCCTTGAGTACTACTTCCATTGCAAAAGAAATTATAGCAATGATTCTTTTCACTTAGAATATAATAATACGGGAGCACTTTTCAGCTACTGGCTGGGGGCCCCTTAACTGGATGGGTTTGTGTTTTACGTATCTCAGCTGTTAATTCCACTGCCAAGGAAAATAGGCATACAGGACTGTTTTCACCTAAAAACAATTAATTCATATGGGGTGGGAATACCTTGGGGCTATACCTGTCAAGGGCCCTGCATCCGGGCCAATATCGCACCTCTTTTAATCGAATTCTTTAATGTTGAATTAAATTTAGCAAAAACTTCGCCTAGATGACATGGTAGTTCAATGTCATATTAATCTCTTCATTCAAATTTATTTTGAAACATTCACATTACCTCTAACCTTATTCTAAATAACACTTTTTCAACTGAAATCCATACGATATAAGACAAGTACCATTCCACTATCCGTTCATTCATAAATTCATAATGATATAGTCACGTGATTACATGCTGCGCTCGTTCATTCAAATTGATTTCTGGCCATCTAATTTAACATGTTCTGCAGTCAATTAAACAGATATGTTCATGCTTGGCCTCTTTCCTTATTTTCTTTCGTCGTAGTTATTGTTTTGTAAGCATCATAGCATTTCATGTTTTCGTATTCGTTTAAGAGACTTTGACACCATTTTTTAACGTGCTTTTTTAATCCAAAGAAGTAAGAAGCCACAAATTATCTGGCCGTTACGAGCGCTTTATTCCGAGCGGTCGGCCAGTTACAAGAAGTCAAGGTTATGATCCTCAAATGTTTTTTTTTTTTTTTTATAATTCTTTCTATGTCTTCTAGAGATATACGTCTGTATATATTGTGCTGTCATGACTATAAAAAATGAAGTTAAGCTGCATTACTGGTACACGTATATGCCTATAATGACATGTACATGTATATGAAAGAGAAGGAGCGTTACCAGTCTGGTTACAGAACAACCAAATCCAGTTATACTAGATAAGAAATATGACACTTTTACTGCTTTATAACAGTAATTTACAGATGAAACGAAAACACACATAGAAAGACATGTTAAAAAGATCTGAAACAAAGAAATAGCATGATTTGAATTTGAATGAACACGTTTGGAATTTGACTGTCTTTCGCGAAATTTAATGACTGAAATACACTTTTCGGCAAGTCAAGGCGAATTTGAATGAACGTAGGGTACCAGCCAATTTGAATACCCATTTTACGAATTCGAACCTTCTATCAAAATTAATGAACCAACAAAAGTGCGAAATTGGCTGGGAAAACCTAACTGGCTTTGATGTTTTGGGTATCTATGATGTAAACTAAAACCTACTTCGATTGTAAAAGAAAAACAACTATGACTCTTTTCAGCTAAATGATGTCATAATAATTATGTGGGGGAGGGGCACTTTATGGCTACTGTAACCTGGGCCCAGTACAAGATGAAATGACTGGTTTTCGTAATATGGTCATCTTGGTTGTGCACTATACAGAAGTATGCTTCCTTTGCAAATTTCTTGAGTGTTTTGCTACTGTAACCTATGGGACCCCGTATACAGGATAAGATGACTTGCTTTAGTGTTTGTGATATCTCTGTTCAGTAGGCCCTGATATTAACGTTACAAAAGAATTTGTAAGACCATTTTCAGCTGATTCACAGTACATGTATAATGGATGGGACACTGTGGAGCTACTGTCTAGGGCTCTGTGCAGGATGAAATAACTAGCCTTGGTGTGTTGAATATCTCTGATAGGTACTTCTTCCAGTGCAAAAGAAATTACCCGTGTTTGGGGCTATACTGTGCGGGGCCCCATACAGGATAAGATAACTGGCTTTGGTATTTTGGATATCTCTGATGGGTACTACTTCCATTGCAAAAGAAATTAGCCGTGACCCTTTTCAGCTGAATGAAACTAGTGTGTGTGTGTGTGTGTGTGTGTGTGTGTGTGTGTGTGTGTGTGTGTGTGTGTGTGTGTATGTGTGTGTATGTGGAGAGGGGGGGCACTTTGGGGCTACTGTCTGGGGCCCCGTTCAGGATAAAATAACTGGCTTTGGTGCTTTGGATATCTCTGATGGGTATACTTCCATTGCAAAAGAAATTAGCCGTGACCCATTTTGGAGGAATGAAACTAATGTGTGTGTGTGTGTGTGTGTGTGTGTGTGTGTGTGTGTGTGTGTGTGTGTGTGTGTGTATGTGGAGAGGGGGGGGGGGGCACTTTGGGGCTACTGTCTGCGGCCCCGTTCAGGATAAAATAACTGGCTTTGGTGCTTTGGATATCTCTGATGGGTATACTTCCATTGCAAAAGAAATTAGCCGTGACCCTTTTCAGCTGAATGAAACTAGTGTGTGTGTGTGTGTGTGTGTGTGTGTGTGTGTGTGTGTGTGTGTGTGTGTGTTGGGGGGGGGGGGGTGCACTTCGGGGCTACTGTCTGGGACCCCGTGCAGGATAAAATAACTGGCTTTAGTGTTTTGGATATCTCTGATGAGTATGCCTACTACCAATTGCAAAAAATAAAGAAAGTAGCCATGACCCTTTTCAGCTGAACAAAATCAATGTGTGTGTGTGGGGGGGGGGGGGGGGGGAGGGAGCAATTTGGGGCTACTGACTGGGGCCCCGTGCAGGATAAAATAGCTGGCTTTGGTATTTTGGATATCTCTGATGGGTACTACTTCCATTGCAAAAGAAATTAGCCGTGACTCTTTTCAGCTGAATGAAACTAGTGTGGGTGTGTGTGTTTGGGGGGGGGGGGGGGGAGCTCCTTTGGGGCTACTGTCCGGGGCCCCGTACTGGATAACATAGCTGACTTTGGTGTTTTTGATATCTCTGATGGGTACTCCTTCCATTGCAAATGAAATTAGCCGTGACTCTTCTCAGCTGCACGAATGAAATCAATGTTTGTGTGTGTTTGTACGTATGGCCTATGGGGGTGGGGCACTTTGGGGCTACTGTCTGGGGCCCCGTACAGGATAAAATAGCTGGTATTGGTGTTTTAAATATCTCTGATGGGAACTACTTCAATTGCAAAAGAAATTAGCCGTGACTCTTTTCAACTGAATAAAATCAATGTTTGTGTGTGTTTGTACGTAGGCCTATGGGGGGTGGGGCCCTTTGGGGCTACTGTCTAGGGCCCCGTACAGGATAAAATAGCTGGCATTGGTGTTTTCATGATAAGTACACCCAAAGGAACAATATCCACCAACTTTTGTCCGTGACCCCCTTCGGCTGAATAAATCCATTTTTCGAGGTCCCTTTTTGTGGTCCCTAGGCTTACGGTACAGGATGTGACTTGCCAGCAATGCATTTTATTGACCCTTGGACACATCCCTATATGATGAGACCATTAAAAAGTGTGACCCTTTTCAGCTGAATAAATCTTCTGGGCCCCCGGTCTATAGGTTTGTGGGCGTGTCACCTGGCAGTGTTTACGTTTTTCCTCTCGATCTCCCCACCGCACGCGCACACATTCAAGTGCACCAGGCACGCACAAGGGAGCCCGACGTACGCGTTCCGATAAACAGTGCATGCATGCAGCGCTAGCGGTCGTCACGAATATCGGAACACTGTTGTGTGTATAATGTTATGTGTGCTGTAGCACATTCTATTTTTAAGCATGACAGCATGTCAACATCTATCCTGATAATTAAACATCCAAAGATTCCCCTTTAGGTTGAGGCTTGTGCTCGGAGTGGAAAAGGCTCGTCACCAGGTGAGGTTGTTAATTATTTGGAGCTGTAAACATAATATTGATATACAACTCTGTATGAACAGTAGCAGTAGGTTACCTTGACCGAAAGATCGGTCTGTATCTGTCCGTCGGGGAATGTTCCGCGGAGACTGCGTCTGGCTTCACGGATCCCCCCCGTCTACGGAGGACAGCGTTAATGGCAAAATATAAAAAAGTCCTCCGGACAGACGGATCTTTCTGTCTATAGGTTACCTAACTACACGCAGCCGCTGTCGCCACAGCGGTCTGGTCAGGCTATAGGTTACCTAAATGCGTGTGTGTCGGTGTGTGTAACATAACTGTCATAATTATATTGTTAGGCGAAGGCTAGGTTATATGGATACCAATGTCCATAATAGACCATGTCCATTCATGTCCATGGATGATTCTGTCTTGGATGAATTATTTGAGTGTACGCCTATAGGCCCTATTAAAGTACAAAGGGTATGCAGTGAAGGTAGGTTTTACAACGCCGTATCCAGTAGCTCAACTGCATTGTAAAAAACCTCTTAAAGGACAAGTTCACCTTCATAAACATAAGGATTGAGAGAATGCAACAATATTAGTAGAACACATCAGTGAAAGTTTGAGGAAAATTGGGCAATCGATGCAAAAGTTATGAATTTTTAAAATTTTTGTGTTGGAACCGCTGGATGAGGAGACTACTACAGCTTGTGAGTCATATGCGCACAACAGTATAAAGAAAATGTAGATCTCTAAAGAAAATTCAACATATTTTCACTTTTTTTCGCATAATAATAGAGCACTTGAATTGCCTCTTTCTAAAGACAGGGGGAATAATATTACCCATAACATTTGTCGGTAACGAGTCGGAGGAATGTGTACTTTTTTCAAAAGATGAAATTTTGTGAAATTCTCTTTATATTTTCCTTATATTGTTGTATGCATGTGACATCTAAGTTATTCACACACTGCAGTAGTCTTCTCATCCAGCGGTTACTGCACAAAAACTTCAAAAATTCATAACTTTTGAACGGATTGTCCGATTTTCCTCAAACTTTCAATGATGTGTTCTACTAATATTGCTACATTCTCTCAATCTTTATGTTTATGAAGGTGAACTTGTCCTTTAACTTCTAACTATACACAGCCCAGTCGCTGTGTGGTTACATGGTACGTCGCGATAGCTATAACAGCGTCTGGTCGGACTACTTTGTCTAAGTAAGGCGGGGGGGGGGGGGGGTGTGGATGTGGTGGCTAAAAACAATCAAACATTAACCAGTAACCATACAAGATTACAAGTCAACAAGTTAAGTTACTTAACTTGTTGTAATCTTGTATGGTTACTGGTTAATGTTTGATTGTTTGTAGCCACCACATCCACACCCCCCCCCCCCTGCCTTACAATAGACTTGGGTGGGTACTATCTTTAATGTAGAAAAAACAAACAAACAAAAACAATCGTCTTGTAATTTGTGCTATCTGTGGTATTGTGTGGATCCAAGTGAAGCCATCCTCAGCTCTGCCAGCTAGCAGCGAAGTTGACCAATAAAAGATCGGTCTGTATCTTGCAGGGATATGTTCAGTGGAGACTGTCTGGCTTAATGGAATCCCCTCCTGTACAGATTGATGATACAAAGGCTGATCTCCTATGGAGGAAAGCCGTAAGAGTAAAAAATGATAAAAGACCCCTCCGGACAGACGGACTTTTCTGTCTAGCGTTGAAGTTGTGTTTGCTGTTTAAATGTTTTGTTTGGGTATTGAGAACAGCACATGAGACTTGCTTTTCATAGGCACATGGCTGTAAGTCTGTATTATAGTATAGTGCCAGGAGTCATACATGTAAGCATGGCAAGATATCTGTACCATTAAAAATCACTGTATTTAGTCCTTAATCCTACGGATTCACGTCATACAGTGTTTACTAGACTGCAAATGTGAATGATGACACTGCAACAGATTTCACTAGGATGCTGATGCACAGATGATTCACATTGGAACCTATTGTGTGTTTAACAAACAGAAATGATCATTTATTCAACATTTTTTTTTTTGCCCAAAGAAATTCAGACACAGTTTCACAATTGTGACCCTGCACCTCAAAACAAACAAAAAGTCGCCAGACATGAATTTTTAGTTAAGACCATATTCTGAAAGAGCAGACTTTAAGCTTTAAAATGATGTATAACTCAAATCAAATGGACTCTCCTAACCTATCTTAATATTGGAAAGAAAGCACAAACTCAGGAAAAGTGTTAACTGCGAAAAGAGGCTCTGAAGTACAGTGTCTATTCAAGCACTTAATCTTTACCAAACCGTGCTGGCTGTGCGATGAATGGGACAAAAAACAGGAAGTAAACCACCAGAGTAACAACAATGAAGGGATTATCAAATTAAACTGAAATTAAGCATGCCTCATTAACACATTCTGTCCATAATTAATGCCAACTTTCAAAGCAGTAGCACTATCCTTTCAAATGTTATTAGAGTTGGAAGTGAAGAGTGTGGACAAGGTTTTTCAAAAATGAGAAAGGTATTCTAAAGACACACCTAATCACACTATTCTACCAAAAATGTTTGAGATAAACTGCTAAAAAAACACACTTTCCTGCCCGTTTTATGATACCAAATTTTAGCGTAATGTAAAAGAAGACCCGCTCTTTCAGAAAATATGAAAAAGTCAAATTCGGCTAGGTTGACCCATTTCACTTATTTTCAGTCCTTGCGCAAAATCAGTGTGTGCGACTTTATGTTCGTTTTGAGGTGCACGGTCACAATTGATCTAAATTCTACCAATTGCTTCCCGCCGTGTTAAAATTCAGTTAAAGCTTATGGGCAAGTCCAAGATAACACGCGCGTTACGTATGGGACATTCAGAGACTTTTATGACCTGAAAAATAGTGTTAATGGCTTTTGATCATATTGAACTTTATCATGGTGATTGATATCTAGGAGAAGTATAATCATGCAAAAAATGGAGAAAAATGACCTTCACAATTATATTCTAGAAGAGAAAATATGTGCCGTTACGTATGGGACCAGAAAAATTTTGTTTTTTTGAACATTTTTTTCAACCTCAAAACTCTCTGAAAGTATTTCATTCTTCAACTTGTAACTCACTGTGATGAAAGTCACAACACTCAAGATTATCACAGGTAAGTTTCGTGTCATTAGGTAAAAAGCTCTAATTACAGGTTCTAATTAAAGACAGACATGACGTGTTACGTATGGGACAGTTACGTATGGGACAGTTTGTCCCCCATTCATTTAGTGTGTGAAGAACCATGTTTATGGGTATTTTGCATAATTATTGAAGTAAAATCAGTTGAAACTACTCAAATACTGATCCAGATTGTCAAGGAAACAATATTCCCCAAATATTCACCATCCTAATCATATTCAATCATATTTTTATATTTTTATGACCAACCTGAGTATGCATGCCCTTTGTCCCCCATTTGTTTAGTGTGTGGAGAGACATGTTTATGGGTATTTTGCAAAATAATTGTGCACAATACCCATAAACAAATTTTTGCATATTTTCTATTGAAATGGAATCAGTTAAAACTACTCAAATACTGATCCAGATAGACAAGGGAACAATATTCCCCAAATATTTACCATCATAATCATATCTAATCATATTCTATACTTTTATGACCAACCTGAGTATGTATGCCCTATTTTTATCAGGATAGTTACTACTGAAAAATTGAATAGTTTAAAGTGTTTACTTCCATTGATGAAGGGCAGTTTGCCATTTTGTTTCAATAAAAAACAACTTGACACAAGAAATATTAATTTTTATAAATAAGCAATACCTGCTGCGTGGAACCCCAGTGATCGAGTAGATATATGATGTCTGTCTAGCAGTCAGGTCATTGATACGAGTCACACCTTAGTATGTATACCCATGAATTTTGTCGTGGCTATTATTGAAACCTGAATAAGGACAATTTGTGTATCACTTGCAATTAAAAAAAAAATCATTTTACTTTATATTTTTTTTTTATATTTATATCACAACCATTTCAAATTGGATCTCAATCACTAAACTTTGAATTCCTCTAGTCTTAGGATTGTATGCTCTTTAGTAATTCATATAATTGGTTTCCAATCATCTCATTAAATGTTGAAAACTGAATCCCCATTTCTACAAAAAACTATACCATCCCTTTAATGCTGATTTTTCATTGTGTATTTTGCCATTTTCCCCTCCCCCTTTCTGAAAATTGTTCAGTCAAGTACATGTATTGTCTAAAGTGTCTATAACTCAAAAAGTAGCTATAATGTTGGGATGCTTTCTGCAGGATGATTGACCATTTGTGTACTGAGAGACCTTCCCAGCTAGCTACATGCATTCACATGCATTATGTATGAGGATGTCCCATACGTAACGCATTTGTCCCATACGTAATATTATTTCAATGCCTAATAAAAAATATTCCTTTTACTGTTTTTTCTTTTTTCTATGGTATTTAATTTCTCTAAACAATAAATTAGAACTTTCCAAAAGGGCATTAATATAACCTTAGCAATTTCAGAATAAACCTAAAAAAATGACCTCAATTTGTTACGTATGGGACATCTCATGATAGGACACGAGCTAATTTGCATAATCATTTGCATAATCCCTAAATTTTCATACCAAGTTAAACTATTTGATGAACTTCTTATGTCCACATATTAATCAAATATCATTTGCTTTCCTTTGAATTAATATGAATTTTTATAAATGTCCCATACGTAACGCTGTGTTTCACATTTATGCAAATGAAGCCCTTGAAAATTGCATAAATTTACGTAATATTATTTTTTCGTCCATGGAAATCAAAACTTCAACTCATAAGCTTCAAAATGATACCAAACATGTCAATATTGAGCAAAGATGAAATTTTGCCTTCTGAGGGGACCTTATCTTGGACTTGCCCTTATACGTTTACTTTAGTTTTAGTGGAGGGTGTTAGAGAACTCTTTGCCACAAGATCACAATATTGAAAGCTGCTTGTCCATAATGTGAGGTTGAAATTTGATTGCCTTTTATTCTTATTTACAGCTAGCAAGTTTGACACGTGCAGAGGAGAGTTGAGTTTATTCTTTTATTGCTGGATGCCCTGTGTGTGCTGATTATTGGACATCATGGGTGCACAAGCTAGTCAACCAATGGGGACCGCCCCAGGAACAGCCCTGCATACCACGACCATGCAGGGTCCAGCGGGACCAGTGCAGTCAGGGAGCCACACGCCCCTACCGGTGGATACAACACCGTATCTTGGCCCGAAGTTGGAGTACCTGCTCATCAACGTCACAGCACGCATGGATATGCAAGGTATAGTTGGCTGCAACAAGATCTTTTGTACATACTTAGAGATTGGAAGTATGAGATTTAAAATTCATTCGTGAAAAGAAAGTTATGAGTAATTGCTGTTTGTACTCTCATTGTACATATCTTACTTCCATTTGTTTTTGTAATGGCAGACATATGCAGCTAAGATATGATATGCTCATTCTTGCAAATACATTTGTTATCGTTTCATTGAAGGAGTATGAGTGCATTAAAACATGGAAACACTAGGGATTGAAAGGAGAATTCCACCTTCCATGCCCCATATCTCTTTGTAAAATTATGTGCATGATAGACATGTGGGATTATCCATCTTTTTTCTTTTCAAAGACGATATATGGCCGTCCAATTTTTTGAAGACAGAAATTCGTACCATTCATTGCTCTTGAAGTTATTGTAAGAAAAGCATAACTAATTATTTTTCATTTCAGAATTTGTATAGCATATATCTCCATGAAATCCTTCTCAAATTCTTTGTCAGGCTTATAAAATGCGCTATTTTCTGTATTCTGGCGTCCAATTCCAGGTGGATTTTTCTCGCGCCCCATAATGACCACCAACGTTGATTCGTACTATCCGGCGCTGATCCAGAATTACCCACAGGGCTTCAAGATGATCCAGTTCCAGACCATCCCTGGAGTGAAGCAACAGGCCGGTTGGATGAGCCAAGCGGTGCCGTTTCAAGCCATTCTTATGAGACCAGTTGGAATGTAAGGATCATGATCATGATCATGATGATGACAATGATAGTGACGATGTTGATGATGATGATGATGTTGACGATGATGATGTTGATGTTGATGATGATGATGATGATGATGTTGACGATGATGTTGTTGTTGATGATGATGATGATGTTAATGATGATGTTAATGATGATGTTGATGATGATGATGATGATGTTAATGATGATGTTGATGATGATGATGATGATGTTGATGATATTGATGATGATGTTGATGATGATGATGATGATGATGTTGATGATGTTGATGATATTGATGATGATGTTGATGTTGATGATGATGATAATGTTGATGTTGATGATGATGCTGATGTTGGTGATGATGATGATGATGTTGATGATAATAATGATGGTGATGGTGGTGGTGATGATGATGATGATGATATAGCTGTCGGTGATGGCGATGACGTTGATGACAAGAATTAAGCTAGCCAATCAAGACCTCTTCCTCACCTGTATCAAAATCATTTTTCTTTTATGTAGGACACGTACATGCTTTATGCTAGATATGTTGGATTGTAAACCAGTAGTACCATTTGTTTTATTTGCAAGTAAAGGGATGATGATATAATACTAGCACTGCTGCTAATGATCAATGATTGATACTCTACTACTACTGATAGTTCTTCTAATAATGAGAATGATCATCCTCAATCTTTATAAAGCAAAACTTGCAATAAAGTATCTTAGCACCAATTAGATCTGTATTACTTATCTAAACTTCAGATGTGATTTTCTTGAAACAGTCTTTATGTGGCCACTGGATCTCGTTCTGTTTCTTGCCATAGATTTGTAGAAACAAACAAACAAACAAACAAAAAACGAGCAAGCAACCAACTAACCAAACAAACAAACAAACCTCAAAACAGCAACAAAAAACAAAACAAAACAAAACAAAACAAAACAAATCAGAATCGCAAAAAAAAAACACATAAAAACCCACATCCGAAGCAAAATCAAAACCAAACTTTTTGTAAACTAGAAAAGTTCTCAGAGAGTGCAGACTTCCGTCGAGCAGCTCATTTCCACCATAACACATATATGCATGCTGAAAGTAGTCCAATTTCCCAATACTTGAAGCCTTGCAGTATTTACCTCATCATCCTGCTGTGTGGTGCCTCGAGCAGAGCACGTTCTGTAGTGGGCATATACATATATGCAAACATCAAATACGCGCAGCTTGAACTCCCAAGTTCATTGACCCTATTTGTCAAAAGATTTTTAAAAATCCAAGAAAGTTCATAAAAATTCCCAGATCACCACCAAAATGTAATCATCTCTTCCTTGTGCCATTTTCAACTTATTGTGTAAGTTTCATCCAAATCTGTTCACAACTTTTTGAGTTATTTTGAGAACAGACAGACAAAACAAACACCAACAAAAACATAACCTCCTTAGTGGAGGTAAAAACCCAAATTGCAAAAGTAAGTTTTCTATGACTTCAACAGGTTTTTATGGTTAAAGGAATGGGTGTGATAGTCCAAGCCAAACACAGAAAATAAGTGAGGCCCGCTTTCATTTTGTAAGCTGCACTAGATAGTGAGGAGATAGATACCAAAAATAAAGTAATTCATTCCTTCAAGCTTGAAAAGATATGCTTTGTACATACTAACTATTTGACTAACAATTCATTTTGCTTTATTACTTTCAAGTGCTCTTTATATTTTGCATGTGATTAGTAAAACCAAGCAACTGAGAGCTTTCTAAGGAGGCTGCTTTCCAATCCATCAAGATGATGCACCCCTATTTGGATTCTCTCTGCTACAAGTGTACCAGCTAGAATTTGATAAGCACATTGCAAATCTGTATCAGTTTACATGTATAAGGGTTTCATTGTACACAGTCCATGGCAACTCACCCGCACTGAAGAGAAACCATATCAGCATAGCTATGGCAACCTGCCAACAGCAGAGTTTACCACATCAAACATCAAGTGTGGGGAAACCGAAACCCAAATTTTGATGTAGATTGAGTGAAAGCAGCAATTAAATAGTAGAACACAACAGTGAAAGTTTTGGGAAAATTGGACAATCGTTTGGGTTTTAGTTTCCTTTAATGAAATTGTGCCTCCAGAGTGGTGCGACCGGTCGGATTGTGTAGTGTGCGGTAGGCTGTAGTTGTTGATTATGCACACATTACGGTTGGAAGCTGACTCCACTCATTTTGTCGTTTGCGAATTACTTTCTTCCATGCAGCCCGCCACCAGCTGAGAGTTGGAATCTCCAGATTGTAAAGAGCGCCATTGAACTTCAGACGTTCTATTCCTTTTCCTGGTATTCAACACAGGGTCAAATGGCCAACACGAATGATGTCATGAATAAGGTGACTGGGGAAAAATGAATTTTTCTGTGTCAAATTTTTCATGTTGCACTAAAAAACATCAGTCATTATGCTTTCCAATCAATAGCAGTTAATCACTTCTCTAGTCCCAATTAAAAAAGGCGCAAAGTTTAACTCAAACTGCCTTCAAGTGACAAAAAAAAAGAACAACCCGTCTAGTTTAATTATACACCCGGAGAAATGTCAGGAGATTTGTACACAACAGTATTTGCCCAGTTCATGCTGATTTTATGTGTTCTGAATCCCTTTAATCTTCCCAATTCAAATCTGAAAAGTTCTCTATAGAGCAGTACCCTTCAGACTCAGTAGGTCTCTGGTTTCATCGTAACAGATATTTGTTGAAAGTTGCATGTATTAGAAATTGCTGTTTCAATTAATGTTATAGTGATTAAGCATGTAAATAACAGAATGAAATGGAATGTTGCCTGTGCAAATTGCAATCATTAATTTTGACTGTCATGATTTCAATCATTTTATGACAAGACCAGTTTTCATATCCATTAAATCACATTGCCAGCCTAGGCTCTCTCCCCTTCATTCATGAACCCATCAAATTGTGAGGTAATGCTGCTGCAAAAATTATCATCGTTTCCCAGTTAAATCAACATCTCTGAATTTTGCCGCTCACCTTATTTGGAGAAAAATCAAATGGGACTATTTCAATTCAGTAATTCTGCACAACACCAGAAGAATAAGTTATAGAGATGAAATTGGCATTTGTGTGTGTGTGTGTGTGTGTGTGTTTGTAATAATAATGATAGTAATAATGATGATGATGATGATAATAATAATGATAATTTATGATGATGATGATGATAATAATAATAATAATGATATTAATAATAATGATAATAATAATAATTATAATAATAATAACAGCAACAACAACAACAGCAGCAGCAGCAGCAACAACAACAACAACAAAACAAGAAGAAGAAAAAGAAAAGGAAGAAGAAGAGGGTTTATTTGTAAAGCGCACAGGTTCACCTTTCGGTGCTAATGGCGCTTGTGTGTAAAATTAACAAATTTAACTAAATCCGTTTTTTTTTTTCATCAATAAAAGATATGAAGTGAAATTCAGAGGTGCCATTTTGATGAGGACAATGTGATTATTCCTGCTGCAAAATTCCTCTTTGGCATGATCGGGTGAAAAAGAGAAAATAAGAGAAGTTTGATTAATGAACATTGATGATACAAAACTCCATGTCAGTTTGAAGGTATTCTTTGCTGGTAAAGTGAGTCATTTAATTGATGTTGGCTTACAGATAATGGAAATGACCCAGAAGGGGGCACGGCTGATCTGCATTGAGCCTACCGGTGCTGTACAGGGGCCATCTTTTTCAAGCGGGCTGGGTGGACATGCAGGAAGTTAGTATCACCAAGCTTTTTGTATATTTCCTTAAATTCATCTCCATGAGAGGGAGATGTTATCCTGATCTTATGTTGCTTTGTACAATTTGTATGTAAACTGAAATATCAGAGAAGTTAACTCTGTGAAAATCTGGGTGAAGAGTCGGATGCATAAAAGAAGTTATGAATTTTAGAAGTTTAGATTGTAAGACGTTAGATAACTCTCTGTGATCTTAGTGTTGAGTAGCTCTTCACTTGTTTTGAATGCAAAATTTCACCATTTGTCATATTTCTCAGATACTTGGACACACCAAAATGTATTACTGTAAAACTGGATATTTTCACGTGAGTAATTGTTCATGCTCGACCGGATAAGATGAGTTTAGTATGTTTTGAATTCCATGGAATCAAGACATCAACTACTGAAATATATGGCAAGCGAAAATATTCACTTATATTTTCGTGTTAGTTTCTGTTTGCACGAGATGCGTGCAAATTTTGATGCTGCAAAAATGTCCACTTTTATAGTACTCTGTTTATGTACCAAGCATAGGTCTAAAGTCAAAGGGAAAAAAAGAAAGAAAATTTGTGACATTTTGTGTACAAAGCAAAATGTAATGATGCAAATGCATTTCTAGGTATATTTCTAAATGTATTTCTGAGTTGACATCGATGAGATTTTTGTTTTTCTCTTTCATTGGTGGGAGGGGGGATGGGCCAACGTGATAGGCCGTGATTGCTGTGCCAGTGAAGCTGTCAAAAGTTTTGCCATTGCAGTCATGGTGCTGATGAGATACGTGGTAGGCCATAAAAAACTTGGAAGCGGTCCATGGTGGGACATGACAGGAAATATTTTTTAGTGTAGCCTGACCAGATGCCATGAAAATGGTGCCTGTTAGAGCTATTATTTTGTGCACTGGAGTGAGGACTGGAATGAAGACTACTAGAATAGGGAGGGTAAAAAAAGAGGGAGAATATCCCACCTACCCAAGGCGCACTACATTGCGGGCAAACAGGGTTGCTGTGGCTGCTAGGTAAACATACACTAGATCACAGTAAGATCAGGTCGCAGAAAATTGGATATATGATACACAATGAACTTTTGCCCTTTGTTGATTTTGAAGATGACTTGCTCCATTTCCTCTTGATACCCTGTAGCGATTGGCGTCGACCTGCTGTTCCACATACCACAACACCCCAACCCAACCCCTTACATCTACCACGGCCTTCATGTGGCCATAACGTACGGCGTTCAGGCGGGCTTTGGCATGCCGAGGTATCAGTGCCTGACAGACATCGGTGCGCAGTTTGCTGCTTTTCTCCAGCAAGGCTGGAAGCTGGTGGAGATTAACCCCGACCAGTCAAGCCTGAGACAGGGTGAGTGTATTTGGCACAATCGCTCTGTATACGTAAAGGGGGAGTTCCCCCAAACATGATACATGTGGATTGAGTGAATGTAGCAATATTAATAGAACACATCAGTGAAGTTTGGGGAAAATTTGACAATCTTTTCAAAAGTTAAGTTTTGGTGCCACTGTCATTGGACAAGAAGGCTACAGCAGTCTGTGATGTTGCTGCAGAAGTATGATATTCTAATGAGAATTCCGCAAGATTGTATTTTTATTTAAAGTGAAAAGTACACATTCCTTTGTCTTGCTACTGACATGTGAATGGTAATACAGATGTATATTCCTCCTGTTATCTGGAAGAGGTAAGTCAACTGCTGTCTCATTATGCTAGAAAAATTGAATTTTGTGGAATTTTCTGTATATTTCCTTTATTTTGCTGTTTGCTATGAGTCATGGAACTGTTGTAGTCTTTCCATCCAGTGATTAAGGCACCAAAACTTTAAGAGTTCATAACTTTTGAATGGATTGTTTGATTTTCGTCAAACTTCACTGATTTGCTCTACTCATGTTGCTGCATTCACTCAATCTACATGTATACTTGGGGAAATTTCTCCTTTAACCCTATGTAACCCAAGCTTTTTTTGGCGACTGAATAGCTGAGGAGCCAACCCCCTCAAGATCTCTGCTATCTTTTTTATTGCCACCAAATTTTGCACGTATGTAGCCCATCTCATAATTTACCAGAATGCATAGTAAAAATCAAAATATCTTGTGTAATTCTTATGTTACAGGTAATTAATCATGCAAATATGCTAATTGTACTTGTAATTCTGACTTTTCGCCTTATCTCACCCATTTATTGACCAATTGCAACCAAATTTGGTGTCTGTGTAGCTTATCATATATGCTATGATATTGTGTTGTCAAATTAATGAAACTCACTGAAACTTTGAACATTTTAAAGTGATTGATTATTCAAATATGCAAATTTCTTCAGATTTTCTGCATTTTATCGCTGAAGAGTAACTGAAAAGTTAGGAATTTACTTCTGTTTAAGGATCAAAAGTTTCATAGTTTCACTACCTCCTTTCTGAGTTTCTCAGGCCAAGACTGATTCAGAACGAGAATCTTTATGGTGTTTTTGGTGCCAGTTTGCATATTTTGTGTGTAAATGCCAAATCTTGAAGCTGATTTTTTCAAAAGTGCTTATTTAGGATACACATTTTGTACTATTTCTATAGTAGATGTTCTTTTTTTGTTTTGTGTTGTTTTGCTTTTCTTTTTTTAACATATTCACAGCTTACTGTAACTAATCGTACATTAATTAAAGATTTAGAGTGTAGAAAATTCAAGAATACAGTAACAGGAAAATGAACAAATGCAACTTTATCAAGACCTTGTGATAAATTATCACAAATATAGGAAGTTACATGCTGAGAATGGATCAAGAACTGTTTCTTGTGCCCCTTCTTACATTGTTCAAGTAATTTTTCTCTTTTGTTTATACATGTCTGTTTGTGTGTGTTTATTTGTCTCTTTGGTTTCTCATCTCCACAGCAACTGGATTCGCAAGTGGTCAGGTCACCATGAATTCCATGTGGTTCTTTGAGAAAGAGGCTGCCTTCGTCAATGACCCTACTCCTAGATGGCAGGGAACCATTGTCACCTATCAACACAAAGTCAAGGTACAGCCCTTACCTACAGAGGGCGCCCTGTCATGAACATAACATATACATTAGCCGCGATCTCACTGGCAAATATTGTAAAGTTTTAGTTTGTGAAGTCTAAGGGTGCATTTGAGTGCTCTAAAGTGAACCAAAGCGAGCTGAATTAAAGCATACCGTACTGAACTGTGCCAGATTTGAAGCGTTGGAGCACTCTGTTGAGAAAGCTTACCTTATGAGTTATTTTTAGAGCGGGTCACACATTTTATAGCAACAGGGTCATTTACCTTGTGCACTTGAACTACTTACAGCTGTCCTGAACAAAGAGAATGAACTTTTTGGATTATGATGTACATGTATGTGCCTGTTACGTGCATTCTCACATGCGAACTTTTGGTATGCTTTTGGTACCCTTTTGGAGCACATCGGAAAGTGGTCCACTTTTGGATTGGTTCAGTACAGTACTCTACACTTTAGGAGTGTTCAAACCCTCCTCTGGGGCAGGTACGGTACGGTTCACTTTAGGAGAGTGCTCGAACGTACTCGTTCATCTCAAAGTTTTGCCAGAGTGACCTCAAACTTCTGAAAACTTCTTGTGAAGCTTCTTGCAAAACTTCTCACTCAAACTAGGGAAAATTCCTGCACCCTGCCAATCTTCTCATAGTTTGGGCAGTCTGAATGCTCGCACCTGTTTGTGGGTGGTGCCTCCAAAGTGCGCACTCAATGGGATGTACATGTGTGCATTGTTCCACACCTTAAACATGTGCAGTGCACCCATTTTTGTGCGTATGATGCAGAAAGGAAATGAAGCATGCATACCAAAAGTTGGATGTTCCAATATATGCATGTTGCACAACATATCATAGGGTTTCTCCTGAAATATTTATATTGTTGTATACTGCAAAAGATGAAATACAAAATTATCATCAGGAAAAAAGAAGAATTTGATTGGATTATGTTTCATGCACTAAAGTTAAAACAGAAGTTAAAACAGAAGTGAGTCCAGTTTAATGGTTTTTGCAAAATTAATATTGCAACAGACATTTACTTGTTGTAGTCATATTATCTTGTATTGTAGTGTTCAAAATCTTGCATCGTCGATATATCTTACCTCAGATGAACTTTCAGTTTTGTGGTAATATTGCCTTGATTTTTACCATGTAGGGCTCCTTCGGTGGGGTAGTTGCCTCCAGGCACACATGGGACCCAGTCATGGTGGAGATGGGTCAGAGGGGCTGGGAGCTCGCCTGCATCCTGGAGACTCCAGAGGTTATCCAGGCCAGCCTCACCTCCAGCACCATAACGGTCCTCCTCTTCTTTCAGAGACCGATCTACCGCCAGGTCTAGACTTTTGGACGTTGCCATGGTAACCTCGTCACGTGTCTCTGTTCTTCCGTCTCCATTTTATTGGTGATGGATTATTTGAATCCTAAAATGAATGGCTCATGTACATACATCCTGTGATACTTTCTGTTGTAAGCAGACATGAGGCTGTCTCGGATCATTGCCCTGTAAGACCAACAAAAGATGAGGCTGGCTTAATGTATGTATTAATTCTCTGCAGCAGGTTAGGATTTTGCCTAAACGTGCAGATGACCTTTCTGCACTGATATGAATTTGGGTGACCTGGGGGGGCATTTCATGAAGTGTTTTGTTCGATATTTCATCTGACAGACTGTGATGAACTACTGAAATCCTTGCATCTGATTGGCTGAGAGCAAATTTGTCCGACAAATTTGTTAGACAAAATGCTCCATGAAATTCCCCACCCAGAACTTAATCTATGTGCTCTGGCATGTAGAGCCTAGAGAATGAACGGAAATATGAACCAAATTGCAGATCTTCTGACTGGAGAAGAAAAAAGAGATCACCTTGAGCCCCAAACTGAGCTTTGTTGCCCAAACACTGCAGTAGACACAGGATTAGTGTAGATCTGAGGCAGTAGTGATAAACCACTCCCCTGAAGCTGACCTCCCAGCAGGTTATAGACCAAGCCTTGCCCTTTCTAAAGACTAAACCTAGATTATTCCTCTGAAGAAGATTGAGTGAAGGATAGTCATACATAAGGGGATAATCACCCCAAAGCTCTGACTTTTTAGGCATATCTTCAGAAGAAATTATAGAGAAAATGCTCATTTCGAAAGAAGTGTGGAAGGATAAAGGAGGCAAGGTAGACCAGTAACAACTTTGACTGAAAAAATTAAGAAGCATACTGGTCATAGTTGTTCAGCTGCATCCCATCGGGCACCAGATAGGGGAGGTTGGCATGAACTCATCCATGTCACAGGAGTGCATGTTTGCTCCAAGTGAAATGATGATGATGATGATGATGATGATGGGCTGCAGGGCTATCTCAAAGAATGGACCAAACTTAGATGGTTCCCAGAAGCACAGGTGATGTCTGTTTTGGAATACAGTCATAGACATCCACTGTAACCTCTTTTAACTCTTGTAGCTCCTGTGGTAACCAGTTTAATATGCTAACATCAAAGGCAAGTTTAGATTGCTATCCATGGACGATTTTAACAGGGAACAATTTTCCCCAGCTAGGGAGAGTGTATACAGGAATGGATCAGTTATGCATTTTATTTTCAGCATTTCATCCTCTACATTTGACACAAGCAGCTATGGTAATTACAGTTTAATGTTCATTGGTATCTACTCACTTTATGAACAGATAAGCTGGTATGCGCATGTACAGATTCATACACACACACACACATACATGCATATCTATCAATATAACATTATATATATATGTATATAATTTTATCTTAGATGATAGTGAAAATGGTCTTGATTGATATCCCTTGTGCATGAAGCACTGACATGATTTTAAAAAAGCAATTGAGCCATATGTGAGCTGTTTTGATGCCACTGAATGAATAACTCATGAAACTTGCCATATACATCTCCCCTCTGAGAATCTTGCATGTGTATGTAAGTAGAGTATCTCTATATTATTTTATTATGAGATATAATTCCTAAAACCTGTTTCTATCACTGGATAAATTCGTCTGACTGTGCCTAGGCAGTGTATTGTTGAACCTTCATTAATGTTGAGACCAACCAAATGTATGTGTATATTCTAAAAAAAAAAAAAAATGGTTGTGTGTTATTGTCAATCAGATTATCTGAAGATGTACATGAATGGCGCATTGTTTAATGTAAAAGTTGTTGAATAATGGAAACTCAGAGCCTTTTTGACTAACTCTGTATCTGAAAAGAACAAAATTGTTGAGTCTGAAAAATACAATGTTCCTGTAAACATACTTTTCATGTACTGCTTGATTATGGGTGCTGTCAGTAATCTGATCCATGGATTCCACCTGTAAATGGAGCTTTCTTGCCCAAACAAAATGAGGAAGTGGAGCCTGCATAGATGTTCATTATTTCAGGATGTAATGTCCATACTTTCAGACTTTTTTTATAATGTATTCAAAGTAACATGATTAGTTGACATCTCAGTGTTTGAAATGCAGCTGATGTATTGAGTGTTTGATTGCTTTATTTTTCATTTTTTTTTTTTTGCATTTAGTGGTTGAGCAAAGAGACTCAATTTTGTATGTGCACACTTAGCAGCTCTGACCTTATGAAAAAGTGTTTTAAAGGGATGCAAATACCAACAATTTCCCTGTAATTGTGGAAGCGCCCTCTATCTTGAGTTGTTTCATAATTATGCATCATATTACTTAAAGTAAGAGATCAGTACCCTTATGAGCATTTTCCTTCGTGATGACTTAACTTAAAATTCACTTTTTGTGCTTATCCCACTGTATTTAGTGGACTTGCCTGCACTATATTACCCACTTTTATTCTCCAGGTATTTGTCAATCTTCAGTGTGAGGGTCACAGTCTTAAAAAAATGATGTGTTTCGAGGCAAAATTATTTTGTGCTCTCTGGTATATTGCTGATGTAAAAACCAATTTCCATACAGATTCTGTATGTTTGGAAAATTGAGTGTTTTTGTTCCTCTCTGTTTTGAGTAGAATATCCATCACTAGTTCTACTGTCTTGCACTGTGAATCATAACCCAAGTCCATCCCCTTGTATTCTGGGTTCACTATGAGTGTAGTATTAATTCCAAGTTTCTTTCTTTTCTTTTTTTGTTTGTTTGTGGTTTTATTCCTGAAGTACTTGTGAAGGGGTAGGTGCAGTGTAGCTGAACAGTACTAAGTGCAACTAAAAGTAGGACTGATAGATGACATATCACAGTCATCTCCGTTATGTGTCCTTGTTTCCGGAGATGTGGGAGAGTCGCCTGTTGCCCAGTCTGACTCTCTTTCATAAGGCTGGCTCGTGGCGTCCCTGTTGGCCAGGCTGAAGTATCTTCAGTTTCCTGATAGTTGGAAGGCTGTAAAGTGTTGTCAGTGAAGTATATATGAAAACGGGGAATTTACTTTTACCTCATATTTAGTTAACATTCCTAAAGCAGTGGTTTGAGATGTGACATTTATGACAAGCACCATTTTTTTTGCATTTTGCAGTGCCAGTGCAATGCAAAAATAAGCAATTATTATTTTTGAATATGTCATTGCCGCATAAAGCCAAAGAAAATCATAGTAATGGCTGTTGCGTATTGATTAACTGATTATTGATGATATATTTAGGGGGACAAGTTATTTCAATTTAAAATGCAATTTGACTTTATGCTACCAGAGCTTAACAGTATACAGTGCTTTGTCTGAGGTTTTAAAAAAAAGGTTTTGATAAGTCCTCTGTTGTCACCATCACTTACATAAATTTTCCCTTGTCAAGTGCCCTTTTCTTCCATCATCACATTGTGAATTGGACAAAGCACTAAAGAAAACAGAGAAATGACCTATAATAATTATTATGAGTGCAGCTTGTCAGTTGACCAAAGGAAAAAACAACAAAAACCTACATTAAAGACAAGGAAATATTGTCATACGAAAACCAAATATTTAATGTAGTGTACAGGAGATGTAAAGTATATGTACATGTGTACTACAAATTATGTGCCTTTTAATAAAAAATATCACTTCTTTCTTGGTTGTCTTTGTAAAGCAGGTTGTGTGATATATTTACCTTTGCATTTAGCTTCTATAGGTTGTTTTTTTTCTGTTCACAGTGATTTTTATGTAAACGTTTATGTTAAAGATGCCGAGTTTCTTTCTTCCATGGCACACACCTATGTTCACACATCTGTATTCATTCAACTTTTCACCTTTTAAAGCTGCATGACAGCAGAAATGTAACGTAAGAAGTCACATTTGTGAGGTGTGTCCTATTTGCCCATCAGGTCCTGATGTGATTTTGCTACAAAGATTATCTTGTCATTAAATTTAGAATTTGATTTGGACCCTTTTATCGGAGAAAGATTCGATTGAACTTTTCAAAAAGTTAAAATCTGCATCCCCCATCTCACCCAAAACTATACCTACACTTTGTTGTTGTAATCTACTATGTATCTCATACTGCAGCATCAGTAATCCGAGGAATGTGGAGACGCACAAATGCATTTCATCTCAATATCAAACGAACGTGACCAAACTAAACAGATAAGGCAATATACGAATTTCTTTTGAGAATTGTATAATGGGAGCTTCCTTTAGAGGTGGTCACATGAAAGAAAGTTAAATACTACGCAAGTTGGGTACATACGAACATCAGAAGTGTATATGAAATAAAGAAATGTGTTCACACTTGCCGTCTATTTTTTTTAAAAATTTAATGACGAAGTCCTCGGGAACTTTATATCGCAATTTCGTTATTGCCGAACAGCCAAGTGTACAAAGATGTATAGATGATAAGTCGTGGACCTGATTTTCATTTCGTTGTAACGAGAATTTCGTTATCACTGGTTATAACCGCGTTGGTTATAACGGGAGCGCACTGTAGTAGTGCCATGGGAGAATATTTCAAGACTCCAGTATTTTCGCTGTCTGTCAGACTTATACTGCACATAGTACAATGTTTAGTTCAGAGTTTTTCGGTTTTTTTTTTTTTTTTTTTTTTTTTTTTTTTTTTTTTTTTTTTTTTTTTTTTTTTTTTTTTTTTAGCGGGAAGCAGTGTATTAGTAATTACCTCAGACATTATAGGCTGCGTTGAATAATGGCATTCATGAACGTTTGCTGGCGCGCACACACGTACGCACGTGGGGAAAAAAGAATGACTTAGGATCCGTTGCAAGTTGATGAATCATGTTTGAACTTTAAAAAGCTTTAATATTACAGACACAAAGTGTTTGTGTGTTTGTGTGTGTGTGTGTATTTTTGCGACAATATGAAGTGAAAGACTATCAAATTCCAGGTATTTTAAAACTTTTGCTGAAGACATCATAGAAAGGCATCTACTGTTGTAAGTTTGTATTTCTTAATGTTTGATACTGTTTTAATTGAGTGTGTACAGGTTGTGGCAGTGTTACATAGTATATCTACCTATAATGCGTATTACTAAAGGGAATTTATCATAATAAAATGAGTTATAATGTATCACCTCAGTCATAGTTTCTTTGTTTATTTCATTGAATTCAGTTGGATTTCATCATGTCCGGGTACACACATAAACACACACCCACTCACACACACGCACCCATATACATACACACGCACACACACATCCACATAAAAATCCAAGACATATACCTACACACCCAGGGACATTCCTACGCCACTAACAATGTCAGATAATTCGTCACTCAGATAGACACAATTGCCCGAATTCACGAAGGTGGTACAAAATGAAACCATGGTTTAAACCATGGACAAAAACCATGGAGCGCCAGGTGTCGCACGGAATATTTCGTTGCGAAATTGTCCATTTCGTTGACAAAATGACCGTTTCGCTAACGAAATTATCATTTCGTGGACGAAATGTTGTCATTTCGTTCCAAAATTATCATCTAATCGACGAAATGACTGATTCCGTAACGAAATATTCCATGCGACACTTGGCGCTCCATGGTTTTTGTCCATGGTTTAAACTATGATTTCGTTTGTACCACCTTCGTGAATTCGGGCCAACGTGGACACACCATTGGTATTTAACACTTGTTCCGCAATGGTATTTACAGTGATCTAGGTGAATCCGAATTTTTAGACCTCCTCTGCAAAATCCTGGCATTGTACAGAGAAAAAAATTTTCTACCAGAATCTAGTACAGATATGCACTTTGCAACAGTCCTTCACCAATGTGATTTCTCTGTAACTGAAAAAAGGGGGAGGGTTACATGATAGAATATTGATAGCGATCATCTAATTAGGTGTTTCCATATTGACCTAGCAAAAAGTAAGGAAGGGCTAAAGGTTACGAAGGGGACTTCAGTTGTTATTTTTTTTTCTGCGTAGGTTTACTTTCCGTGTGGCTGCTTTGAAATGAATTCCTGTTTTACTATGTGATTACTTTGGACAATTGATTTAGTTGTGTGATCTGTGGGAAAATAGACCTGTACATGCATTTAATGAGTGAAAACAAGTAGCTTTTGTTACCACAACAACATTTTTGTCGTACTGAGAAATGAGAAGGTGTAATTTTGTTACGTATTCCTTTTTTTTTATTTCATTGAAACTGTTAAGATACTGTTTGGTCTCTGTGAGGCACGGAAGAAACATGTTACTTGATTAAATTTTACGCATTCTAATGCCATTGGGTCGCTATCTAAACACGTGTCTATTGTGCAACTTACATCTTGCCAATGCAATGTAGTATGAAATGTCCGGGACTGCAAACAAACGGCAAAATCAGATTTTGCAAACCTTTGCTCTGTACCCAATGAATACTGTAACATGCACTAACCATCATTGATTTTCAATTTGTGTATATGTATATTACAAATTGATGGCTTTGTGATTTATAAATAATCAAATTCTGTAGTACTACAGATCTGGTCTCGATTAAAATTGTGGCAGTCAACGTTGATTATTTTCAAGTTATGCGTCTGTTGATCACCACTCAATAAGCTGACGTGCATATTTTATACGAACACAGAGACACACAAAGCTTCTACAACGTAAATCAGCTTGTGCTGTGTCGATCTACTGAAGATGTGAACGTGTGTGGCGCCCCATGCTGTAAACAGCGCCATCATCCCGAAGTTAGCGATCACATCATTTGACGTCTGCATCGAGCCCAATAATGACCGAAACATGAAAACCCAAAAAGCAGGAAGTGTATGGAAAATGTGCATTAAGCGTCGCAGCAGTAAAGCGTGGATTGAATGGGATATACATTTAATACGTGTAAAGGAGAAAACTTTAAGGAGACACACGCACACACATACACACACACACACACACACACACACACACACACATATATATATATATATATATATATATATATATATATATATAATCATAAACATATGGGCCTAAACAGAGGGAATCAACGACATAAAGAATGAGAAGAAAACAAGGAAAGAAGCAATTAGACACTATCATCGTCAATTTAGATAAGATTACTGCTTTTGCGTGTAATAGCATAAATTTTCGAATTACAACCGTTAATTCTCCACATATTGCCCATTGCTTTTCCTTATATTAAAAAAAAATGGAAAAACAATGCTGCCCTCTGGATATCAATGATCCTAAGATATGTGGATGCATGTGTGATGTACATAAACTTGTAAACTTGCAACTTGTAAATGCTACCCGACCTAATTTCTTAGGTAACCATACCGACCATTAACTGGCATACAAAACTGTCTATCTGCACCTGGGTGAAAAAAAAGAAAAAAGAAAAAAGAAAAATAAATATGCAATGGTACGCTGAACAGTGAAAGGCCTACTTGTATTAATAAACAGACAAACCTTCTCTGAAAGCAGTCAAACCTCTCATTTTCTTCTTCCCTTTCCTCTATCATAACTGTACGCCAGTCACTTGCCCTCTGTTTTGTTCCTCTTAGGATGTATTATGTATAAGGCTGGAAGCAAACAGAGCTAGAATAGGCTTAAGCTGTATAGTAGACCTTCTGTATTATTTATCGTGCCGAGTATACACTTTTGTAATACAACAGTGTAAGTCCAATGGAGACAAAATTAATTTTAAACAGCGTATATGTATTATATATATATATATATATATATATATATATATATATATATATATATCCGATGGGCATATCCGTTGGATATAGTTTGTTGAGGATTGACGAAAAGTGATCGATGCTGTGAAGCAGAGCATAATTATATATATATAATTATATACATATATATTTAATATAGATAGTGTGTGATTTTGAATGCACTACATTATATTATTATGCGCGGCAAATGTATGAATTCCCACGAGAATCACAGGCAATATAATTATGTATGAAGTTTCATGAAAAGTTACCTCCAGCCATTGAAGAGATATGGAGTAAAAGGTAAAATTGTAGCAATTTCACCTGACATTTGATCTTTGACCCCATTGTTCAAAACTTTCTGTAGAGAATCAGTGTATCTGGTAATACATGTACACACTAGTTTAAAGTTTTCATGAGAATACCTTCAGGCACTGCAGAGATATGGGGGGGAAATATGAAAATCATTGAATTTGACCATGACCTATGACCTTCGAACTTGAGCGTGTGCACTCAAAAGTTGACAGACGCAGCTTCGTCCACTCGTGCATATACGTACATAATACTGAGTATACCAAGTTTCGTTTAGATACCGCCATTGGTTCCGAAGTAACACCCATAAAATCGATAACGGACAGACAACCTGGAGACATCGTACCTCCGGAGACACATTGTGGCCGAGGCATAAAACAAAAGAACCTAGCAACAAAACAAAGAAAAAAACCCTCACACAGACCAATTGATAAAGCAACAGTGAAATGCTAATCCACTTGAGACGATGATAATCTACGTACATATCAATGAGACAGGTCGGTGTCCTGTGAACTGGTGATGGAGGGGGGGGGGGGGGGGAGGGGAGAGAAATCTGACATTTTAGGTATAAATGAAAGACTGTTGTATGTCCACCCGATCCGATACAAGACACGACGTCGGGTTCTTCATTTCAGTCATGTAATCTGAGGCTACCACGCATGACACCTCAGACAGGCGTGACTGGCGTTGCCAAAACGTCTCGCCTACCAATGCTGTTCTAACGTTATGTCACCACATTCCTTATTGTCATTTCGTTCTCCTGGTGCGAATTAAGGCAGGCACCAATATGGAGAGCAAAGGAAAAGTAAGCGCCACTGAACTTTGGCGTTATTCAAAAGATGGTAAAGCCGATAACAAGTGGATATGTCAACACGCGGCAAGGTCAGATTTGAAAATGAATTACATGTACATAATGAAGGGGACTCGTTGTAATGGAACAGTGAAGTTAAAGAAGTTTCCCTCTCTCTCTCGCTCGCTCTCTCCCTCTCTCTCTCTCTCTCTCTCTCTCTCTTTCTCTCTCAAAACGTCAATACCAGACGATATTCATAAAGCCACCTCTTTCGATATATTTTATTCAAACGTAAACTTAGGGAAAATTTTGTACAAAATTATTGTTCATAACTTCTCGATATTCTTGGCTGGCATTATCTCATAGAAATAATTATAATTCACTTTTTTTTAAAACCTGCTTTTGTTATTTCAATATAATGGTGTTTATCATTGCAGATTTCTTTTTTCTGTTCCTCCATCTGTATATTTCTTCATCTCTTTGTTTATAAAAATATGAAAATGATTACCACTAATGTATTTTTTCACTGCTTACCTGGGTCGGCCTGATCTTAGGGAAACTTTAATTCCCCGTTGGCTGCTTCCCTTCAGCTTATCATATTCATATTCATATCATCATATCATGCATTTTATATATCAGTCTTTACTCTGTAGTTTGTTACGATTGCTTATCATTGTCACTGATTGATTTTGTTTTTTTGTTTTTGTGCTGAGCAAATAAATTCAATACAATTCATTTAAACTCTGAGGACCCGTACCTCGATAGATTTTGTAAAATGATATCCAACTATAGCCATGAATGTGACGTAGCATTTATTGAATGATTTCAAGCACGTGGCAGTGATGCTCGCAGCTTTGTAAACATGTCCAAGCGTCTGGAAGAAAAACCGCGAAGTACACATTATGCTCCCTTTTGTTGCGAAAAAAAAAATCCAAACACTCAAATTTAACCGTAATTTGCTTTGAATGCACGCTTATCTTTATATCTGTAATAATTGCAGCGTATTCCCTGTTCGACTTTTTTTCAATCTTCTCAAGGAGCTTATTGCGTAGGTCCTGATCTCTCAATTTTATAAATACAATTATGACGTCATGATCACACTTCTTTTTCATGCTTAAGATGAAATTCTGTTCCCTACTCTTATGTTCATAGGTACATGCTTCTTTGTTTCTGCTTTCTTTGTAAACTTTTGATAGGGATACTATTTTATTCATAGGCACATCACGTATAATAGCGCCACGATTGCCACCAACTTCTTTCGGTATTTCTGACAAACTCACGATGGTTTTGACGTACATCTTCTCATCACAAAACAATAGATAAAGCTGAGTAGATTGGCACTTGTGTTTTTCGCGTGAAAAATCGAAAACAACATAACAGGCGCGGACAATCGGAAACGTGACTTGAGTGATTCACTGTCACAATATAGAGAGTTAAAACTGAATCAAGAGTATAGCACCTGTTTCAACAGAACTTCAAAGTAACTTCAGAAATGAGTATAACAAGCTCCGTCGAATGAATGTAGTACGCAACTTGACTTGGATATCGAGGAAAAGTCTAAAGACTTGACGAAGTGTAAATCACCAAACAAAAACAATCAAGTGGAAATTTTGCGGAAAGGCTTCATTAGTTGACAAATAATTTGTCAAATTGTCAACAGAACAAGAGATGATAAATTATAAGCTTGATTATGATTAGTATTCTTGGTTTCTGACGATAAGTGAACAACCACTCATGTATAGATATTCATTTATTGATTCTTATCGAAAGATAGAATCATATTCATGCCGCACGCAAGTAACAGAATTGCCGAAGATTATCTAGTTATCAGATATGGAAGATTAATGTGCAAGGAATATCGACCAACGCAATCATAACAAAACACGGACTGAAAGACCTAAAAACTATGAAGTCAACTATGCAAATTGACAAAATCTGCATCTTCGTGTCCACGCATTTATAGTGCCAATTGTAGGGTGATGTGTTGAACATGCCCATAACATGTTCACATGTTTAGAGAGAGAGAGATATAATCTTGTATTATTCAGACGAACTAATTAGGGCGTTGATTTGGCTCAGTCGGCAGTGCGTCTGCCTCCAGATCCAAAGGACCCGGGTTCGATCTCCGAGTCTTACTGAGCAATGTTGTGGGTAATCATACCATCCCGTCTAGTAAGAGGCAAAACACTCTCTCCCTCAGGTAGGAAATAAATTTGCGGTCTTGTGGTAAGAGAGTCAGAACTCACGATATTCGTTCATCGCAAAGAGCAGGGTGTTTAACCCGGTGAAGAGTGGTCCCGCCTCACGTCCAACTGAAGCCCATGGAATACCAGCTGAATATTGGCTATCCAGCCATCTTTTTTTTAATGAAATGAAAGAGGAAGAAAGAAAGAAAGAAAGAAAGAAAGAAAGAAAGAAAGAACAAAGAAATTAATGAACGAAAATTCAGATAAAACGAGACGGACACCATTAATGGTTACTAAAGTCTCATGCAGAAACAATTTATTCACACCTTATCACTTGCCCTCACACAAATATGGAATGCACATGAAACAGACGTTGTACACACACACGATTTTGTCGACTAAAATGGTTGGATTAAAATGAAGACTTTCAAAGACAAACCGTTTCATGGTTGATCGAAATTATTTTGTATCTGCAAGAATAATTGACCTAATCACAAGAAAGCGCGCAAAGGGAATTGGTTGAGTCTCGCCTGTCATCTCCATAATACATCAAATTTCGATGAGATTTTGGTCTTGGACTAACGAATCAGGTTTTCTGTGATCCATTTCAACGAAGCAGTGAGTTTTCGGTTTCATTCTTCTTTGTTTCGAGGGAAAATTCGTGAGAGAGAACTGTCTTGTCTAAGAACTACAAGAATCACGTGTAAGAACGCAAGTCATACATCAGCTAAAAAAAAAAAAAAAAAAAAAAAAAAAAAAAAATCATGATTGTCCATTCTATTATCCTACCGACGCAGTAGAACAATGCCCACGCGCAAAGGGACGACTCTGCTTTTGTCCGAGCTGTAATTTATAACAGGTGCCCCAAGTCTGCTCGCATGTGCCCTAACAACCTGTCAAATATAGCACACGTGATTGAACTTGGGCTTAAAGCTTTAGCCTTAGCCATAAGAATCATCTTCCTCTATCAAAGATAGCAGACGTTGGAAGCAATCTAATGAGATTATAAAAAATTGGGACTAATGCAAATACGTGATTGTACGCTACGTTATACATGTGGGCGTGAGCAACGTGTAGGTATGGATTCGGTTCATTCCAGTAATTTTTCGTTTGTATTTTGTTTCATGAAGTTATTTATAATGAGTTTTGTGAGATATACAATTTTCCCCGAGCGATTATTGGGATTCATTATAATGTAGAATTAGAATATTGAAGCACTCGACGAAAGATACTAAAAACTTTCATCGGCTGGGAATGATGATAAATTAAATGACTGAGCTTCAACCAACCTTGAATTGTAGAGAGCAAGCTTTCGTCCTGCTCTTGAGGACTTTCTCAAGCCTTATGCAGTGGAGTGTTGTCTTGCTGCCGTTGCCTGTCATTGTTAATCACTGGACCCTAGATTGGTGAAAGGGTATAGCCTGAGTCTCTGTTGAGAGCTGAATTAACCCTTCTGATCCAAAGTGCTTCCTTTATTTTTCTTTTTAACCAGTTGCTTTCAAAGTCAATGATACGCGCCTCATCCCATTCAATGTTGTGTCCTGTGTTGTAAGAGTGCTCAGCTATCGCAGAGTGTGATGGATTGTTTAGTCTCAGTGCCCTTTTGTGTTCCTTGAGTCTGTCGTTCAAGGTTCTGCTGGTTTCCCCGATGTAACAATCATGGCAATCAGCACAAGTGATCTTATATACAATGCCTGACCTTATTTGCCTTGGGACTTTGTCTTTAGCATGGACTATAGTCTACTTCTCAGGGTATTAGAGCTCTTGAATGCAATATCAACATCCTTGTTATGGAATGCTCTTTTCAGACGGGAGGATATGGTGTTAACGAAGGGGAGGACTACCCTATTGCTAGTCTCCTTCCTTTCCTTTGTGGGTGACTTAGTTCTCAGGAGCAGGACGAAAGCTTGCCCTCTACAATTCAAGGTTGGTTGAAGCTCAGTCATTTAATTTATCACTCGACGAAAGCTTGGAAAAAAAATTCGAACAATCCTTTACAAATTTCACAACTTGTGTGGAGCTTGTATCTAGAGAGGTTGGCACAGAGAACTATCAAAAACTTGAACAATTCATAATGATAGCAGAACAGACTTAAATTGGCAGGGATTTCATGTAATAAATGGGGGGGGGGGGGTGGAGGACGGAAAAACCGAAGGCGAAAAATATGCATACATCTTCATCCGCGTGTGCTGATTCACTGTATAGTAAGTTTGTGAAAGTGAACCGAAGGGGGAAAGGGTGTGTTAGGGGTTCCCCCTCTGTTCAGTTCAGTTCAGTTCAGTTCAAATCCCACACCCTCCCACGCGAGGAAGCTTTTGCATTTTCAGAATTGATATTCAGTGATCAGGTGCACACTGTGGTGGTGGAAAATCTTTAGTCAATATAATATAGTGTTCACCTATGTACTGGTTCGCAGTTCACAGATACCAATCATGAAAAATGCCAATGAAATAGGGGGGAAAAAAGTATATTGAGCTTTAAAAATCGGAAAAGTGGGACACGTCACCACCCCCCCCCCATTGCCGCCTACATATTGTGTGCCCGATCGGGCCACCAAATTATATATCTTTTCTTAGAAAGTGGTGGCCCCAAATTTATGCCTCTGGGCCACCACTTGAATATATAATCTGAAATTTTCGCAGAGTGTTTTACTTGTCTTTCTGCATTCCTTGAATCCAAATATTTGTTTGTGAAGACCTCTCGTGTTCTACCAGTGTTTTCACTCCATATTCAAATTGTCTTAAATAGTTTGACTCAGATTAAACAAGGAAGATGATAGAGGTTCATGCAAATTTGAAAAAGAACACACACACACACATACACACACATACCCCCCACACACACCAATCTTCAAAAATTGTGTAAAACAAATTCGTACTTCATACATCTTCACAAAACAGTGACAGTGGTCACAATTGCAAAATGTATTCTGTGAATTAGATGACCTGTGATCTTCATAATCGTCTTGTGTATATTATAATCTTTCATTGACCTGAACATGAATTTAATGATTTTGGAGAAAATCAAAAGAAATTCCACGTTCTACACATCAAATAGTATAGCTAAATTCTTATTAGGCATCAATAATGACCGTGTTGTGTGTATGTGTGTGTGGGGGGGGGGGGGAGGTGAATAGTTTATTGGTAGGTCTTCAAGCAGTGACTATAGCTAAACTTTCTATTGTTTCTATAAGCACGACATTTAGGACCGTCGTAATATTAATAGAAATGGAAATACCAGACTATACCTTTTGAGAAAAATTGTTCGCAGAAATAAAGACCACAAACTGTATTTTAATTGCCAAAGGCATGCAAACCCACGAGTGTATTCCGTCCCACATACAGACAAAGAGAATAATTATACACATACAAATGCACGCACACGCGTATACTTGATATAGACACGCACTATACATGCTATACAAGCGCTGTTCATGAAAGTTATTACTTATTGCATGTTTGTGTGTGAGAGATGTGTGTGTGTGTGTGTGTGTGTGTGTGTGTGTGTGTGTGTGTGTGTGTGTGTGTGTGTTTAACGCTGTCGTTATCATTATAACGATCTTATCAGCTCGTGGCTACTCGTCGTGCTAAAACGCATGACCCTGATATTCCGATTTCCAAGGGATTTCAGTAACATTTGCTCTATTCTTCATCAAAAGACGTAAGATATATGACGCGAAGGCGGGCTTCCTGGAAATAGTAATAACTGAAAATTTGTTGTATTGAGGAGGATGGGATTGCGATGAAGCGAGGGAAGCCAGGTTCATCGTTGTGCGAATACTGGCGATGGGCCTGTTCCAAACAATGGAATTGAAGTATGAGAACACTCCACTCCCCATTTAGTCCGTGTGTCAATAGACAATTCGCTAAGGGGGCGGATATTGCTATTGACTCCAACTGTTTCAGGTAGTCGGATCCTATTAATGAATTCTAGAGGAACAAAAAGGAAAGATTTATGGGAAAATGGAGCGGAAGGTTTGCTTGCCGTGACTCTGCCTTTTAACTGTCTGCTTACACATTCACCACTTATCCATTTTCCAATTTGCGAGCACTTGTTTAGGCGTTTACCTAATGAGGCAATCATACTTTTTTCACTTGACCCCAATCGGGAAGGGCTCAAAGAAAACTAATCCATTGATTTACAGCTCTCTCAGCTTGTACAGGACAGAACTATGTCATCGTTGAATATCTGTTGAATTCAGCAATACATTTCTCGATTATAATCGTATTTGGATTTGAATGAATAATGTAAGTTGCAAACTCATCCTTATCGGAGATCGCATGCCGTGTCTATAACGTTTAGAACCACAAAAAGCGTCAAATGCATGAAGAGTATAAAAAGAGACATAGTCCAGCGGATATAGAGCACATATAGGGTGAATCATGCACATTATGGTAAAAGCACCATACTTGGTACACATGTACATGATGCCAATACAAGTCATTTCTGATATGGAAGCCACTCTGATTCAGCCTGTGACGGCCGTGGCGGCCATTTTTCAAAATGGCCGCCATGTGATATAGCAATGCTGTGTATTTTGGAAACTATAAGTCCGATTGTCGTTATTCTTGTACCAAAGTATAGGTTTTGAGGGTCAAGGATTCCAATAAAATAGCTTTTGAGAGGATAAAACCACGGCAACCTACTTATTAGCGGCCATTTTGAAAAAAACATGGCTGCCGCTCTACATTCTATTCATATATCTTTAAAACCAATGGATGCATCTTCATGATTCTGGTACAAACATATGTTTTTGAGGTTCAATTATTTAAATGGATACATCTTTTCGTGTATGCAACCATCACATCCTATGTTTTGGCTGCCATTATAAAACATGGCCACCGCAATATATACTATACTGTAGGCCTACTTCTTTGAAACTAATTGGGGTCAATGATTTTAAACAAGCATTTGTTGATGAATAGAACTAACACATTTCGTTTTCATGTTTTTCATGTCCATTTTGATAAATATGACTGCCGAACTACAT
The DNA here is from genome assembly GCF_040938485.1 of Diadema antillarum. Taxonomy (NCBI): domain Eukaryota; kingdom Metazoa; phylum Echinodermata; class Echinoidea; order Diadematoida; family Diadematidae; genus Diadema; species Diadema antillarum. Next base: position 13,207,176 of record NW_027270960.1, read on the forward strand.
AGAGTATGCACACACACACACACACACACACACACACACATTATATACAGTGTGGCCTAGAATTAAGGGAAACGTGAGTTTTCGTAAATATTTGCACATTTGCATTACTTTGATACCAAAATGAATGACATAGAGTTATAGAAAATTTATCTAGAAGAAGAATGACACCAAAATCATCCGATTTGGTTGAGTAGTTTTCATTCTACAGATGTTTTTGTAAAGACGGGTCGAACGTAAATTTCTTAGCTCAATTCAACAAATTTCAGCATCGAACAAAAGCCACTGCCTTGGGAGACTAACAACGAATTGAGGCCGCACATCACAATGTGGAATACTTGAATAGGATTATTGTCGAAAATTGACCTTCAATTATTGTTGGGTAGTATCCGTTGCTGAGCTTTGATAAAATAAAGTAAGAAATTAATGATCAACAAAAACATGTGTAGAAGGAAAAGTACTCAACCAAATTGGACAATTTCGTTTTGGTTTTGAAAAAAATATTCGTTTCCGTTTTCTGAGGGGCCACCCTGTATATATTGTTGCCATATGTATTGTCCCATTGACAAGAATCGTTCACCTATTATTGGTAAATGAACCTCCTTTGTTGTTGCGGCGTTTAGTTCTTTATTGTTCATCGATTGTTGTTGATTGACCATATCTCTATCACATTTACTATTTAAGTAGGTATTGAACATCACATTAGTACAATTGTTGCATACCTGGAATACTAAAGATAATTATGTTGAATATCAAAGGTAGAATAAATGGTGAGAATGGAATAGAAGACTTTCCCCTCAATTTTGGATGCATACACAGGAGAGTACAATTAGTGTACTGTCATAGTTTCCAGCCACAAAGACATGATTATTGCAGTCTTACAAGACCTACTGATTTCTAAATTTGTTTTCAGTTCTTGTTCATTATTTCATCGTATGACCTTGTCAAAACTGTTACACAAAATTATAAGGAATCATATGACATTGTATGAAGGAATCGAATGAGCTCCGACAATCCAAAACAATTATTGTTCCTGATCATCCATTGATGAGCGGTGATGAACGTGAATGCATAATATATGGATGCAGGTGCGCTTTAGAGAACGTTTTCAGTATTTCTACTGGTGCCGGTAAGTATGATCGATTTACTGAATATTTCATTCTGCAGTTTTATCTTCCAATGATTATTCATGAACCTAAAAATTTGTATTTCTTTGAGGCTTTCCTTAAATTCATAAATTAGCATAACTTTTCTTGTAGTTTATATTTTGGATGGGCGATGTTACGTTATAAAATTGTGTTGAAATGCCCACTGTCCATTCACCTGTAGAAGTTGCTTTTAAATTTTGAAACCTTAATCCTTATTCCACAAGAGAATGGCAAATGCATCAAATATATGTTTGTATAATTTCTTTGGGGTTAGGGTAGGGTGAAATTCAGTTCAAGAGGCTAAAATCGTTGATAAAAATTAATGCATAGATCAACCCTAACAAGTCATGTATTCAGAGTAGAACTACACACAGAAACAGATAATTTGATTTTTCCTTGTTCTTGTTCTTTACAAATTAATGTACATCAAAAGGTAAAATTCACAACCACAAATCCACTTAAAGAAAATGTTTGTCACATTTCTAGAAAAAAAAATGTACACATAAGTTTTTTTCTTTACCTCTGTTAAGCACATTGACATAAAATGTTATCGTTTTAAGTAATTGGAAATTGGGTTTATTTGTAGAATAACATGACTTCAAAAGTAAAGCTCATTTCAATCGAGAAACCAGCTCCCAGGAAAGAAACAGATTGGACCAAGTGCATCATATGTCAACATGATGACACGAAAAACCAATCATGTCCAGCTTTGTCTAAAAGAAATGATGTTGGCATAGGATACAAAACTTTGGCAGAAGATCTGATTTGTTTTCATGAGGCGGATTCTTTACCCACTGCGCTGCAAATGACAATTAGATGTAAACCTATAAAGATGTATTGTAGTGTAGTTGTAAGTATCAGAACAGCCTAGTCAATCATGGATTTTATATACATAAATAAAGTGTGTTTACATTTGATGTAAGTGACCCAAGAAGTTTTAGAAGTTTTCTCACACTTAGTGTCATGTTTCCAAAGAAAACAGATGTACTATATTGGTTGGAAACTATGATTTTCATTCCATGGTCCAGGGACCAGAGAAAGCGAGAGTCTATATTTCTAGAAAATGTATAATCTTGATTAATATGTACTTCAGACATGAATTTGTGAAGATCATGTTTTGCACATACACTGTACACACAGAAATCCTATAAAGGAAGTTGAGCATATTTTCCAAAATGCTTACAAAGTTAACTATGCCCAGATGTTCCATAGTAGAATACTAAAAATTAGTGAACAAGTAATTGTTGACCCCTAAAACAAACGTTTACACCAGAATCAATCCACAATGGGCATCCCGCTTTCTTAACACTCGTACGCTATATAACAGGAGGGAGGCCATATTTATTAATTGGCCGCCAAAACAAAGGATGTGATGAACCTATTCACTTTGCTAAAACATCATTATATTGAAAACCTTCACCCCAAAACTATACTTATACACTTGAATGGGGATTATATATCTTTTGAGTTCGAAGATATACAATATTCATTATCTATTGTATGGCAGCCATATCTATTAAAATGGACGCCAAAACGTAGGAGGAAACAATTCATATTCACTTACAGTTGAATTCATCGGAATCCTCGACCAAAAAAACATATAAGTTGGTACCAGAGTCATGACCCTTTGTCCATACGTTTTAAGCATATGTTATATCTAGCATGGTGGCCATATTTTTTCAAAATGGCCGCCAATAAGTAGGTTGCCATGGTTTTATCCTCTCAAAAACTATTTTATTGGAATCCTTGACCCTCAAAACCTATACTTTGGTACAAGAATCACGACAATCGGACTTATAGTTTCCAAAATACACAGCATTGTTATATCACATGGCGGCCATTTTGAAAAATGGCCGCCACGGCCGCCAAAGGGAGAATCAGAGTGGCTTACATATCAGAAATGACTTGTATTGGCATCATGTACATGTGTACAAAGTATGGTGCTTTTACCATTAAGTGCATGATTTTTTCTATATCCGCTGGACTAACATGCTGTACGACCTTCACACTCTCGTTTGGTTAGGAATTCACAACAATAGTTAATCTTTGCGCATGAAACTTTTAATCTTTTGAAACTACTCAAAGTTAAAATGCACATTCGAACCTGTAGACGTAGTATGCATCTTCAGTGTCAGAACAGTACGGTTATCACTTTAAATCTGACAGAAAGTAAATGAAAATAATTTCAAAAACATCTATTTGCCTATTCATTATCTATTTACATTTTTCTCAGTTTATGAATTTGTTCATTTTCATCTATTTTGCCTATCAACTATTTTATTCATCTGTTTAACCTATCGTCATTTAAAAAAGAAATGATGTTACCTTTAATTTCTATTGATGCAACTTCACTTTCAGAGATTCTAATCTCAATGTGCAAATGATGTGCTTCCTTTAATCATCAGTGTGTGGGCGAGACTTGTTGCATGAAATTTTGCCTACTCTTGTTTGACATCGCGTATATTGCTGATTTCATCTCTTTTCTTAAGCACATGGCTCTTTCCAACGGAATCAACTACATTGCAACACTAAAAGAAAAAACAAAACAAAACAAAAAGAGTGCACTGTAATAGTCGACTTTTTTGGGGAAAAATATCTTATCTGTTTGGCTTGTAATTACCTGCAATATCATTACAATGTATTGTAACTGTAGGTATACAGTTATTGCTGTTTACTCTGTTCAGTCCACATTGTTTTGTTTACATGGTTTTTGTCCCTAAAGTGAGTGAAATGTATACAGGTGTATCATAATTTTTTCTATTGTTGAAAAACGGAAATAGATTTGAATTGAATTGAATTAAATATTCTACTTTAACGGGTGCGGAGGAAATCGGTGTACGGACTCTCACAGGCAGACACAGACACAAACACAGAGAAGAATATGAAGACCTGAATATAAGAACGACCCAAGTCCAATTTTTGGCCAAATTCAGTTTGACATGGGAAATTGTAGCTTTTGCATGGACTCATCTTATGTATAAATGATAAATCCTAATTACCCCCGGAAGTGCCTGAAATGAATGAGTTAAATCTTATATTAATGTAAGAATGAAGGACTTGGGTCGTTCTTACATTCATATCATAGCGCCCTCTTTCATCCTTCTCTCATCTCTATAGCAGAATATCATGTATATGAATCAAAGAACGACCAAAGTCCATATGAATCAAAGAACGACCCAAGTCCACCATACAAAATGGCCTCTCCACAATTAATGTAAATGTTAATTGTCATAATGATTTAATTATGTTCTAATTTGTATATACAATGTTGCCTTCCCAACACAGTTAAATAGAATATTATTGGACAAATAAAAAAGATATGAAGTTTTTTTTAGTTTACTCGAAATGGTCTTCCATGGACTTGGGTCGTTCTTATATTCATATACTCATATATATATATATATATATATATATATATATATATATATATATATATATAGTGAGTGTGAAAGGTGTGTTTTCAGTTGTTAAACCCCTGGGCCGTCGCAGCTTAGTAGTGTTTATAGGTGAGAGGAAGGATGGGACGATAGACGTAGCTTGAATCCTCACAGTTTAATTTTTATTCTCAAACTTTCGGGCCCTGCCCTTTATCAAGACTGAGGATCAAAGAAATCGGACAAAATGATGATGATGGATGCAGAACATGATATAGATATTGTATGCAAAAAATTTAATATCGTATTATCATATTATTGTTTGTATACAATATCTATATCATGTTCTGTATCCATCATCATTATTTTGTCCGATTTCTTTGATCCTCAGTCTTGATATAGGGCAGGGCCCGAAAGCTTGAGAATAAAAATCAAACTGTGAGGATTCAAACTACGTCTATCGTGTCATCCTTCCTCTCACCTATATATATATATATATATATATATATATATATATATATATATATATATTATGTATATATATATACATATATTCTCTTCTACTCTTGCCCCTCCTCCATATCGGTTCAACCGAAAGATACTGACAATGATTACTTGTTTTGTGGCAGCATATCATTATGGAACATTATACGCTAATTGTAAGATATACTACTAGTATACGGCATCTCTCTCCCCCCCCTCTCTCTCTCTTTTGTCCATCCATCTGTTTTCCCATCGATTTATCTACCTCTCTGTCCATCCACAAGGTCTTCACTCCCTCACGATCACCTCCTAACCAGGTGATTTGTTCATCCTTCACGCCGTCATCTGTTTATAATACCTTGTATTATGGTTACCATGGTATAGTGCAGGACACTGGCGGTTAATAAAGGACAAACGTCGAATGAGTATAGGAGCCAGATACAATTATGTAAGCTTTCGCCATACCATGGCCCAATAATCCTGACCATAAGTCGTCTTGATGATTAAACGGCATTTTATAGTTCTTAGTCTTTTATTCTTATTTTGTTAGTGCATCTTATCGCATTTTCTTATGTTTGCATTTGCCATTTTGAATTCTATGTGTAGACTTCTTCTTTCGTTGTTGACAGATGACCCCACGTTCATAGATTAAGCAATAGAAACATACCCGCCGACACGGATACATAAGAAAAGCCATTGCCACAAACACGCGTATGTATACTCCCCTTACATTACTTTCGAGTTCAACCCCAGAAGGAGGACCGGGTATCAGGGAGTGTTGGCTCCTACAATGGAAACATTTTGTCCCTTTGTTTTTTTCATCAGCCACCAAATACTTGTAATGATGGTGATGGTTGATGTACATGGCTGTTCAAACTCTTTCCTCGGTGGTCGCGTCCCATACACCAACACAGATAAACACATTCTTACACCTTGTGATTCCATTCTTGCGTACATGCCATGGTCCTTACGTCACAACAGGGAATACCGGCATCTTTGTTTCGTTTTGTTTTTATCTTTCATGTGTACAATTATTGATCCAGATTGAGTAGTCTAATGACGTCCCCATTTCCCTCTCTTTGAAGGAAGTTATCAATATGCGTCACCATGTATCGCCCGTATTTACATTAAGATTGAGCACCACAGCCGGAAGTACTGTCTTCCGGCTTTTGTGCTATTGTCAGTCTATATGATAGATTCCATTCATTCTTTTCCCACAGATAGAATAATACTACGCTGATTTCCCCATGGCAGGTTCTGCTCTTTTATGGCAGTAATTGCTTTATTTAACTTTTGAACGATATGCTGGCCCAGGCGATCACATGAATTTCTTGTGTATCAAAACGAAGCTATGAAATGCCCGCGCAAACCGTAACTGGCATTGCAATATTATGTATGAGGACGATGTTATCGCGTCAAGTGCAATGAAATCTTATAATCGTTTATTATGAGAGTTATCATTTAAATGAGATAATCTAATAAGACTGACACTGAAAATTAAATATGCAAGTACCAGTAATTGTGTGTCAATGGTAATCATTTCCGAGGTGTTCAATCCAATTGGGAATCTTTTCTGTCAAGCGTTTTGTTGAATAACCTGGAATACCCTCAAGACTGGGGTATAAAAAAGTAGTTGAAATTCGCGTTCTTTTTTTGAGAGATTATGCACACCTTTCCTTCGGTTTCTATTCCTATAGAAATATGGAATGCAGCGTCAGCAGGTCGAGATTTTAGTAACTTATCTCGCAACGTAGCAAACGAGGAAGTGTCGACGTGAAAGAAAAGCCGCATCTGATTTGTCTGGCGGTGTCAACTCCATCCTGCCCTGTAGTTATCATTTCTGGTAGAGCTTGCAATGGGTCGAATGGATCGGTAACTTGTATTGTGCGCCTTAATTTTCCATTGAAATTCTGACCTTCTGACCCAAAATATCATATTTGATCCGCTCATTCCGCGGGGATTACTGAGTTCTGAAACTAATTATACCGTCCGGACGGATGACACCCAAAGAGCTATGTGTCGATCGCGCCTGTGAATTATTCATCCCTCCAACGATTCTACCACGTATAGAAGTTATTGTGTACTTTGAAGACGGGAAGCCTTTCTCTTTATATACCGTAAACACTCGTATCGCATATAGTGTCGGCATGCATATTTCTTTGAAGAAGTCCCAGAACAAAGAGTATTTAAGAGGGAAAGATACCCAGAGTCAAAAGAACTACATGAGGACCATGAAAGGTTCTTGGAAACTGAATACTCAAACCACGCAATGATTTTGCATTATTTATTTCATTTATATTTTCTACCCGGCTAACAGAATCACAGTGACGCAGGGGAGGATCCAGGAATTCGGTAAAGACGGGGCGCCTTTACAAAATTAAAGGGGGGGGGGTGCACACACCCCTCCCATGTTTTTCTTTTTATTTCTTTTGTTTCAACAAAAATAAAGGGGGGGGGAGACGGTGCGCTCCCCCTGGATCAGCCACTGGTGATGCACACAAAAAACACTATTAGTGATTATTATGATGATGTTCAGAAGAGATGACAAGAGTATTGACATGGATTAGCAAGTATCAGCTTCAAATGACACATGGTAACATATGAATGATGAAAATAAATGATGAAATGATTGGACCAATGTAAAATTCTGCAGCTGCCACACATTCAGAATTTTCTTTGTCCAATTCATTTTTTAATAATTTATACGAACAAATACACACAACACACACAACATAAACATGCGTATGTGGAAATCTCTATGATATACACATAATAATATTATACTATACGCATAATGAAAAATCCTATACTGTTGCTCCATTGTATAAAATATCTTTACGAAATAAAGTACATGAAACTACACGTCATACTTTGTGTCGGAATAAGTCGTCAGGAATGATAAGAGTAATCCCATACCTCCTTCACGTTTACTTGATAAACAGACTAATCTTACTCAAATAAAAATAAAATGAAAGTTATGGAAGTTTTTAAATTTCACATATTTTCGCCTAACAGACGAAACTTTAAAGAAGCAACGATGTCATAACCTCAATTCCCTTATTGACTTGTACACAGTGTGATATATTCAGAGTCATTTCTTTTTATCCAGCAACTTTAATCTTTGTTCCCTTCAAGTCGGTGCAGGGTTATTACAAGACTGTATAATTTTAAACATATCAATCTGATGCTGAGGATGTATTCATTTTTATAGAATTTAGTTTCAAGAAACGGAAATATTGTGACAACTTGAGGACAGTTTAATGAAAGAATTGTCAGTTGTGCCAATTAGATTTATGTAAAGTGCGGCTGATGGGCCTATCAATAAATTGCAAAACCATGGAGAATCTTAAATTCTCTCTTATTTTGAGTCCGATTGTCATGAAAGCTCTGCAATTCTGTTTGCCTGGGGGCATTTCACTCGTTTAATATATCTGACAAATTGGTCGGACAAAGTCGCTCTCAGCTATCAGACGCAAGGATTTCAGTAACTTCAAACAGTTTGTCCACAAAAAAAATCAACAAAACGTTTTATGAAATGCCCCCAGATCTTACTCTAAATCAAACTTGTGTTTAAATAAAAAAGAGTCCTATATATCCAACTAGAGCAAAGTGTGGTATTGCTCTTTAAGCGTAGAAAATCGAGTTGTGTTATGCTTTGTACGAGACAATGTACAAGTATTAGTGCGAAGATTATTCGTCGATGATTTGCTGACAAGCGCGTAGACTATGTGACGTCAGAAAACGTCACGTTCATCGCCTTCGTCAAGGTCAGAGCAGACGATGAGCGATGACGATATATCGGGGTGACATTTATGGCGCCCACGCCCTCAACGATCATAATCAAACGATCTGCCAATCATTTTGTTTGCCCCTTGTGTGTTGTTCTTGGAAATAAATCCTCGACGGAATTCAAGGATACCACAAAGGGCTGGAATTAGGACAACTACGAAAACAGAGTGGGTCGGTCGGGCCATGTACGTGTCATTACATTTACGTTAATGCACCCCCCAAACAACCAAAAAACAAAACAAAACAAAACAAAACAAGTAGACTTAACACCTGCACATTACCTTTGTACGTTTCGTGATTGGCCACGGAGGTTGAAATAATTACTTTGTCATTGTAAGAAAAAAACACTCTTGTGATTATCTTATTCTTTATTTCTGATTGATTGGATCAATATAGGACAGGAATCGCGAATTCACTCACCTGAATTCTGTCTCTGAAATTCGTAACAGAGATTTCAATATTTTTCAGTAGTGCCATGGCCTTTATATCTACAAACAAATTGATATACTTAACTACAGGATGTAGTATACATAGATTGTAACTATGTCTAGACAATGTTTCAACGAGAAGAATCTTCAAGTGAACGAAATGCGAACGTTAATTATTAGTTCTTATTCTTTGAAAACCAACAGCCTCGTTTATCACTTTGTGTAATCTAATGAAGATATGGAATTATCGAAGAGATTTTCACTTTTATCATGTTATTATCAAACAACATGTCATAACTATAAGCGACTACAAGTTTCCAAAGTTACATAAGATATTAAATGTCAGAGAAATAGAAGAATTGCTTTTTTGGTTATCATCTGGTGAACAAGAAAACTACCTTTTCCCATGAATAATGATCAATATTCCATATCCTGTGTTATACCATTATACTTTTTTTTTCATTTTCCAGAAGATAAAATTCATTACATATTCTTTTGAGTTCATTTGGTTTATCCTATGCTTTGTTATCATCTTTGAGGATAATTATTACCATGTTTGAATCGATAATAACGGTAATATTAACAATAATGCCACCTTTGCAATAAATGAGTAAGAGGAATTAATCATAATTAGAATAATGAATCGACAAATGATAAAGACGATGATATTCATGTCAGTAATAATTGGAATCACATAGTCACAGAAAAGGCAACTTCATAATTATCAACGATGATAATAATATTAGTACTGAGTGATGATTATCAGAAACCCCAAGCATCAGTGTTGTACTACATATCGTATATATGTAAAAAAGTGGAATTCAAGGGAGATTTATTTCAAAGAAGAAATCAAATCAATATGAGAATTGTAAGTGAAAAGATAAAATAGAAATCGAATTAGCTGGCTTTGATTATCATCATAATCTCCGCGACGTAGATCGATCTCTATCTTTCTCTCTTTCTCTCTGTCCAATGAATATCTACCAGTCTGGCTTCATTTCATGCCTACAGTAGAAGGTTTAATCACAAACCAGGACTATACACCCGGGATTGTCTCTCTGAGAAATTTTGCAATTTGTGGGGCTTACGAAAGTTTGTATCCGTGTGAGTTTAAATGGTAATTACATGTTTTTTTCGCAATAGGATACAATTTGCAGGGAAAATACATGTAATTCACGATATTCTGTAAAATGAACTTAAGAAAAGGAGGGTAAAGTTCAAAGGAAGAATTTTGCAAACGTGATATTGCATATCCCAAGAAAACATATTAAAATATGAAATAAACTTTACGGCACTCACCTCACAAGTGTTTCATTAATGCCCGTGTATTTATACCTAACAATCAATCCGTAAATGGACCAAGTGCAGATAAAGCATATCATACAATATACAAGAATGAGATTATGTGAAAAACATAAATTGACTTCTATCTGTAACTAAATTGGCAAAGCCATCACCTCACATATTACTGTGATTATTTCAAAAGATTGTTTCTTTGAAGATCCCAGATAAACCTACATAATATGGTATATGGTCACGTTCGTATCAAACCATGATTATGTTCAACGGTGTAAAACAAACATGGGAGCCCATTTATTAAGTTTGTGGAGACGAAAAAAAGTTGATATATCAGTTTTGTCTGTAGACTACTTAAAAACTTTTATCTGCTTTTCCTAACGATTTAAGTAGCGTGGTTTTGTTAGATAGGACATTAGATGGTTTCTACGGCTTTGTTACGAAACTTCGATGGGAAAGCGCATAGTGAATATCTTACTTTTTCAGGTTTCAGAGTTCCGTAAGCCTAAATTTGACAAATCAACGCAAACTTGTTTCAGCTCATATGCTGAGTGAAGAATATCCCTTATCATATGTATATATATATATATATATATATATATATATATATATACACACACATATATATACGTATATAAATATTCACACACACAAAAAGAAAATCACCGAAACATGTTCATATCTCATTTTTATGCCAAATATACTACAAAAATATTCATATGACATTTTCCTAATTTCTACCATGGAAATGACGTTGATATTCAGAGGCTTAGAGATATCATCTTGAATTAGAACAGGTTTCACGATGACTTTAGAATTTCAATTCAATTCAAGTAATGCTTCATTTCCATCAATCTGACAGAAATCAATACATTATACAAAGTATACATTTAGCAATTCATGTTATTGGACAATTAAAAAATCAAGCAAGACGTAAGTATGATAAAGAATATAATATACGGAAAGATAAATTATACCCGGAAACAATGCACAATTTGCAATGGTAGCAAAGAATAGATAAAGCGATGGAAAAGACGGAAATAGAATATGATTGAAATAAGTATGTCCGAACTTGCATCTTATATTCTGCTTGGAACTAAGTCAGTAAAAGAAAACTAAATGTATAGAGTCGGGGATTATTAATGTTATGTATCGATGACGTAGACCATAAACGGACGGATAGAAGCAGATGTCAAATAAAGAATCAAGATAGAATAACCACTGCTGAAGGTACTGAAAAAGTAACCAGTATAGGTCCTACTTAGCAGAAGGGAGAGACGAGTCAATTCGCTTTCCAAAATTGCTACTCAAGTTTCTTATTCATGAAATTCGCAAGTCGTGTGAGGGAGTGGGAGAGTACGTTTAATTCTGGGACAGGCACAAAAAAAAAAAATGCAATTGCGTTATATTTTCTCATTACTATTCATTATGGTTTTGCACAATATTATCGCTTTTCTATGAATCGTATACATAATACCGCTATACACGTGTGTAACACAAAGCATAATACTGCCTACATATCCAGTACCTTGATTATCAAATAAGAATATAAAATGAATACAAACAAGAAACGTTATATTAGATGTCAAAGTAGAAAAAACCCCGTTTGCTTCAGAGTATTCTGCAGACTCGCTCCGAAATATAACGCGTGACAAATACACCATAGATTCAACAAATTTAAATAATAGAACATGACATATACCATGGTTTAGAACTAATGCACCTTAACGTGTCTCCAGGCACGTTTTCAAACGCACATGATATAAAGAAACATACAGGCACATCTATGCCCAAAGCTCTGCTTCGCGCAAGGTAATATCTGAAAAAAATACAGAAGCTACTTTGCAGATATACCATATAGCATAATTTGCCAGAAAAGTGACCCAGTAAATAAGAAAGAAGAAGAAGAAGAAGAAGAAGAAAAAAAAGGGCATCGAACATGAAAGTAATAAGATAGCAATCATGATGAGTGGCAATTTATTGATGTTTATGCCAGCGCCTGGACTCAAATTTACCCTGGAGAGTCGTTGATCACACATTCCATTCCATACGGCGTCAAACATGGCGAGGAATTTAGATTGCACCGCCCAGAAGGAGCGGCGGGAAAGGAATCGTATAAACTCTTTGCCCGGAATGGGAATGAGATTCCACGTTTAAATTTCGCTTGAAGATTATGGATCTTTATTGACTGCGCATGGCCGTATCTCCTTCCTTCACGATTTGGGGAAACGGATATGTCATCGGAGTATTTGGCAATCACTATCAATGACTATGGCAAAGCAATTGAAATATTTTGATTTAACCCTGTTTCCCGAATTGGCGTCACTGTCGCATAAGGGATGTCCGTGCCCTTCCCTCTGTATCTTCACTGAAGAAAGCCACCAAGCGCAGGTTGCTGACAAACTGTGACAAAAAGTCAATGCAAAATCAACGGAGAGGGCAACCATTCATCCCCCTTCTCTTCTTTTTGGCCTCCATTCTCCCCTCCGCCTGTCTTGCAAACATTCTCATGTAAATGATATAAAAGACTGCCTTTTCAAATCTAATTTTTGATGAGATCACCATGTCATATTGTTATTGATATTATTTTACATGTGTAAATATCGGTCTTTGTATTTCTAGGCAAAGATTTGGCAAAAAGAGCCCGTATTCTTTTCATCAATACCCTGTGGTCGCAGAACCTTGACATGTCAAACTTAAAAAAAAAAATCCTATTTCATAATCCTGCACTCTGGCACCGAGCGTGACACCAAATCTGTAACGAGTCTGGTTGCATGTGTCATTCTCTACTTTCAGAGTCAGTGCCATCAACTGACATCGTGAATTTTAGCAGAAATAGAATCACAATTTTAAGAAATCTTCACAGTCCAACTGCATATTGCGATGCTCCACTTGCTCAATGCACTTGCACAATTCTGGCGAGGACGAAATCAAGCTATCGATTGATTCATTCATGGAAAAAAAGACAACAACTTTGCCCTAGTAGTAGCCAATTGGTTAGGCTATAATACACAAAGAAAGGAAAATAGATTGCGATTAAGATGTCTTCTTCAACATTCGTTTTATGAAGCTTAATTGCTGCTGTGTTTTGGCTGCAAATTTCTTCAAGTTTGAATTTCACTGCTCCTAAAGACAAAAGACAAACAGGGGGAAAAACTTGCGATAGCGAGTAAAAAGTGAATACACGCTTGCATAAGTGACACTTTCAGCTGCGATCAGTGTTCCTTAACATTAATTGGACAAATTCAGCGATCGTAAAAATGCACCTGTGTTTAGACTCTCTTGAATCTGGCTTCGCTCTCGCCATGAGGTGCTGACATTATCACTAGTGAAAAATCATCACCTTCCACTTTCTACTTTATAATTTGGAACATCGGACAGTAGCTAAGAGTGGTTCTGTTCTTCCTAGACAAATTGAACATGTCTGCGTTATCCTTCACACACTCTAAAGAGGAGGTCTCAAATGAAAATCAAAACGAAACGCCAAACGCTCCTCTTCTAGTCGTTAAAAATCACGACAAAGCAGAAGAAGGGGGATGGGGTGGGCTCAAATAACTTCACAACCCAACGAACACTTAGCGAGGCGTTTCACACATCATTGAAGTGGGAAACCCTCGATTTCTCTGATTTGAACGATCGTAAAGAATTAATCTACTTTCTTCGTTCTAAGATGAAGCTAGAGCGTCCGCTTAAAATGAAGTGTCAGACGTTTAACGATCGCGGAGAGACATGGCGGACAAACATTACACGCCCTGGTTAAACGAGATTAACAACAGGGGGAGGGGGATAGCGCAATTCCTTGAATTGAAAGCTGCCTACCAAAAAAAAAAAGAGAAAAAGAAAAAAAAGTGATCAATCGTGGTGATTTTCTACGAATTCTAGCTGACGTCTCACCTTCTGTTTCTTCGGGGAGAGGATGGGAGAATAGTGGAGAAAGAGTTTAGTAAATAAAAGGTCTGCATTGCGGGCCCGAAAACGTGCGCGAGAGGAATTACTGCGCGAAGTCGCGGCCTTCATTGAAACAGCGGTTCCGTGTAATTTATTTCGGTGGGAAAAGCGTGGTGTATTTGTTGTATAAACAGTCGGACAGGTTTACATCGCCGGAAGTCATTCTCTTCTGTGGTGTCATTCAGAATGACTGAGAGAGATCGACCTACGTTCCGGGCTCACAATTTGTACACACTGGAGTCAGACGATTTGCATTCGGCCATTGATATACGGTATATGGTGGAGAAACGCGGGAGTAGGGGGAGGGGAGGGGGATCGAAGTTTAATAGGGATGTCGCGCAAGTTTAATAATGAATGACGGCAATGAGTCTAAAGGAGATTGTGCATCAATGAGAGTGAGCTCCTAAGTGTGAAAACGGGTAGAGGGAGAAACATGAGGAGAAAGAGAGAGAGAGGGAAAGAGAAAGAGAGGGAGAAAGATAAATGAATGTGTGTGTGGGGGGGGGGGGGAGGGGGAGGGGGCAGCGAGAGAGGAAGAGAGAGAGAGGAGGATTTGTGAATGCAAACTGCTGGTGAAGGATTGGCCCATGCATGCTACCACGTTGGCATCGGCCAATAAATCTGCTGACTCACTACCATTTCAATGCTCCGTACGTGCCGTGCAAATTGCCAATACTCCGCGGTCATTTTTGATCAATCAAAAGCGATCCATTTGCCGAGACGACCGATTCCGTCTGGTGTCTCTTGAAAAAACACATAGACAGGAAACTTTTCATCTTTCAAACTTGTTACAGCAAGTTTCAATGTTCTTGGTTGCAGATAGCAAGGTAAAACATTTCGCTCTGAAGTGTAATGCTGGTCTCCTTGAAAGTATTTTCTTTTCAATGGTTGGATCCTAAAGACATTTGTGAAAAAACCTGAAGACTTCCACAAAGGCAGCTCTAGACCCTATTCGTGATCGTGTTTGGCCATTTTCATCTGTTTTATTCCTTGTTTGTTTGTTTCATCTCGCTTTTCTCAGTCTCAGTATAGTGTCTTTTTCAGAGAAAGTAACATACGCAGATTTAAGATAATGTCCTTGAACAGGTTATCCTCCTAACAGAAAATTCAGATGACGCCAAAAGCCTTCAAAGATTCCCACGAGAAACAGTTCTCGATATTTTATTTCGCGTCTCGCCGTCACGCTCGAAAACCAAACGATTCTGAATCAGACCTCTGTGGTCATTAACACACGTCATATTACGTCATTTTATTTAAAAAAAATGGCGTATAACCATAACTTTTCATAGCTTGCAACGCAGCGCGTGGCTTGACCTTGATTGATACCAGTAGACAGATAGTCTCCATCCACAGGCGACAGTTGGAGAGTCTTATAATACCTGGTCAATTGTCAGTTACTGACAATGAATAAAGAAATGAATGATTAGTCAAAAGTGTTCTGATTTTTTTTTGTCAGTAATCTGCATGCTCCGACACGTACATGTATATATATATATATATATATATATATATATATATTATATATATATATGTATATATATATATATATATTTATATCGTATATATGTGTGTGTGTGTGTGTGTTTGTGTAAAGAGAGACAGAGAGAGGGGTGGGGGGTGGAGGAGAGCAATAGTAACAGAGAGAATTAAAGCTTGATAACCTCATCTTAACCAACTTTTTCACTTTCATTTTCTTTGTCTGTTGCAGATCAATATCTTCTCTTTAATGTGACACAATTTACCAGATTGTGTCGAACCAAAAATGATATCCCTCTCCTCTGTTACTATTAGGCTATCTAATATAAAAATATATATTTATAAATAGGTCATATATATATATATATATAGAGAGAGAGATATATTTATAATTTCTATGTAACATAAATTTGTAATATAATGTTTTATTATATAATTCGGTTTAGTGATAATTATGCCAATATGGATACTTGTAATTTCATATCTAGGTAATTAATTATGTATTTATTATAAATTCATGATTTATAGCAAATATATTAAAATATTTATTATTATTATTATTATTTATTCGGCATTTGCAAAACAATACAAGTGATAACAGAGAAACAGAATAAACAAACAAAACACAAGAAAACAAAGTGTCAGGCTTTCCCTGTTGAGCTTCCCGAAGGAGCCGGGTTGGAAAAAAGCAATCAAAATATACATTATAGTGGCAGTGGGTAGTTCCTTCTTGGCAGATCCTTCTGATCCTGTACGAGTACAGAAACGTCCCCGCCCTCCACGAGTCTCCCGCTGCCTTGCGGGCAGGTTTTGGTTAATCAAAGGCTAGGGAGTAAACCTTATCCAAATCCGGAGCGGAGCCCCTAAGGTGGTTAGGTGTTGCCGTTCATCATCTCACCGGCAGCTCCAGCAGTCCGGTTGTGGCTATGATGTGTCGCCCTGCGTCCCTCCTGGGTAGATCGGCTGGACCGAGGGGGGGGGGGGGGGGGGGTCCTGGACTTGGGTAACCCAAGGCCTCCACAGTTCTTCTCGCCCAGGATTCAGTGACTCCACCCTCCATTTCTTCTTCTTCTCCCAAGTCCTGAGGCGATGGGCGAGTGGCGACGGTGGCAGGTGCAAGATGGCGCTGGGGGCTGCTAGCCATGGACCTACACTCAGGCGGTCAGGGCAAGGATGGTCGTTCTACAGTCTACCGTGGCAAGGCATAGTTCGGCAGCCACTCTGACAACGGAGCAGCCCTCTTCAAGGACAGCACTGCTCTCCACTCAGGGGGAAGGGTCTAGAAAAGGTGACCTAAATAAGCTTGGCTTAACTTCATCCTGTCAGCATACCGCAGCTGACTGGTCATCTACCTCGCGGTCGAAACACAAGAGAAACACGAAAGATGAACTCAAAACTATCCCACCGGAAAAACACCTTATGTGTTAGAGCCTGGAACATCAGGACACTCATGGATAACAAAAACTGCGAGAGACCAGAACGTCGAACAGCACATGTGGGTCGAGAACTGCTGAGATACAGCATTGATATTGCTGCCCTCAGCGAGACACGCCTTGCAGACACTGGAGAGGTCACAAAGGCTGGAGCTGGATACACTTGCTTTTGGTCAGGGAAGGCACTGAATGAACGCAGGGAAGCAGGAGTTGGCTTTGCCATTCGCACCGCCCTCGTCAAGAACCTGGAGTCCCTCCCAAGAGGTATCAGCGACCGCCTGATGGTGATGAGAATCGCCCTCCATGGCAAGATGCACTTGACACTCATCAGTGTGTACGCCCCCCACCATGACCTACACTCTGGAGGAGAAAGAGTTGTTCTATCAGAACCTCTCCAAAGTGCTACGGTCAGTTCCTAAAGACGACAAGCTGCTGATACTAGGGGATTTCAATGCCCGGGTAGGGAGATGCCCAGTCTTGGCCAGATGTCATTGGGCCACATGGCAGTGGCCATGAGAACACCAACGGCTTACTGCTACTCACCCTCTGCGCTGAACATGGACTCACCATCACCAATACCCTGTTCCAACTGCCGGACATCCACAAAACCACCTGGATGCACCCAAGATCCAAGCACTGGCACCTGATTGACTATGTGATCACCAGGCGCCGAGACATCCAGGATGTTCACATCACGAGAGCAATGAGGGGAGCTGACTGCTGGACAGACCACCTGCTGCTGAGGTGCAAGCTGTCCTTTTCCATTGTCAGCAGACACAGACGCCAGAAAGCTGATGTTAAAAAGAAACTGGATGTCCAGATCCAGAAGCTAAATGAACCGAACACAAAAGAAGCCCTCATCATCAACCTTGCAAACCAGCTTGAACATCTACCAGCAGAGGGAGACTATGAGAAGGCCTGGGCCAACTTCCGGGATGTAGTGTACGACTCTGCCAGTCTGACTCTTGGATACATGATAAGGAAACACCGAGACTGATTTGACAATAACAACAAGGAGATCACCACCCTCCTCCAGGAGAAGAAAAAAGCCTTCACAGCCTGGCTCAACGACAAAGACTCCAAAGCGAAGCATGACCGCCTCAAGAACATCAGAGGAAAGGTGCAGACTGAGCTGCGACAGATGAAAGACAAGTGGTGGGAGAACAAGTCTGCCGAATGCAATGACACCTGTGCGCTCTGCCAATGGAAGCCTGCTTACTTTTGAAAACCAACGTCATACATCGTTGGAGTGAACACTTCAGCCAGCTACTAAACAGACCTAGCAGATACAGCAGTTCTGGGAAGAAGGGTCGGTGCCGCTGGACTTCAAGGATGCCAACATTGTGCATCTGTACAAGAACAAAGGGGACAGAGCTTCATGTGACAACCACAGAGGCATATCACTGCTGAGCATCGCAGGAAAGATCATGTCCCGTGTTGTTCTGAAACGCATCACACACCATCTGCTGGACGACGTGGTCTCTGAGAGCCAGTGTGGATTTAGGAGCAACAGGGGGACAATAGACATTATCTTCGCAGTACGGCAGTTACAAGAGAAGTGCCGAGAACAAAACCAGAACCTCTACATCCTCTTCGTAGATCTGACGAAAGCTTTTGACACTTAGCCGTGAGGGCCTGTGGGCTATCTTGACCAAGCTATGCTGCCCACCAAAGTTTGTCAGGATCATCCAGCCTTCTCATGATGGCATGATGGCTCGCATTGTGGAAAACGGAGATGTCTCTGACCCATTCCCGGTCTCCAATGGTGTGAAGCAAGGCTGTGTGATGGCTCCTACAACTCTTCAGCCTCATGTTCACTACCATGCTCTTCTGCACCCTCTCCAAGTGTGATGCTGGTGTCAGTATTCGCTACAGATGTGATGGCCGATTCTTTGACCTCAGATGTCTAAGGCAAAAACCAAAGTCCTGAAGGCCCGTGTGAGAGATTTCCTGTTTGCAGATGATTGTGCGCTTGCAGCACTGAATGAACCAGACCTGCAAGAACTTGCCACTTATTTTGCAGAAGCAGCAAAAACCTTTGGACTGACCATTAGCCTGCAAAAAACAGAAGTGATGCTCCCGCCTGCACCTGGCCTGACACCTCTTGAGCCTCAGATCGAGATCGAGGGCACAACACTGAACAACGTGGAGAGCTTCACATACCTGGGAAGCTGCACGCTTGTCCTCATACAGCAGCATGGACAAGGAAGTCTCCAAGAGGCTCGCAAAAGCAGGAGCCTCGTTTGGCAGACCTTGGACACGTGTGTGGGGTGAACGAGGCATCAAACTTTCTACCAAGCTGGCAGTCTACAAGGCAGTCGTCGTGACCTCTCTGCTCTACGGCTGTGAGAAGTGGACGCTGTATAGGAGGCAAAGCCGTGCACCTCACCAGTTCTACCTTCGCTGCCTGCGACGAATCATGGGAATTTCCTGGCAGGACAGAGTTTCCAACACTGAGGTGCTTCGCAGAGCCAAAATGCCTGGGATCGAGGCCCTCATCATGAAGGGCCAGCTCCGGTGGGTCGGACATGTAGTCCGAATGGATGATACTCGCCTACTAAAGATGATCTTCTTCTCCGAGCTGGCTTCTGGAGTAAGAAACATTGGAAGGCCTCTGAAGCGGTACAAGGACAGCCCGAAAACATCCCTCGATGCCTGTGGCATCTCAGCCCGTGGCTGGCAATCGCTTGCCTCTGACCGCACCGCCTGGCGCCCAGCTGTCCAAAAGGGTGTTAGACTGTTCGAGGATAAGCGCCTCAAGAGCCTGGACCAGAAGCGAAAAGCCCGTAAAGAGAGGATCCGGGACCCTACTTCTGCCGTGGCATGCCCAACATGTGGCCGCTTCTGCGCGTCCACCTTTGGGCTCCTCTCCCACCTCCGGCGTCACTGACGTCATTGCCGAACCCGACAGAATTCCATTATTACATTATAGTAATATTTGATGTTAAGATTATTTTGAAATTCGGATATGAATCATATCAATGTTATCATTTTTTAAAAATTTGATTCAGTAGAAGAATGATTATGAACGTGATGTTGTATATATTTCTGTAAAATGTATACACCTATTTGCATTTATATTCAAACACATACAAACATACACACATAACCTTCAAACCTTTTATACAATCACCATTGTCTTTTTTAAACATAAAAATACACCCACTCATAGAAATCTTTTAAAACTCTCATTAGTTATTATCAATTTGACATACATTTACACACGTAGATACACGCACATTACATCCATCACGAAGTTGACTCATATGTATACAGATTAAAGGGACTGTACAGTACTGGTTGAGGTGGGGATTCATGTTTTGAACATTCCTAAGTGAGATAATGAGAAACCTCTTATGAAATATTAAAGAGCATGTCGTTTTAAGAAGGATTCAACGTTTATTTCATGAAAATTGGTTTTCAAATGGCTGAAATATCAAAACAAGTGATAATAATAAAAGGCGACAGGCCACGCCTTTTATTAGGATCTCTTTGTTTCACCTTGTTTTTGGATATCTCAGCCATTTCAAAACCGATTTTCATCAAATAAACTTTTGATACCCCTTAGAATGGCATGCTCTTTGACATCTCATAGAGTGGTTTCTGAATATCTCGCAAAGCGTTAAAAGCTAAATCCTCACCTCGACCAGAACTGTACACACAATTTGATATTTCCTCCAATGTCATGTACCTCTCACACTCATATTGATATCATATTGTTGTCAGGTTGTATATCTTTTGTATGTCTATTATGTCTATGTATGTATCTATGTTATCAGGTTTTACCTATGTCCTGTAAGTATACATTTATTTTAATGTATGCAACGATGTAACATGTATGCATACAAACAAAACAAATTTCTAGAATTGGACAATAAGATCGAGTCCAATTGAATTGAATTAAATCAATACGTTTACTTTTCCCCTCTTTCACACATAGACGTGATAACATTGGCTGGAACAATAAATGATTAACAGTTAATGTATATAACATAAATGTGTATGTGTTTATGTGTGTACATATGTCTTTATTTATGCACGGAAGGCCTACATTTCATTCATTTCATTTCATTTCATCCTTCATTTCATTTCATCTTACATAATTCATCTTTTTAATTATCTATAAACTTTACTTCCTTTGTCTCCATCTCTCACGCTCAAACGTTTTCGAGCTTCAAGAGTCGCGAGGAAATAATTGTTTTTTTTTTTCCACCGATACGTCGCAACATGCAGAATAGATGGGAACGAGTTGACGACGGCCCGTTGGGGACGGACGGTTCAAGTGCGTCCTCCGCCGCCAAAATCACTGGGCAAATACATCAATATCGGACGCGCGGAATCGATGCCGCGTAAACATTCTCGCGGTGAGAGTGGCGCTACGAACAGCGTGACAAACGGCTAATGCATTCCATGTCCCGTCTCGACACGTTTCTCTCATGCGGCCAGATATGAGCAGTCATTCAATAGTCCGTCTCACAAAATGATTACCCCTCCCCGCGCTTTAGAGTTATTTACACCCCCAACCACCACCCCGCCCCACCCCACTCTTCCCACATGATTGTATTCTTCGCCGTCGCGACAACTTCAAGATGCACACGGAAATGAGGATCGTCGGATTGAAAGAAATCAAAAGTTCTGCTGAAAAAAGGAAGTCTTTCAGACTGCAAAACCGATTGTGGTGTGCAGTTTTCTCTCACCTCAAAACAAACATTGGCTGGAAAATCTCTATATATATATATATATATATATATATATTTTTTTTTTTTTTTTTTTTGCTCAACAAACTTTCTGTCAGATTAAGGGAATTGTACATCGTTTGAGAAGTACTGAAGAGTTCCAGTGCACGCAAACTAAAGCTAATAGAGGAAATTCAGAATTTCGTTCTGCGTATTTATTTATTTTTTTCCGTTCAATTTCATCTCGTTTTTGATAACCTCTTTCTTCCATCACCAAATCACGAGCATCAAATATATCGAAGATTTTTCTTAACTTTCAATTAAAGAGGCATGCAAATGAATTATGTAGACCTTGCATTGAACAATGGTATTATTATACAGGATCTTAAGTGATTACGTATTATAATGAGAGACGAATGCACAAATTGTGAGAAACGATAAAACTAGTTTCACAAGCATCACATATATGCATGATCAGTTTTGCTTTAATATTACGTGTACAAGGGATTCAAGAAGATCCCTCTTCATTCGCAAGCAAGCAACAAAACTTCACCGATTTGAATAATTTCATGAATTTGAAACTTCACCCATTCGAAAATCCAAGTATCGTACTCGCAATATTACTTTTTTTTTGGGTAAAATATCGATTTTCTTTGAAAGAGTGAAAAACTCTGGAGAAGGCTGAAACTGCAAAACAAAATTGTAATAATTTTGTGATGACTTAGCCTGACTCGTTTCAATTCAAGACATACAAATCTTATACAATAGAATAAAATCAATTTCTGCCAAAAGAAGTCTTCCGGTCGTGTCGGAACATTTCACTCTCATTCTTCCGGACATTGATTTCCACGGAAGTACTTGGTTTCCTCTCGTGCGCAGACTGTCCAACTGAATGAATTTCAAGGAAAGACAGGTTACGTCATAACATGCCCTTAAACATCCTGCTTTCGCTGACCTCAAGTGAAAAAATGCATAGGAATGGACAGAAGAGAATCAGCGAAATTGATGAAAGCATGGCGCCTTCTTGTGAGATGTGGAGGTGGTAAAAATTCAACGGAAATTGTTCGACGCCAGCCATGGTTCTGTGCTCACGGGGGGAATTCATAGGTTTGCCAAGAAGATGTGCAGTGGACAGCCGCATATTCAGGAAGATAATTCGAAAGGACTTTCATTTTTCCTACTGAATTTACGAATAATGTAATATCCACTCAATCCGAAGAATCTCACTGTATTTATCAACGTACACTTAATTAAAACATGGACCTAATACACATGGACATTCATCGTATATCGTAAATTCATTCATGCACCCGTACATCTCAAAAGCGCCACAAAGACATTTTTAGCATGCTTCACTGCTTGGTCCCATGATCGTCACCACCAGCAAGCCGGGAGAAGAACAAGACGGAGATTCGAGAAATCTAAAACTATATGCGCAGAGGAAAATAACTCACAAAAAATCAAGTAAAGTGAATGTGCAGTTGTGGTGTATGTTAGGAAATCATACCTCAAACAATTTCGCCTGGGAGAAGCAGGCAGTTCTTAAAAGAGAGCTAACATTTTGGCAGAATAATTATCATTTGTGATCTCAATAATTTACTTTTCTCCAGCTTATTCCAGAGCAAGAAGGGACGGTAATGGTAGAGAACAGATATATCTTGCCATTAGGCAAGGTCTTATGCGTGTGCGAAAATGTGCGAATCAGCAATTACCCATCCTTTGACACAAAATTTGTATTGATCTCAGGTTTGCTGCTCCTCATCATCTGTATTTATTCAAAGACATTTCCGTCTGGAAAATGCACATCAGCGAAACAAGACTGAAATGTTAGTGACGATACATGATCACAATCGTTATTGTCCAGACATCCGAATGTACTCATTAAGATGCACATAATCAGGTGTCGGCGACGATCATACATCAAAGAAAGACTGCAGTGAACAGTCCATGTATATTAGATCCATGATTAAAAGTAAGGGCTTAATTCCTAAACCACTCATGAACCACGTCACTGCCAATCATGCCTTTGAATAAACCTCGCTATTTTCCAGCTAAACCTAAAATCATAACGCACCAACCAAAATTAAAGAACTTGGTGTCATTCTATTTGAAAAAGAATGGCCTGTCCAATAGTATGCAAAATAATGACATATTTGCCACAATATTGGTGGCATCATAAAAATCTTAGGTGTTCCGTTCTTTTTGGGCCACCCTGTATATATATGTATATATATATATATATATATATATATATATATATATATATATATATATATATATGTGTGTGTGTGTGTGTGTGTAGACATTAAGAAGCACGTTGATTTTATGCTGAGCATGACTGAGATGAAGAGATTAAGTCTAGTAGTCATGGTAGTGTTTTAGCACATACCGTTCACTGAGCGCAGAACTATTTGACACAGAATCTTTTTTCTTTCTCTTCTTTTTTTTTTGTCCTCTCCGGCCCGTTGACCTATCTCCATCTCCATAGAGATCTAACCATTCACTTCTTTACTTCCTACAGATAAGTAAATGACAGAACAAAAGATTAAGTTATGTAAATTGATTAAGGTAATCAGAATCTCCGCCATTTCACACACCCCTGGGACCTGACGTATTAAGAGGTAGCTTGCACGCCTCTTCGGCCAACGTCGGGGGAGAGAAGTGATTGCAAATTACCTGCTTCACTTTCAGCCTGCTAAGCCCCAATCTACTTTCTGCCATATTCCAGGATTTCGGAGATAATGATAAACCTCCGGCAGCGGAGAGCTGGTATACATTGCGGGAAGACTCCCGTAAAGGCGAAGTCTGACATTCTTGACAAGAGACTGAATTAAGAATTTGTTTCGTGAATCTAAGGTTGTGAATACATGTGAAATCAAGGGAATGATGACAAATTATCTTGTAGTATCGGCATACTATGAAATATTATCTAATCATGTGACTCAAACGGAGCATCTGCTGAATCCTTGCTCAGCAATAAACGTGGAAATAGCAGAGCGCCGTATACCAGTCCAATGTTTCTTTGACTTCATAGTCATATAACGGGCATCGTGGTATAAGGGATGAGACTCCTGACTCTCAATCGGACGCTCAGAATTCGAACACCGTAACTGAAGTAACATTCACCTCATCACACTGATACACAAAATAGCACTCAACGTACAAACCAAGATTCATCCCAACACAATGCACACCGCACTGCACCGCACGTCCTTCGCACAATTACTTCCCACTCAGTGAGTGGCAAGATTTTCTTTATGTATCTCTTTATTGTGCCCTTCGCACAATTACCCCCCACTCAGTGAGTGGCAAGATTTTCTTTATGTATCTCTTTACCTGGTGCCATCTTCCTCGTCAAGCTTAGCTTATGATGATGGTCCCCTGCATTTCATTTTTATCATTTCCTATTGCTTCCTTTCATATATGATATTCGTTCTTGAAAAAAAAAGAAAATGTATGTATGTACGAATACCCATGCATGTCTGCACCCCTGAAGTACATCATCACCAAATTAAACATATTAAAAATATGATCAGAACATTGAAATACAAAAAACTAAATACATTTAAGTATAAATATAATACAGTTATTGTAAAATAACAACGAAATCAAACTATAACCTTCGGAACAGCAATACATTACACAAAGAATGGGTAACCAATATAAATATGTAAATATGTGATATTGCAAAAGAGGAATAATCATCTAAAACAACAAACCAATTTGCAGGGCATACTAGCGGAATATCAAAACATGGATGAATACATTAAAAAAAGTCTCTATATCATAGTATATGCACATTAATATTGCACCAGACAGAATAGGGTTAGACATTCACCAAATGAGAGTTATATGTTATACATAATACATTGTAAAATGAATTCACATACATAAAAACTATTATCAAAAAATTGATATATTTATTTGGATGTTATCACGCAGGATTTTCATTAATATACGTATTTCAATATTACTATGCAAGCTTTTCATTCATCGTTTTCACATCATTCAAAATCGAGACGAAATTAAATCTCGAAGCTTCTGTTTCTGCTATTTCTGGTATTGTGGGTGTCTAATTCATGGTAAAGGTAATATAAATTCATAAAATATAATTTGACGTTTCATTCTTAATGACAGTACGTATACATTTTCATTTTTGAAAAAAAAAGATACATAAATTACATTTATGACAAACAAGTGGGGATCGATGAATAATACCTTTTTATGTAGAAAATGCAATGTAGTCCTTTACCTATAAATAATATTTCATTGTACCGAGTGGGTTTAAAACATCATTTGAAATATGTCATATTCAAATTGGAAAATTAAGAAATGTGCGGGGGAATTTTAACACAGAAAAATTATTAGTGTTATCATAAGTTTTGAAATGACAATAAACACACGCAATTTTACAAGCATGCGTTATTACTTCCAAATTTTCATTTGATATATGTATGATAATTTATCGGTCATAACACGTGCTTGATCGTTTCCAAAAGGTACAGTTCTACGCATTGAAACTGTACCAAAGATTATTTTGTTGAGATTTTTCAGTTTGCCTACCGTTGAGAAAATGGTTGATTATTACTTCTATTTTTTACGATTACTTGATGTCTTTATTTCTCTCTCTCTCTCTCTCTCTCTCTCGCTCTCATTACAAGAGAGCTTCCTTGTGTTTGTTTGTGTGTATGTGTGTGTACGTGTTTTTCTTCTCATTATTAAGCAATTTGCCTCCTTTGTGTTATTAGTTTAGTTCAATTTTTAGTTATATTGTCCTCAAGGAAAACTGCAAAACAAAAGCTTGGCTTTTCAGCATGTCTCCTTCATTTCCAGCAATTTTGATTTTGATTCAGTATCACCAGAAAGTGATATTTTTCTTCGTTACGACATTATACTGATATCGTGTTATTACGTGTATGTAAATGTCTTGTATTCTTGGAAATGAAATGAAATAGAATGAAATGAAATAAATAGTTGAATACCTCAACTCAACCCAAATCTTGACTCAAGCTTTTATACCTGGATCAGTGTACAGATTATTGCTAGAGAAATTGATAACGTTCTTAGCCAGAGGAATATTTCCTTGAATTCCCGTTAATCTTTAATGGATTTCTGGTAAACCCCCCTCATCTGCAATGAAATCTAAGGGATATTATCAGACAAGGCTTCTTCCAAGTATACTATCATATGAATACATCAATTAATGCTCGTGAGCATAGTTTGCATACCGTTCAGAAATCTGTTGTCTATTACTTCTAATGTCAGCACAAGCTTTTATGATATATGGATTAGTCTACAGATTGTTGATAGAGAAGTTGAAAACGTCTTTAGCGAAAGGAATTCTTTCTTGAATTTCTATTTATTTTAATGGATTTCTGGTAAGACCGCCTCATCTGTAATCAAATGGAAAGGATATTCTTAGACAAAGCTTCATTCAAGTACTAGCATATGAATATATCTAATGTAGGTGACCTACTGAGCATAGACTTGTAGGCCTACTTATCAAAGACTCAGTACTTGTACTGATCATTATTATATGAACATGTTGTTAATATATGCTTCCTGTGTGTCGTTCGTTACAGTGCATGTCCAATTTCATATATTACTTTGTATATTCTATTGAAAAATATAGATCTAAAAGTTTAAATTGAATTTAAATTGAATGTTCGCGGGCATATTTTTTTCCACGCCTGTCATATACGTTTTTCTAGTCGTAAATAAAGTCGTATGCAACATGCTGCTTATGTAGGAACCAATGGACAATATTCATTATCCCACTCCATTGGTAAGAGCAGTTTCCTTCGTTGCTGATAACGGCGTTTAATTGTAATGATAATAGTTATCTGCTCCGCACATCTTTCCCCCTCGTGGTGGATCTTGAAGAACTTTCCAACAAATAATTTCTCTGGGCCAATGGGATAACCCACCTAAACATTATGTGGAGAACATCAGGAAGGCTGTCAAATGTTTGTGGCGCACCCATGCCAATGCAACCATACAGGAACAATCCATTCCCTACCCCGGGTCGAGTTGGATCGGGAGGGGCACAGTGAATAAAGTGTCTCAGTCAAGTGTCATGACAAGGTCTGAAAGGTGGATCTTTAAGTGCAGCACGCATTTCATCATGGACCGTCACAACTTGACACACTCCACAGGTAGTCCCACGTCTGGGCGTCTGGGTAGAAACATCATCAATTCGGTTTTGATTTTCGGGCTCCACCGGGAACAGACTTCTAGCATACACTCATAATATACACTCTACTTGACTACCGGAACTTTACGTGATACATATCAGATACAGACTGATTACTTAACAATACATGTACCTGTAAACAAATTATGTTT
The DNA here is from genome assembly GCF_040938485.1 of Diadema antillarum. Classification (NCBI taxonomy): domain Eukaryota; kingdom Metazoa; phylum Echinodermata; class Echinoidea; order Diadematoida; family Diadematidae; genus Diadema; species Diadema antillarum. The sequence goes on from NW_027270960.1 coordinate 13,235,569, forward strand.
TCATCATAGACATGGTATCTACAGGAGGTGATCGATAGCACCTGTTGGATTTGCACATGCACATACGCGTCAGACTGGGAGGCTGTTACCTTGACAACGCATCCAACATAAATCATTATTTCAAAAATTCACAGAGAGAAGATTAAATCATTGACAGTGATACATCGGATCGAGATAGCTGTGGAATTCTCTTTCTCTAAGTTTTTTTGTTCTTGTTCTTCTTCTTCTCTGGGGGAGATCTTTGCCAGTACTGATAATTTTCCTCCAATCTGCGTCACTTGCGTGATAAATTGATCCGGAAGCAGGAATGAACTTCAATTCAAGTTGAGTTTGGTCTTTAGGTAGTTGCGAAGATGTACTGCGTCATGTTCGTGCGATTTAGCTAGTGATGTCAATTTCATGTCGCGTGCTGTAAGACACATTGTTCGTCACTTCTATTCTGCTTAATTCTCTGTTTGTGGTTCCTTTTCATTTTTCTATCAAGAACTGTTGATTCAATTCAATTATATTTATCTTATTTTACACTTCTCATATAAGGTTACACTGAAAGCAAGGTGGGAACCAATGTTTGTACTTTGCCACTAGTAAACGAACGTGACTTCACACATGCATAGATGATATATGAATGTGTGTGTATATACACAATTATTTCGACGATAACTGGTCTGTATCGATATTAACATTTATGTCTCTGGTTGCACGAATATTAGGTAACTATGACGAGACCTGCATAGTAGCAAGAGTCTAAAAACGTAATCAAGATCTGCTCCTATGAGGGGACCGGGATTGTGACTCCTTTCAGGGCACTGTCAATGAGACCAACCCAGATAAGCTGTTAACATTATAAAGGTTGTTTCGAGATCAATCGAAGGCGTCTTGAAATAGTTTTATTATTTGTGCTCCCCTCCCTCCCGGCAAACCACACTCGCGTTTTTTAACACACGCTAATCACAGTACAGAAGGAAAAGATATGTATTCATGCACGTTGTATTGAGCCTTTGAATGTGTCTGTATATCCGTATGAATTGAATCGCCATATCAGCGACTGAACAACAGTTCACCTCAAGAGAGGTACATCATTTTATTTTGTACTGTACATGAAGAAAGATGTTTCCGCTACAACTACCAGGGGAGATTAAATTGTTAGAAGATGCAATGATTATTCCACTTGATATGTTTGCAGTTTTGCATAGAACCAGTACCGAGAGAAAGAGAGAGAGAAAGAACGAGAGAAGGAGAGAGAGAGAGAGAAAATAACAATTATCTTGGTCATGATGCATAGAAAGGTGCAATTCCTTTTTCTAAATTCCTAATCGGATTGCCTGCATATGAGGTATGTAAGGTGCATGAGAAAATCTATGATTATAATCCTGTTTTTGAAATAAAAGGTTGACATTTCTCGTTATATGACCATTGGTATATTCTCTATCATATCCAGCAACTTGCCAATAGCAAGGGAACGAAGGGGTGAACAAGAAGGAAAGTGATCAAGACGTAAAGACTTGCCCCATCGCATGCAGTGCAAGTATATACTCGTTTCTCTCTTTTTCTTTTCCGATTTTCTGTCTTGTGGGTATGTGTTCCCCTCTTCCCATCTTTCTGCTCATTTTTCCAAATTTCTCTCCTCATTCCCTCCACATGTGTATGTGTGAAAGCGCATGCTTCATGTTATCATCCGATTCGATTGAATGAAAACTGTATACACAGTACTTCCAATGATTAGCTTGTACGGTACATGTATCGTTGTATTGTGTTATAAAACCATGTATAATTAATGTATTGCAGTAATGTAACGTAAGTGAGGGGACTGCACTATACAAGTTCGCTTTTTAGCAACCCCTCAATTTTCATTTCCATGAAGTTCTTTTAATAACCAATATGTATTATTATGTTCCGAGATATGTAATCATTTGAAGTGTATTACCCGTGTATATTGATTGGAAATGAAAAAAAAAAAAACATGCATCACATGCATGTGTGAAATGAAATGAAATGAAATGAACATGGGTTCCTCCCTTTCTATTTCTCTCATACTCTGTCTTTCTTGCCTTTTTCTATTTTTCTATGTGCGCTTTGTGTAAGTGTGTTCTCTCACACTCTCTCCCTCCTTCTATGTCTTCTTCATCTTTCCATCTCTCTCTCTGTTTCTATCTTCTTTTTCTAATATTTTTTCATTCTTTGTGTGTGTTTTCTCTCTCACGCTGTGTTGATGTCGTTCCTTCTTTTTCCTTTTCTCTTATTCTGTTCTTCTGTCCTTTTCTTCGTTTTTTCCTCTCTGACCCTCTCTTTCCAATTGTCTCCTTCTTATTCGTCTCTTGTTATGTTCCTCTTTCCTTCTCTGTATTTCATCCATTTTCTCTCCATCACTCTTTCAGTTTCTGTCTATCTCTACCTTTCATTCTCTCCCTCCATCTCTCCCCCCACCATCTCCGGCTCCTTCTCTCTCCCGTGAAGAATAGATGCCGCAGAGAGTATCTATGCCTGTCTATGAAGAGATTCCTTTCCCCCCTTTTTTTTTTGGTCAACTCGGCTGGAACCAGGAGGGATTTTCTCCAGTATTTGACTCACCACAATCGCTTTGTGGCCGCTCTGAATAGCACATCATTTCTCGCGAACATAAAAGCTGTGACCTTGGACGGACATGTCGAAAGGGTGTACGATAGATATGAGCTGACAATATTGCGAGGAAATTGGAATGCCGGGAGAAAATGACGTCACAAAAAAAGACTATATGGAGCAGTCGCTCCTTGCATGAAACACTGTGCATGTCTTCGATGGCTCTGATGCCCCTTTATCTACCTTCTTTTTTTTTTCTTCGCTGTTTGATATCCTTGACAGCGCTTTGTTGGAGTGTCACGGGCAGAAAATGGGGAGTGAAGAAAATGGTGGTGCACCCACACTCCTTTCAATCTTCTGAGCTCTAAAGGAGTAAAAATAGAGGCAATGAATTATTCCATTGCTTATTCTGAGTAGCTAAGAAAATGGCAAAGAAATAAAAGAAAGGAAAAAAGGAGGGAGAAATAATAGACAAAGGTTGGAGGGAATTATTCAGGAGCGGCTTCTAGATCCGACGCAGGTCATACAAGGTGGATATCAATCAAGTGATCAAAATCTCATCAAGTTGCATTTCTTCAGACAAACAAAAGGGCAAAGAGTACATTATTTCAGTCTTGTCTTTATCTTTCTTTTTTCTTTTTCTTTTTTTGGGACAAGGACTCATCTTTTAAGCAAAATGCCATCCTACTATTCTTCCGAAGGACACGTTGTTTTGGCTGGTATACGAATACTCATAAAACGACGACGCACCGTAGACAGCAATGCACTTTAGCTGAAACGGGTAAAGTGCGTGTGGATTTTACAAATGCACGTTCGAAATTCGTCTCAATATCATTACAAGCAACCAATGCATGAAATCCCCCACAGGGAAGACAGATGTATGAAAAAAGAGGAAGGAAAAAATACTTTTGGATGTCCACTGGTACCTTCTACGGCAGTCATTTTCGTGAATATGCCCTTGCTCAAAATGGGGGAATTTGTTATGAAGTGCACTGGATTTGCTGATATCGAACTGATATTTTCGAAATCATGCAGCGGGTCACTTTCTCCGCATTAAAATGCTATAACCTCTCCTAAATCACCACTTTGGCACTCCGTAATCTCACAACGGCGAAGGTCATTTTGGATGGTTTATTACAACATGGTGACATCACGCAGTGCCTTACTGGAGAATTCACAAAAGTGTATCAACTGACAGAATAGCTCTCGTTCTGTTTTGGGCCCAAAATATTGTCCCAATCCTTCCAAAGCTGAATAAGTATAATTTGGGAAAGCAATTCCCCCGCAAAAAAAGTCATAAAATTAAACTCAAATAAAGTCGGCCAGCTAGTGAGCAGAGGCGAATTGATTTGGGATTATCCCGAATGGGGAATATCAATGATAATGAGTCCATGATATGAAAAAAGAAACAATTCGGTGAGACACAGTATCACTGAAATCCATATTTATGAGGTGATTATGTTTGAAAAGCCCCTGGAAAAGTTGAAAATCATTCGGTGGTACACCCCCACCCAAAAAAAAAAAAAAATCATTAGCATAGTGGAGATATTTCTGACCCAAATATATGGTGCCAAGCTATTCATTTTTTAAAGGAATTATTTACCATGTACCATTTAAAATGTGAGTTAGGGATAGAAACAATTTGGTAACCAATGTAAAAATATTAATCAGTATTATCAAAGTATCAAAGTATTGTTATATATACAAAATGTGAACAATGTGGAAAATAGTTTTAATAAAATTGTTTCTAGAATAAACCCTATACAATAATGGTTTATGGCGAATGTTATTATATCTACTTAGATTTTAGGATTTATTGCAAAATTGTTATATGGTAGGATATTTTGTGATACAACTGACAATTGTCATTTTTTTATCTAATGGCTGGTACCAATGGTAAACAGTACTTTTAAAGAGTTTCAACAATCAGAGAGTAAAGTTTGCTCAGGAAGGGGTCAGGACATCATTGAGTAAAAATAAATGTGAACATGAGTTTGGTTGCAAAACGTGTCAGCTCCATTCTTGTATAGTTGATATCTATTTGCGATTACACCTGCGAAAAAACAGAAAATACTAAGAAAATATGGGATATCCGGGGTATCTGTTGGAAGGGTTTGTATTGCTCTATCTGGTCATGGACATACTTTGAAATGATTGAACATAGTGCTTGTTTTGTGATCAAGCTGTATATCATATTATATATATATATATATATATATATATATATATATATATATATATATATATATATATATTGGTCCGTCGGGTATTCGAGCTTGGGTCTGCCTGAACCGCTATGACGTCTCAGGGGCCGAGCGGTTTAAGGCGTTGGCGTTCCATGCCAAAGACCCGGGTTCGAGTCCCGGCGGAGACCAATTTTTCAACTCTTGCGCTTTTCCTAAAAAGGAGGAACGGTAAAAAGGAATAATGACGTCAAAGCTACGCACCGATTTCTCCTTTCTTTCTCATATCTCACAATATACGTATATATATACAGTTGTATATACAGCTATATACACAAATTTGTGTGTACAAGACAACATCTTACATAGTAAAATGTACAAATGTAAGTACATTGTATTTTCGTTCATGTTCACACAACACATTTTGCACATGTCGACACGGACGACCAAATGAAAGACACTTTAACACTGAATTCTCTGATTCCCAGTGTAATGTGGTAGGTATACGTAGTTACAAAATCATGGTAGTTGTCTTTAGTAAGAGTGATTGCCTCTTTGCTACATTTGCCCTTAAATTTCATTTCGGTTTAAATGTATGAAGAAGATCTTTATGAATTTTAAGTGCAATGTGGGCATGCTGACTTTTTGCGACTAGCTGCATTGTTCATTAGCCCCGAATGAATAAATAAATAACATGTATCAGCGCTGAGATGAGTGAATTCATCGGCGTAGCAAGAACCACGTTATAAGCACCAAATGTCGTGATTGCCGAATGAGTTACCTTAAAAGATTGAAAAGGCAATTGAGCAATAGGTGGAATAACATTTCAAGAAATGGTGTGCCCAAAAAGGATTCATTCATCGACCAATTTCTAAATCGAAGATTTGTACTAGAAATGAAAAAAAGAAGAAGAAATAAATATATACCGCCCGAATTTCGATGGAGGGTGATGCGGATTACTTTGATATCTTCAGTTGATAGCTTCAATCGATCGTCGCCACTAGCGTTGTTAATGCAGCGATGCGTGTCTTACACCATCCATTTACCATCTAAACAGCTGCTCCTACGAGTCGTACATGGATTGCGAAGGCACATGCTGAATATGACTTTTGGACATTGAGAACTGCGTCTTCATTTATTGAGTGAACGGCAAGTTGCGAAGTCCTCGCATCATTTTTGTTACGATCCATTATGGTTAATTATTCATCGCGATGTCTTTGATGCGTTATTCATTTACTGACTTGTAATTGTAAATATGAAAGAGAACAACGAAATCCGAACATTTCCGCAAGACTTTTCTACATAATCTCAAGTCTCTGTCCAGGGATGTCGAGAATAAAATCCACCTCTCAAAATCGAGTGATCGTAAGGCGCATTTATCATTTATGACACCATTGCCAAAGGATTAATAAATACATAGTATCGCGTAATGTCCAATATTTGTTTATCATGGCCTCCAGATATTAAGAAGTATGGGGAGATTCAACTAGAGGAAATTGCTTTGCCCATTGAAATCACAAACGTGCATTAAGAAGTGAGTGGTGTGAAACAGAGGATTTCACGTACCATGAATATGCATGCTGACTGCTGTAGACACCGCCAGCCAATCGGAGCATTACGTACGCGCTGACGTCATCAAACTAACGAGAAATCAAAGAGCAGTAATGTTTTGCGTTTTGAGTTCGGCCCGTCGATCAGTAGTAAGGAGCAAACACACTGCGTGTAGCCGACCCACGCCCGATAACTCTTCATCCAATAAGGCATCATCACTTTCATAGATTATCTCTTCTTTTGTTTAAATCGGACGATCCGTTCCACCTTCCCAGTATATATGTGTGTGTTTTGAATATTAATTGAAATCGCTGATTCAGCGTCACCATCGTGGTTTTTGAGGCCGTCTGCCCACGATAAGACTGGTAGGAAGGTGTGGGAAAAGAGAGCAGACTAAATCTCGGAATACATGCAAGGAAACGCATTCATCGACGATACAGCGTTCTGGCGAAGTTCGACCTGAAAAAGAGCGGCGGTGTACGGGATTGTGCCCGGGGTATCACCTGTTGAGTTGGCTGGTCCCACATCGTGTTCTTTCCTGGGATAGTAGAGGTACTGAGTCGCTCCTGCTGCACGCATATCCCTAATAATGAGGACTGTTTCGAAGGCTGTAGTTCGCTTCCTTGGGCTGGGGCTGTGCTTGGCTCTCTTAGCGGAGGGTTCGTCGAGAGTGGCAAGAGGTGGTAAGTTATCAACATGACTCTTTCAACTGTTGAATACTGTTGCTTACGAATTTGTTGTCGTCTTTTGTCGTTCATTATTTTTCCCTATCTTCGTCAAATCGACGCCACTTTGGTTTGTGATCACGATTAGCTCAAAAGAGTCTCCTGGAGGAATTCTCCGAATACTTCGCAGAGTATCAAACGACTGAAGATACCAAGAGTAGTTTTATTTGCGTCTTTGCTGAAGTAAATCACTTGACAGATGGGCAACCATTCTTACGAAATCGTAGAATTTATTGAGACAGTGATAAAATACCGATATGTAATTTGTACAGGAGATTGTGATTCACCTATTACGCCAAACTCCTCCAATGCCCAATGGTTACTTTGCCTTTCTTTCCCTTTCTCATTGCACTTTCATGCGTTGGTTTCTAAAAAGAGCCCTGCAACGGTTCTGATCTTTCCTACATTGACAAAAAACTGTAATGACGTCTGTTATGATTGTCGCTATCAGAACTGTTTACTAAAATGGAAATTGTCATAACCTTTCTTCTTCCGCATCCTTTTCTGCTGAGGTACCCATGCCCAGAAGGCGCACAATAGGGCACGCACATTCCACACGTGACTTCACTCTATGAAATCAACATGTTGCCATGATTTTATGCTCAAGAGAAAGAAAAAAAAATCCAAACAATCTTGGCTATTCTTAAACAAAAGATAAAAATCAGATGGCATTTCAACGTATGACGGCATCACCTTCGTGCAGTTTCGATTGGCAGACAATTTGAGGAGAAAGAGAAAGCGATCCTCTTCCCTTCATCTTAAGGACGCTGGTAAAAGCATTCTTTCTGTCCTTCTATGCACTTAGTTATCTGCACTTGTCGCGCGCAATTAGTGTCAGCACGTTGAGAGGGTGGTGCGCTCCCCTTACGTTTATTTACATGTGTCCAGTGAGCTACAAAGACTTCGTGGGTCGTCAAGGCGTGATTATGCTTATACGCCGACAGATCAGTAACAAAAGATCCTAAAGGTATTGGGAGTACCGCCCAATGAATGATTTGAAATGATTCTCTGTTTCGTCGTTGTCGAGATGCCATTCTGGAAAGACCTTCGACCTTGTCTGAATCGGTGAACTATCTATCTAGCTTTGATGCTGACTGCTGAAAAGATAACTTCGAATCAAGGACAAGTAGCTGAAATGCTACGGTAGGGCAGTCTATCGATTGATACGCCGCCGCTTGTTGTTTGTTCACGTTTATCCAATTTGAACGGAGATGAAGATGTCAGTCAATAAAGATACAAAATAGCTCACTTGACAATGTAAGGTGGAATGGAGGCGTATTTAGTTTTTATTCTGCACTATTCAGCAGTCTTTCTACCATTGTTTTGTAGGAGACTATAATATCAAGTTCGTGTATCTAACCTTTACACTCCACGAAACGTCGTCAAAAGTTAAAGCTTGATCCCAGTATGACATTTAGAAATGTTTCTACGCTCACAAAAATCCCTTGATAAAACGTGAGATATTTCCTCGTATGGTCCTGATTTTCATCATAGTTTGTCAGACGATTGCAAGTGATGTTAAGGAAGTAGCATGCGCCAAACTTGCGCCAGTACTATCAACAGCTTTAAAAGGATGATACAGTATCGGTTGATGTGAGGATTCAACTTTTAGTTTTTTGTGAGATGCTTAGAAACCACTTTATGGAATGTTACACAGCATGCAATTCTAAGAGGAATTCAAAGTTTATTTTTCAAAAATCAGTTTTGAAATGGATGACATATCCAAAAACAAAGCAAAACAAAGCGATCTTAATATGAGATGGGTCCCATTATTTTACGATTGCTTTATTTTGGATGTCTTAAGCATTTGAACATCAATTTTGATCAAATTAACTCTGAATTCCTCTTAGAATTAAACGCTCTTTCATATTTCATACCAAGTTTGTCATTATCTCAAAAGCCATCATCAAAAATGTTAGAAACCTGAAGTCCCATCGCAACCAACGCTGTACCATCCTTTTAATGGTGAGCTACGGTTGTGTCTATGCGTGTTCTGCCAAACTTAACGTCTCTCCATGTAAACCTGAAGGAATAAAATTGTACGGACTTAAAGGCAAATGAAACTCAAATGCATGCGGAGTAAGTTAATGTCCTTTAGAAGTTACTTAATCACCTTTGTTGTTACAAAGTCTATCAGATCACGTCTAGTTTTTACTAGACCCCCCCCCCCCCCCCCCATGAGGCAATCTGCATGAGATTCAGCATCTTTTGGAGTAGGCCTATTATGTGACGTGCATGGGTGTGACGACATGATATCATTTTCAAAACCCCTCTGATATATTTCTGTTCAGGACGGCTCAACCCCCCCCCACCTACACACACACACACACACACACACACACACACACAAGTTGCGATGTACTCGAATTTCTCTTTACGTGTGCATGTGACGAAACATATCGTGCTTCTATTTCAGAGCGTCATCTGCATATATATATATATATATATATATATATATATATATATAATATATCATAGGATATAATAAACTTAGTATACCGTTTAATCCCATCGTATATAATACACTCCTTTCCTGTTTTGCTCTTTCGCTCCAGCGTCTGTTGTAAAACAATCGCGAGAGCCTTAAAAACGAGTGTTTGACGTTGATTAGAATGGTGATAACTTCCACTCGAAGTATTCCTTCAACGTATAGAGTGATTCTGCGGCAGTTACTTATATGGCGATGTTCAGTTCGTCCCCCTCCCTATACGTGTATCTCTGTATCTCTGCAAAGTTTTCATTTACGTAAAAAAAAAAAAAAATGTGCTCTGTGTCAAATCATCGGTCCATTTAAGGAGGCCTGTGGTACGTCCTTGGTCAACGCATCTTCCATAAGTGTATGTGCTGTAGGGATCTGTAGACCGAACTCATGTGATGTACGGGTTGCATCATTACTCGCTTGGTACTGAGGTCAGAAAAATATCTTTAACTTTCTTTGCATGTTTAAATTAGCGAAATTTGTAATAAAAAAAATGGTGATTAGCAATGACAAAGAAAATTTGTTGACAATGATAGTAATAATGATAAGACAACAGTAAAGTGATGATAGGTCTGCTACTACTACTTATACACTACTATACTGATAATATTAGTTACCCCCTGCTTGTTCACGAAATACGGGCAAATATCTACGGTCTGGTGCCATATTCCATGAGGCCGGACGCCGAATGGAATATGGCACCAGACCGTAGATATTTCCCGTATTTCGTAAGAACAAGCAGGGGGTAACGATTTTATCTTTTAGTGTGATAAAAAGAGCAATAGAAAGGGTTCTCTGTCAGCTATTGCATGAGACAATTTAACACAATTCGTTACGTGTATATATATGTCGTCAGTGACAGTCAACTTTGTTGGTAATTTCATATCAAACAAGGACTTGCCAATATTTCCTGTATATAAGTTCTTGCCGAAATATTACTTGCAGTGATGGCTTCTCAAGAATGAATGTGTATCACTGTAATCCAGCTGAACGCCAGCCGGTGATCGAATGTACAGTTTGGGCAATCTTAATTGTTGGTGAAACGCAACGTTTGTATTCGATATTGCGCGATTATACAAGGCTGGAAGTATATTACTTATCAATTGTCAAGTGTTTGTCCAATCAAGTCGGCGAGATCACACGGGTGAGAAGTAACGCCACGAGCGCCCTCATTACACCACTTAGCTTCTCAACAGCGCCGCATGATATTCCAATAATTTCAGAATGCGAAATTGAAATATCTGGAGTAGGGCGATGCTGTGATTAAAATATATTGTGCTAAAATGTTCACGAGTTCTCATCCCGAAGGCGTTGACATTTGTGACTATCGAGAGCACCCCCACCCCAATCTCCACCATGAAGGTCTAGTGCAAATAGGCGCAATGTTCATGAACTCATATACCGTGAACTGATGCTGCGGTTCGTGTGCAATTCCCCCATGCGGACATAATAGCTTTGAACCTCTGGCGCGCAAGAACGTCTGCTAAGACACGGTGTTCCCCGCCTCCAGTATTAATGCTAGGCTTTGACGTTATGACAAGGCTTGCGTATGCCTTGTGTTATTTCATTAAGTCATTGTGCAACACGATGCTCACTTCTTGACCTTCTAACCTATTCTTTTTCTCCCCTTTTTTTCGCAAAAGACCCCCCCCGTAAAAAAAAAACAAAAACTGATCGGCGAAGGAAAGAGGTAAACGGAGCAACCTTTATCCCTTCTCAACTGGATTTAGAATTTGCTTTTAAGGGCTGTAACTGTGGGCTCCTATATAAATACTGTCAAGTACGAGATTTTCATATTTTCACGTTGGTGCTTTTGCACTCTTAACTGATGTACTAAATCATGTCATCAGATTAATGACAACTGTGGACAATTTTACACCAAGTCTGCTTCATCCCTCCTAAATCATCCAAAGTAAATAGGCCATCACCGAAAACAGGTACACACAAGCTTGAATAACATGAGTAAATATAGCAATGGATTGAACAGCGAGCACAAGCAATATGTACCAGCTGTCACAAACATGCATTTCTTTGCATTTTACAGATCTGCAATAAAAACTGGATATAGGCTATACAGTTGTATGCTCTTGTTTGCGGGTAAAAAAAAAAGATGCATGGATAAACCGGCCGATAGTTAGTATCCATTTCATATAGAGAGTTAGACTTGATTTCCAATGCGGACATACATTCATTGTTTGAACGACTACAGTAGTCAGTAATAATAATAATAATGATGATGATAATAATGATAGTAATAATAATAATAATGATAGTAATGATAATAATGATAGTAATAATAATGATAATGATAATAATGATGATAATGATAATAATGATGATAATAATGATAATAATGATAGTAATGATAATGATAATGATAATGATAACAACTATACATGAATTTATCTAACCGCCTGATTAGAAATTACCGGCACAACATGTGAATACTGCGAATGCATGTTTGTTGAGAAATAGGAATTTAACCTAAAAGTTTTCGAAACAAATGAACAGACAAACAAACAAAACTAATGGACAAAATACGCCTATTTTGACGACACTTTTCTAATTAGGTGTAATTTCGCCAATAAACACAGAAGAGGGAGAAAGGGGGTGTGGAGGGATGGGGGTATATCATAATTGTCTATCAGTATGATATTAAATGGATGGTATAGTATTGGTGGAGAAAAGGATTGGGCTTTTAACTTTTTGCGAGATACCAAGAAGCTACTCATTAAATAATACAGAGCATACCATTCTGAGAGGAATTCAAAGTATATTAGATAAAAATCGGTTTTGGAATGGCTGAGACATCAAAAAACAAAGTAAAACAAAGCGATCCTAATAAAATGCAGGTCCCACCTGTTTTGGATATCTCAGCCATTTCAAAACCAATTTTCATCAAATAAACGTTGAATCCCTTTTGGAATCACATGCTCATTCATACTTCATAACAGGTTTCTCATTACCTCACCAGAAAAATGTTAGAAACCTGAAGTTAGGTCTCACACTAAAACTATAGATCCCTTTAAAGTGAGAGGGGATGGAGGACAAAGGAAGTGTGCGTGTGTGTGTGTGTGTGTGGGGGGGGGGGGGGAGGGGGTGCCAAAGTCGTGAATACTCATACACAATAAACTTTTATGTTGCTTTTTCTCGTAGCTTTTATTTCTAAATGTCTTGTGATATCTCTTCAGTGCATGACCAGCTATAGAATAGTGTGAAATTAATGTGGATTAAGACTAAAGGATATATAACATTGCTCACTCTGTATCATTTTGTTTGTTGTATACAGTATTTTTTCTTCTCCCCCTTTTTTAACAAAATTCATTTCAATATTCTCAATAAAGTGATCGTAATATTAAACGAACTGAATCACGAACGTCAGAGTGAAAGCCATCGTAATAAGTTTGACTATTAGCATTATTAGTGGAATTGGCACATGTTCATAATTATGTACTTTTCACAAGCCTCGTTGAATTAAAAAAATCATGACGTTGTTACGACTTTTTTGTTGTTGTAATTCAATGCTGTATGACTTGAAGAGGGAAACTACGCAAAGCATTAAAATCCCTTCCAGTGTTAAACAACGGGAATTAATCGACCAGTTATTGGTCGAAAAACCACACGTGACCCATCCACAATGATTACGTGGCACCTGATTCTTCTGATTTTTTCCCCTTTATTCCCGTTTGTTTCCCCCAATGTATTATGGAATCACAATATTGCTCTCATATAATGGACCGCACGTTACACAAATCTCCGAGTTTCTTTTGATTAAGTTCCCGCACGTGTAGTATGTAAATACAAACATTTTTTGCTTGTTGGTCGATTCAGGAAGCGAAAGCGAGCGGTGGTGTATATACAATACATCTAAATATTGAACATTGACCTTGCATGGTTTGGGCAAGAACCCTTTCGACTTGCAAAGGTTGGGGTTTGGAAATCGGAGCTGGTTGTCGTGTGTGTACACGGGACGAACTCGCTATATTTGTTCAGCCCTTCTCGTGTGACGCCTCGTAAGCCACTCAGAAATTAATTACTTGTACCAGCCACTGCCTCTGGTCGAAGGCGGTGGGCGGAGATATGTTGCAATGATATACCTTTGATGTTGTCTTGTCTGGAGGCGCAGATGTGACACGGAAGTGATTATTACTCACCGATAGAAACTGCAGTGTAATCCCTCCGGTCCTTTCACTTCACTTCCGGGGTCATGAAACATTAACAATGAAACTTGGGTCCTTCCATGCATTTTTTGGAAAAATTTGTAGTTTCATGTTGAATTCATGCTATTTCCTGTTTTATTTTGCTTGTTTTTTCTTCCAAATATGAAATGAGAATGTGGTGTTTGCCAACTAGCCAAAACAACAGACATACCAGAGTGAACTCGAAGATGATTAATCTGGAGTTACAGTTGATTCGGGAACACAATGTAATGCAAAAGGGTGATGCGACGTGCAGTAGGTTACGCCCCTTCTGCAATTTGAAGAGTTCGGGTCATCAAGAAAATGTGGTACTAGTCCACGCAGAGTCCATATGGGTATAATACTGCTCGGACAGAAATTCATGCCCAAAAATCTCGAAAGAATTAAAGGTGTTGCTTACCATTGTCAGCAGTGATCAAAAAATATTCGAGTTATCACAAAACATCCTACCATATTAAAATTCGCATGCAGTAAAGCCTAAAATATAAAGAGATACTATCATTTTTTCTCAATAAACCATAACTTTCGACAGTTTAGTCTAGAAAAAAAATCATCACAACTATTGTTCACATTTTGTATATTTCAACAATACTGAACACTGATTATACTGATTAACTTTTTTACATTGGTTGTTTCTATCCTTCAGTTCAATTCGTTTATTCATTTCTACGATAAAAAACAAACAAACATGCAATGCACACATACATAAATACAAAGCATACAATAGGTGATTAGAATGTATAACATAATAGATATAACAAATTAACAGAATAAAACACTTAGTTATTTAACTGAGGAATACAGCCTTTGGTTAACTTAAATGTGAAATGAAAAAAGAGAACTTGGAGGGAAGCTTCAGAAGCCTTGTGAGGAAGTAAGTTCTCTTAAACCTTCTAATGAGGTATTTTACCGGCATATGTTACAAGTCAGATTGATGAGGAAACACATAACGAGCACACACACAAAATACAAAGATATATAGATACAAAATAAGAGAGATCAACTTTTCATAAATGATTCAATAATTCAGTAATAATGACCTTTTGAGGAACTTTTTAAACAATCTTAATGTTTGACATGACTTAATGTTATTTGGTAATGAGTTCCAGATGACAGGAAAGCTAAATCTGACAGATCTTTGAATAAAAATGGAGTTAACTTTAAACAAATGAAAATCATGACTTTTGCGGGTCTCATAATGGTGAATATTGCTTTTGACATTAAACATTTGCATTATGTGCACTGGTAACAAGTTTTAAAATAAAAGAAGCCGAGTATTGCAATATGGTAGGAATGTAAATCTTGAATTTGTAATATGTTCAGTTGTTTAAACAGTGGCGTAGAATGAGAACGTAATGATTCCCTGTGCAAATACGTACAGCCTTCTTTTGTAGTTTCAAAATGGAATTTAACTTGTACTGATTGCTGTTGCCCCAGACTGGTAGACAATACGACAAATACGGTAATATCAACGAATTATACAAAAAAAAAAGGAGAACAGATCGGGGTAAGCAATTTTCTAGTTTGTATGAAATGCCAACACTCTTCGAAACCTTATTTTTCATATAATCAAAATGCTCATTCCATTGTAGATGTTTGTCAATTTGAATACTAAGAAAATTTACGTGATTACATTTTTTCAATAACTTAAAATCGATAGTTAGAACAATATCATCTAATACATCACAAATATTACTACATCTATTTTGAAATGGAACAAAATATGTTTTGTCATAATTCACAAATAACTTATTAACTTCAAACCATTTTATAACTTTACCCAATTCATATTCAACATTTTTTTTTTAAATTCTTTACATCAGATTGGGTATAAAATAAGGTGGTGTCATCGGCATACAAAACGAATTCCATTTTTTGGGTGGATTTTGTTATGTCATTAACATACAATAAAAATAAAAGGGGACCAAAAATAGAACCTTGGGGCACACCGTACTTAATATGACTTTGATTTGAAGAATGATTAGTAAAGAATGTGTATTGGGAACGCTTATTTAAATAACTAGTAAACCGCTTGAGAGCTGTGCCACGAATCCCATAATGCTTCAATTTGTAAAGTATAATTTTATGATCAAAATTGTCGAAAGCTTTGGACAAATCCATAAATATTCCTAAACCAAAATTACTCTTATCGATTGCTGATATGATTTTATCCTGTAAATCTATCAATGCATGGGAAGTGGAATGATTTCGCTTAAATCCGTACTGACTTTTTGATAATATATCATTGTTACAACAAAAAGAATATACACGGTTAAATACACATTTTTCTATCAGTTTTGAAAAACAAGGCAGGATAGAAATAGAACGATAATTTTGTAATATATGAAAGTTCCCCTTTTTATAAACAGGCACAGCTTTTGCAATTTTTAGTTTGATAGGAACATTTCCTGTTTCAATAGATTTATCAAAAATATAAACAAATGGTTTAACAATAAAATGAATTATTTTCTTCAAAATATTAACATTCAAATGATTACAATCCTAAGAATGACTACATTTCAATAATTTACATATTTCAACAATTTCACATTCTTTAATAGGATTTAGAAAAGGGATTGCTCACAACTATTTTTGAGAAAAATATCAAAAGTGTGGTTACATGAATTTTCTAGTGGGAGCATGGATTTTAAAGCTGTTGCACAACAATTGTCAAAATATGAATTGAATTCATTTGCTGTAACTTGTGGATCATCTACCTTCTTTTCATCAAACATAAAAAAACTTGGAACACTCTTCTCTGAGTTTTGGAAAACACTATAAATAACTTTCCAAGTATGTTTGCTATCATTTTTAGATTCCCTAAAATTATTACAATAATATTTTTTCTTTGCCTTACGCGCTAACTTTGAAACCTTATTTCTATACCTTTTATATTTATCTTCATCAAAAAGAGATGTATCGTTCAAAAATTTTTTGTATAATTTATTTTTTCTTTTAATATACCGAAAAAGCTTTGGAGATATCCAAGGATTTCTAATTTTATTAACAAATACTTTATTTTTCCTAAAATGTAAATGCTTGTCCAACAAAAGCATAAACATAAACAAAAATGCATTGTATGCATCATCAACATAAAGGGCAGAGTACACAGGGGACCAATCTGTATTACAAAGTTCATTATTCAGCGCATTTATGCCCTCCATTGATATATTACGAACGAGATTAGGTAATTTTTTTCTCTTCTCTGAGAATTCTACATTAGATATTAAAAATATAGGGAGATGATCGGTGATATCCACATATAAACACCCACAATCAAAATGAGTGTCTAAAACATTAGTAAATATATTATCAATGAGTGTATAGAGCTACTTGCAGTTTAACGGGTTGGAGCATTAATCAAAGGAAATAAACCAAGACATGAATTAATATCAATAAAATTACTGACATATTGATCCAATGAACGCTTTATCAAATCAATATTAAAATCACCTAACACATAAAGATTCCTGCGTTCTCTAGATACAGTTGCAAGCATTCTATGATAACATTCAAAGAAAGTTTCATTATTACAACTTGGTTTTTTATAAATAACACCAACTGAATATTTCATGTTCTTATCAATAAAATCAATAAACAAACTTTCACAACATTTTTTTTCCTCCTCTGTCTGAATAACATCAGTATTAATCATAAAATCTATATTTTTAGATATAAATAAACCAACCCCACCCCTCGACCACGGTATCTATTGACGTTTACAAAACTATATCCTGGTAATTTAAAAGGAATCAGTGGTGTTCCTGAAATCCAGGTTTCCGAGATGGCAATAATAGAAAGTGAATGTTTTAATGATAATAAGAGTTCTTCAATTTCATCAAAATTATTTTGAAGACTTCGGGCATTAAAATGAATCAAACTAAAACCTATGGGATTCACAAATTCAACAATAAATTCATTAGCAGTATAACAACTATATGAATGGGAGGATTTGGATATATGTATATCTGGGTCAATGTTTTCTAGGTTATGACCCATAAAAATGATATGACATTGTGTATTTCGTCAAAACTGGAATATCACTATATCCAACTCTTAGGTCATGAAAACAAGTAATTACATCGAACAAATAATATCCAAAGGTAACAATCATTACAGTTTTTACAGATCTCATCGAATGTATACAAAAAGTCACATACAACATTTCACAGAATAGAACACAATACATAAAAAGCAAACCAAAAAACAAATCAAATGCTCATAAAGAGAAGTACAGGTATGAACGGGATGAAACGTCAAATGAAAAACTTAACTCACATGTTAGAACTATTTTGAAGCTTTTGATTTTTTTTTATATCTGCAAATGACAAATAATGCCTTTAAGGCAGAAGGGTCATACAGCCATAATAAGTCTTTCGCATAACTTAACATTGAGTGGGACACAGGTTTGCCTATGGCGCCTTTTGCCACCGCAGGAAAGAGAGCAAGAAATATGGATGAAGAAGAAGGATATATAGGAAGAAGATGAGCAAGAAGTGTAAAATTATCAGTAAAAGACGAAAGGGAAGGAAAGAAGAGGAGGAGGAGATGAAGAAGAATAGACAGAAGAAGAGAAAGATGAAACAGCAGAAGGATAGGAAGAAAGATTGAGTGATAGGAGAAAGATAGAGAGGACTGAATACTTTGTTAGAGAGAGATTGAAATAGAGAAAGAAGGGAGAAGTGAACGAGAGGGAAAGGGAGAGAAGAGAGAATATAGGAGGAAGATTAAGGGGGATCGTAAATATAGACATAGTACTGACATCATTCTGGTATTTTTTTTTTGACATTATACCAAGTATAGAAACGAGTGTCAACGCAATATCAGAAGGGACATCCAAAGATACCTAAGGCACTCTGTTTATGTTTCTCTAAAACGATTTGAATCTTGATGGAGTTACAGTCGACTGGATGTGTGAGATCAGAAAAGCAGCCGGGAAAGCAGCTGACCAATTTTAAATCCCCCCTCCAAAAAAAGAAAAAAAAAGAAGGTACTATCACAAAGCAAAAGAGGCATCAAAGTGGCCTTATTGATATTTCAACTGTCATTGCCTTGGACAATGGATGGATAAAAAGAGACAGGAGATACGCAGAGAGAGTGATCCTGTCATTGACCAAAATACACTCTTCGACGGGCAACGAACATGTGACCTTAAAATGGTCCTTTCTGCACTTTCTGCCATTTGGACAACCCCACGGTCTACATACGCCACATATTGCCCACTCGGGGAGGAGTAAAGTCACCCGCCTGTAACATATGGAAAATGTCAAGCAAATACGCCACTATTAAAGTAACATCAAATGTTATAAAACCAGTTAGAATCTATATCGTTTCTGTGTCATACGAAATAACCCTACACCCAGATAATTTCACCTTAACGGTAATCGCTGCTTTACTGAAGCACGTCCCAAATGTAAGAATATGTCACGTATAGGAGAAATCAGAGCAAAGCAGGCGACGGAAGAAACGAAAAAAAAAAAAAAACCGACAGCGCAAAAAGCAGCAAAGCAGAAGTCTAATCAAGAGAATTGTTGTCATGTTTCAACGATGTAATTCCCAGACAAGAATGCTATATATGAATCTTGAATCTGCAGAATCCGATCACAATCCATGACAGTGCACACAATCCCTTATTTCATAGCTCTCTGCAACTTCAGCCTTCAGGCACCACGCTTAACATCATAACAATTCTTTTCCAGCTGCTAAAGCACATGAAATACAGTATACAAGTTGATATTTTGATCTTATCAATATTTCACACCCATAGCTTTGCAACGAAGATTGTTTTTTGATACCTGAAAGCTTGCCCGGGTTTGGCCGACATAGAAACAAGTAATACATCTGTACATGCAAAAAGTGCAGTTCAATATGTAGCTTATGAGTAACAGATGAATGGAAAATGTTATTTTCAGGTTATGGGGGATGAAGTCTAGTGAAAATCGCATATGTACCCCCTCCCCTAGACTTTTTTTTTTGGTGGTAAAAGATGAGAATCTCATCATCTTTATTTTTTAAACCGCGTGATCATCCTATCCAAGATTGATGAAAACCCACACTGACAGGTGTTCCCTTTAATGAATATGCTGATTAGTCCAATAACATCATTAAAAACATACACCTATAGATTATAGCTGTCACGTCTTGCAAAGGCTTGCTGATTGCGCGTTTGATCGACAAGCCATCATCTTTTTATCTGCGAAGATTCCAAAAGTAATGAATTTCCAATCCTATATTGCCCCTTATGTGAGTGAACTAATATTTACGACAAGATAATCCTCGGAGGATAACAGCATTTGGAAGTTATGGAAATGCTAACACCCTCGCTGTACTACCGTGGCATGTCTTCTCTGTTCTTGGACAGCATGGTTGTTAACAATCTTTTCTCTTCTCTTCCCCTATAGTCTGTTCTTCTCCTCTCTCGTGTCTTTCTTTCCACCAAGTCAATGCATACACAAAGTGTTGTTGGGTCATCCCAACGTTCATGCCATTTTATGGGAAATCGGTTATGCAGGGAAATTGTCAGAAAATACATCTTGTAGCTGCAGAGATCGAAATTTTGTATTAATTTTCTTTGTATGCCAAGGTTCTTTTTTTCTTATATATATATACCGCACACCGAAGATTTCTTTAGCAATTGCAGATAGTTCCCTCTGAAACTCTTTCAGTTTCGAGAAAAATATGAAAATATGAAAATAGATAACGAGACAATCTTATTTGGCTTCTTGCCAAACAGATTGAGAATCTCTGAGTCCTATCAGTAATACAAATAACCAACATTTCTTGTGGTGTAGTCTGCTTCCTAGGCTTAATATTTTCTTTTTTGTCAGAACCGTCAGATAAACTTTTTAGTCTATATAGACTACACGAATTACCAATGATACACGACAGTTCTTATCAAATCATGTATTCATATCTGTTATACCAAAACACAATAAAATGATGATAATAATAATAATAATGATAATAATGACTATAATAATGATAATAACTTATCTATATATCATTATTGCAGTTCTTATAGAAAGATATGTTTGGATTAATCTATCAAACAGAGTGCTATTAGAATAAAGATAATTTAACTTATTATTGTTACTATTATCATTATCATTATTATAACCACTCTTATCAAAGTAGGCTTATATAAAATTATTTAGATCATTATACCAAACAAAGCTGCTGGATAAGTTCTAATTAAAGGCTGGTATTCCTCACTTGCATTGGTCTATTATTTTTTTTTTTTAAATTCAGATTTAGATCTTTTCGAAAACTTCTGCCCGCAAAGATTCCAAGATTAGCGAATGATCTGCCTGTTGTCCTTACTGTTGTGAAGAGAAATAGAAATTCAAAGTATATAACTACTCTCTTACGTTACTACGTATCTTTGCTCATCCGATAACATCATTCCTACATATTCACATATACACACACCACAAACACATATATCTACATATATCTATCTATCTCACCTTTCTTTGCTTTTGAGAAATTGCGACGGACTTTTGACACCCGTCTCCCCCAAAAAGCCTAAACCAACTATAAGAGGTGAAAACACATTTTTTTTTTCTTGCAGTAACCATAGCTACGTAGCACAATGAATCAACAAGCTCTCAACATTACGCAAATACTTCAATTTGTTTCCATTCTTGTGCACTATTTGAATTTCGTTCAGCGATGTGGAAATCATATCAACAAAGTAACAACTACATAATACACAAGAAAATCAGCTAGTATTCAACCGCTAATGCTGCTTGAAAGCATAAATTGCAAATACAGAATTGATAGTAGAATTGTTATATGATGGCCCGCATCAAACACATATGTCATACTGGTATACCTCTTAAGTTAATGGTACAACTTGAACAACTTGATGAAATACACACACACCCACACGCACACACAAATGCACACACACATCATACTCGATATATACATGTATATATACATGTATGTGTGTGTAAATGTGTGTATGTGTGTTTGTGTGTTAGAATATAAGCATGTTTAGGGTGTGTACTTAATCGCATAACATACGCGCTGTCTGACAAATGCCTATACGGCATCAATAAGGATAGGTCGCATTTTGTGCAAAGCGGCTTTTCTTTTGTCTGTGTGCAGTGTGTGAGTGTAGGGGGGGGGGGGGAGGGGGTGGGGGAGGGGTTGTTCCGGATCCATCATGTGCAGTCCATAGTCTATTCTAGACTTATTCGGGGGAGAAGAGCTGCTTGTGTTGCATCACTTTTGAATAATAACGGCCTCAAACTACATGCATGCGAGAGTTTAAATTTGAGGAGGGGGATGTCAAATTTAACTCTTTGTCGGTAAAGGTGTTGGATGAAACGTCGGTACAGCGTGGCGCTATAAGGGTCGAAAGGACTGAAGTATTTGGTATGACTGATATCAAAACAGCAGGCAAATCCTGAGGGTGAGTTGCTATACGCTATCAGTGGAGTCGGAGCACTTTTTTTCCTCTCGAGGGATGCGTTTCCATGGCAACTTTGCCCACGTGCAAACGTTTCGGTAGCGGTGCGCGCGTGAGAGGTTGGACGTTTTGAGAACAGAGCAAATCAATACCGCTGCTCCACGCAGATTGATGAAGCAAGCACATGGCGAATGGTGCGACCGGCACCATGGTGTCACAAACGTGGGTACTGACAGAGATAATGTTACTCTGGAAGAGGTTCTCGAGTACGTCCACACAACTCTCAATGGGACAGCTATGTGCACAAGTACGCCCCAGTGAGTGTGCGCTGATATGTGCGAGCTGATAGAACAAGAGACCACTGGTAGAAAGCACTCATGCGGTGGCAGTATTTCCTCTATCAATAGGCACTTATACTGGCATACGAAGGGTTTCAATTAAATTCCCATCAAACTCGTGTGACAAATACGTTAATGTATGGTTTGCTTCTTTCTTGATCTTTCATGCTCTGTCTTTTTTTGACCCACCACGAGAAAACAAACAAACAAACAAACAAACAAACAAACAAAAAACCCACATCGTCTTTCCTGAAGATCAGTATGATGACATACACTTTAAAAAACCGGGTCAGAACTGACCCGGAACTGGGTCCGTTGGGGTCACTCACCGTTCCGGGACAGATATGACAAGGCATGGGGTCAGATATGACCCCATCCGCAGAGTCATGAATTGGGTCAGGGTGACCCTATTCTGGGTCTTCATGACCAAATTCCAAGTCATTTTTGACTCGGAACGGTGTGTGACCCCCATGGACCCAGTTCCGGGTCAGTTCTGACCTGGATTTTTTAGAGTGTGTACTTCAGCACTGGGATGAGATACAGGTACTTTGTTCGAATATAATTTCACACATTTTCATTTTCTACCAAATGAAGGAGCTTTTAACTTCAGAAAACAGGGGGAATAAATCACCTTTGAAATTATACTCATGTAATGAACCAGACGCAGGAGTGCGTACTTTTAATGACAAAAACTATTAGGTTTTGTCGAACTGTCCTTATAGTTTCTTTGTCCTAGTATGACATCACGAATTGCTGTAGTGTTCTTTTCCAGCGATACTATATTTTAATCAAAACTTTAAAGGGGGAAATCCAGTCCTAAAATAAGTTATTCTGATTAAAAAGAGTAAAATTTTACGAGTTCAACAGTAAAAACTGAAAAACAAGGAAGTTATGAAATTTTGAAGTTCTGCTAATTTCTGCAAAACAGTTCTTGTACACTGGATATGAATATGGAAATGAGTGAGCTGACCATGTCATAACCTCACAATTTTCCATTGATCGTGTACAAAAAATGACGAAAATTCAATGTTACTGTCATTGAAATCTGAAACATGATGCTATTCCTGGTTGAATAACTTCACAATAATGATCAGTTAGTTAGTAATATCAGGATTAGAGCATTTGGCATAATTGCGTTTGAATGGAAAACTGGAAATTTCAACATTTTATGTACAAACTAAATGGCAAGTTGTGAGGGGATGACATGCTCACTTTGCCATTTGCATATTCACATTGACCGTTCAAGAACTGTCCCTCAAAAATTAGCGAAACTTCAAAATGTCATAACTTCCTTATTTTTTCCAATTTCGATCAAAGCTTTAACGTTGAACTCGTAATACATTATTCTTTCTTATCAGACTAACTTATTATTTGACTGTATTTTTCCCTTTAAGCCATCATTACGTTTGGATGGATTGTCCGATTTTCCTCAATATTCGCTTATGTGTATATCACTAATATTTTTACATTCACTAAATTCATATTATGTATGTCTCAGGTAAATTCTTCTTTGAAAGTAATATTATGTAAGAAGATACGACAGAGCTGATTTGAATGCTAAAAAAGTATTGAGCATACTTTCTTTTATCTCGGAAGCTGCGATGCTTTTTTTGTTTATTTTTTTAAAACTATTTGTCGAGAGATAGATAGTCCTAGATCATTAATCTTCCCTGAAAGTTTTGTCAGAAATTTACTTCCCTTTCATGAAACTTCTATGTCATAACACTGCATCTTCGATGCGATTATCTTTAGCAGAGTTGTGAACATACCGTACTGTCACGTGACCGGCACATGACCAAAATATGGCTCCCAAAATAAATATCACCTCAGTGGCTTAAAGCAAGTAATCAAAAGGCCTTCTCACGATATTTTGTCTTCTCTAAATCTTAAACAAAGTGTCTCCAACGTGTTGTTTACTTCTGAGGGAAAATGATATCTCTTCGAATAACATTATCCCTTGACAAATGGATATAGTGTAGTTCCAAAGGTAAAGGCATGGTTCATCGTAATCTCGGTGTATATATTATGCACCCATTTACATCCAAGGCCGCAAACCGAATATCTTTAAACAATACTGCCTGCATTATTACGAATCTGCGCATTTATCCAGGAGTTTTTTCTTCCCTTTCAGACAAAACACAAGAGAATCAACTTTGAATTTAAGTGGCATCAAAATTCAATTTTAAATTGTGACTGACGCAGTTTTCTCCGTTAAGGAAAATTCCACCAGTTAACGAAGATGGAAGCCGCCACGAGGATTATCTTTGAAAAAAATATTACAACGCATCATGCTTTCGGCAAGAAACGCCAAGATACGTTTGGTAGCCAGAGATCTCTTTTATGGGTGATAAACACACATAAAAATCACGTATAGAAGACATATTCATTTGGACTAATGCCATAAAGAATTTCGGATCTGGTCGTCACCAGCGAGCAGCATCTTCCATTATGCATGAGGGTTTTTGTTTTTAGCCACTGGAAGGGGAGAGAGAGAGAGAGAGAAAAAAAAAAAAACTTCCTCACTTTTCTATTTCAATGAAAGCTGTCGATGAATGCGGGTGAAACTTGAATCATCCTGGCGTAGAGTAGGCTAATGCGATGTGGTGTCCATTGTGGGCTCTGCACGAGTCCCTGATGAAAGTGTCAGTTCGGATGTACATCGAGGCAGCTGCCAATTACAGCATAGTTTCCATTCGGCTACGCTTCCAGACTTGACATGTAGCCCACTTTGATGCATACTTAGAGCACTAATCAGATTAAACCAGCATTTTTGGCTATGACACATAACGCATCTGCTTATTTTGAAATTGCAGTGTATTCACCCCCTAACAGTATACTTATATGGGCTTGAATTTGATTTATGATTCTTTAGGGATTAATTAATCTGGAATTTCTGCAGCGGCACGAACTACAAACAAACGTTAGATACGACATGGTTTATTTCGGGATCGTTTCATGCAAAAAAAAAGACAAAGCATAAGCATCTTAGTAAAGATATACACCAGCATTACGTATTGAACAAAATTAACGCAAATACGTCGACGTTTCTGAAGAACGAAGATCGTTAAGGAAATAATTTGCATAACAGAATACACACTAACAAATTTAGTAGACTATTCGAGAAATAGACGTGGATAATGACGGTACGATATCTGTATGCTACCAAGAAAGCAAAATACTGACAAAAGGTTACGCAATGCCAAAACATATCAAACATTGATTTGTCGATAATATGCGTGACAATTTTGATTTGTGATGAGAGAAATTTCATAGTGCAGGTAAGTAAAGCGATGGAATGGTTGAAGCCAATTCTTCAACGATGCAGTCAATACAAGGTTCAGAAGACTCGTCATAGATATGAATGGTCTGGGCCATCATCTCTATGGTATCTTGTCAATAACTATTATCATTCCTCCTCAGTGAATGGAGAAACATGGTGAAACTATGCCCGAGTGCCGGATGCGATGTCAGTTGCAATTATTTCGATGGGTAATTCAAATTATGAATATTCTGGTCATAGATACCTATTAATATCATGATTATAGTACTGTAATATTGATAGTAGTAATAATGATGTAGTAAGAATATCAAGAAATTGTGTTGGTGATAATTTCATAGTTACTTGATCGCGGCAGTATAATAAAAATGATGTCATCATGGCCCTATTTTCCTCTTCAGTGCTGATAATGCTCTTCAAGAGGAAGTTGCAATAGATCAGCATTGCTAGCAATCTACTTACACTCTAATAATATTCTTGTGATTTTTGTCTGGATTGATCGACAATTTCACTGTCTCATATATCATTATCTTTCAACTGTAAAAATTGCACCCTATAAAGTTTAAATGTAAAGGCAAAGAAATTGATAGTCATTAGTCCTTTCTTGTTTAGAAATGATAATACATTAACCTTGTAGTAGTTTTATCTTACCGCACTAGCTTGTTTTACACTCGTAATTAGGACACTTTATCAGTCCCGAGAACACTTATAAGGGGAGCGAAAGAAGTCAAAGTACGCAATATTTTTTTTCTTGAATTCATTAGAGCAAATACAAAGACTTTACGGTGAATCTTTTATATTAAAAATTGGTTTTGAAATCGCTGATATGTCCAAAACAAAGATGGAACCCGCCTTTCAGTGGCTGATCGCTTTGTTTTACTTGTTTTTGATTATCTCAGCCACTTCAAAACTGATTGTCATCAACTAAACTTTGAATTCCTCTTAGAATTGAATGCTCTTTAATATTTCATTAATGGTTTCTGCCACGTTCTAGTTATCACGCAAAACATTAAAAGCTGAATCCCCATCTCAACCTAAACTACGCCATCCTTTTAATAAAACATGTCACTCAGTCTGTCAGGACAGGTTAAAACACAAATGTTATTACATAAGTAATTCAATCATCTGCTATTGTGTGAAGAGAGCATGTGCTTTCTTAGTCTTAATCGAAGTGTAATGGAAAGAAGATTCTTTTACACAATTGTCTACGTTATTTCGAAGTTTGGGTCCAGTATAAACAAATGAATTTTGGGTATGTACCATTGTCAATGAGAAAAGATGGGATTCGGAATCATCGGATGGGATATAGTTTACGGGACTATTTCGATGAAATAAATCGTGAAATATCTTTGGATGGTGGTTACTGTTATGATTAAACACGAACTGACAAAGTTGAAATGCGTAAAAATCTTTGTTAAGATTTTCTTCAGAATTTTATGATCGGAAATCAAAACATCGGTATGAGTTTAGGGATTGCGGTCAATAACAATTCTAATATATTCTGGTAGGTATTGCCCCAGGCGATCCCATAATTCTAATAGAGCAGTATCAAGCTTGAATATATTAGACCTGAATATGCATACATGTATACTTTAATAAACACAACAAGTGCGGATAGGGGAAGATTGAAGATGCATTGAATATATAGGACATAAGGTGTGGAACTACTAGTAAGTGGAATTCAATAGTTTATAGTGTAATTTTTTTTTTTAAGAAAATTACTACGCATTATATAAATTCAAGTGAGGATGTCTTAAATTTATCTTAGAATTGTCTTAAAACATCTTAAAATTCCCTCATTCGTTGGTACACAAAATAGTTGAAAATAATGTTTTTGGCTGATGATATAGCAAATTCAACCACTTTATACTCTCGAAAGTTATTTTCTCTTTCTAGGATATAACAAGACTAAATCAATATAGGTCAATCCAACTTATCATGTCATTACAAAAGAGGACATTTAATGGAAACTGGGGTACTAGTCAAAGGTACTACTGGTAGCGTGATGATATCAAGACTTCTAACTTGCAATGTAATTGTTACTATCACTATTTCCTGAAAGCATGTGAAAAAAATCGGGTCTTTTTATTGTAGAAAAAAAGTATGTTCAGTTTTGTTGAAACTTCACTTATTATGTTGGTCTGATGTTACTGGAATAGCCAGCTAGTTGACTGTTGTGTTGGGTTGCACTTAAGTCGCGTGCATCATTGAAAACAACTCCTCAAAATTCCACGGCGGGAAACTTATGAACTATTTCTTTTTTTAGTTACTTTCATCAAGAATATTTGTCAGTTCTCTGATGGGCTTGTAATACTTGCTGTCAAACGCGCGTCACGTTACCCATACGTTTTTCCGTGAAAAGGCAGCGGGTGTGAACATGAGTGACTACGATTGAATTGACGCGCAGACAAACGCCTGCAGGTCTGAAAGGTAACTCCCAAAGACGGCAGAAAATGAAGGTCATCAAGATACGTGGGTATAATTGAATACATCGTATCTTGCAGCTTTTTCTCGGATAGTCTTGCAATGGAGACACTTGTTAAGAATTCTCTCTGAATGGATTATTATTCATTACTAGGCTATTCTCTGTGTTCCTTTGGGGAGAAAGAAAAGCTTCTGCTCTATTTTAAGTACAATTTTCTATGAGCCTTACAGCTCAGGACAACACTGAATTTGATGCGTTTGCAGTTGCGAGATGTTACTTCTTCGCGGTGCAAACCTTTGGTGACATCCCACTGCTGTACGTTGAGGTTGGTTCCAATTCTTTCCGCCTGACTCGTAAAGAATAATCAGACTTCTTATCAAGTGTGTATAATGATTATCAAACCATGTCACATTTAGATGTGGTTTTATTTATTGTTGTTGGTCATTTTCCCATCTTCGAAACCATTGGTAATTGGTATCAAGACAAAACTATCTTTCCTGTGTAAAAGGCTGGACGAGAGGATAGTACACGAAATAAAACATTCGCATCTTTGGTAAACCGCCTTATCACGTTGCAGAAACAGTTTCTCGGATTGTACATGACATTTGATGAAGGGGCATTTATTGAGGGCAATTTATATAATTTCACATCATATGAATAGTACATAAATCGATCTTGCCATGTAAACATTTGTTGATTTATTGTGGTCCGTGAGCTGATAAACCAATACTCTGAAAAACCAAAAGCACAATACAATGAACAAGGATGATGATGCCATAATGGAGTAGGCTTACATATTCTCGTGATGCAGCGATGTACATGTAATACCATTACAATACCACTTGCTTAACAAGTTCACCTGTGTAAAATATATCCATGCTCTCTTCTTTGTTCTGCTTCTTTGAGCCCCCGCTCATGCATTCTTATGGTGAAGCTACTATGCCATCATCCTCGTTCATTGTGATTTGTTATGAAGTTTGAAAGCATTCTTATTCCTCATCCAAATCAATATAAAGCCTGAAACTGTGTAACCAGAATTGCGACTTTATAGATGTTCAAATGCAAAAGTCTGAAAAATCATCCAAAGGTCTCCTTTAAGTCACCGAATGATTTTTATCAATCTGCTCAGCGATTAGAATTTTGAAATCAGCTGTAGATAGTAAAACACTCGTTCAGAGCTCACAAATCGTCAAGGACGACCTCATCATTCATTAACATGCAAATTATGCCTGTGTAATGAATTGATGAACTGCACTTTGTCGTTTTGTAATTAGTCAGCCAGAGGCCACTACTATATCAACAAGAAGCTCTTTGCCTGTGTGGGACTCAAGCAAGTCACATCGTCAACTGTTTTTGGTGTTATGTTTATGAACACTTCTCCATATATAGAGTGTGACAACAAGGAGTTCTAGTGGAGGTTGCGGGTCACAAGAATAGACGAATCAGTGAGGACAAATTCGTGAGTTACAGTTATTGAGGGTACAGCAGAGCACAGGGTTGGATTAAAGCTGTTAGAAAAGTAAAATAAGATTTATTAACACTCTACCCGTTCTGCACCATTCTTTCAGAAGCTTAAGATAGATTACATCTTCTGGTGCGCTGTATCAGGCATCAAGATTTTTACAAAGGCCTGCGTCTGACGAGTGTATCGGAAGTGGGTGCTGATGTGGCGTGGGAAGGCTTGAGCGGATGTTTTTTATACCAATTAAGGTGGTGGATGCTCTGAGGTCCATAGATCACATTCCCTTGTGCATCTTGTGGCGGACAGTTACAGCAGCCGTGTACTCAGCGTTTACATGTCTTGATGGAGAGAAAACATGTTCAGTTTCGAGCTTACTTCATCTTTGCTTTCAGTTTTGGTACCTGAGCCCCTCGTCTGGTTGTAGACTAGCACATCTCGATAGGGTGGATGGACTAGCACTCATGTTATGTATACAGAATAGTGAGCTATACAGCCAACACGTGCACACAAGTATACACACGAAAAAGCAAATCCCCGCTTTTTCTCGATACTTATGTTTGAAAGGATTACCCGATAATTTGTAGCACACAACATTCATAAATTTGATAATTCGAAAGAGGCATGTACACCCATGACATCACGCACATACACACGCACACACATACACACATATATACATCACTATGGGATTCAAGCAACACATGTTTCTGAGTACAGTCCGACCTCTCCTATCCGGTCCGTTTATCCATACTCTCTATTATCAGGATGCGATCTTGGCGTGATTTTCTTTTTCTTATTTTCTTTTTAAATCGAATAATTACAAGGGAAAAGGAAGATTTCAAACTCAAACAAACTTCCTACACAAACTCACTTGAAATACATGTATTATTCCCAACATAATTAACATACACTCACACCAAATTTTCATCTAAATAACATACATTCAGAGACTGATCAGTACCCCCAAATTCTGGGCTGATAGCAAAGAAAGTGTTTCAGTCACGCTACCTGCAATAGCTGAGCACTAGGTTACATGTAGGACCCTACATGTACAGTGTACATAATAGTATTATGTAGCTGCCACTGGGTAGGCAGCTGCGTGTATTAAACATTGAGTCTCCCAGTATCCGGCCAAATCCCTTATCCCGATGAGCGCGGCGCTCATCCGGATAAGGGTCCGGTCCCAACATGTCCGGGTGGGAGAGGTGGAATTGTACTACATCATGTAGAATTGCTCACTTAGGGTACTTTAACATTTCGATAGCTACATTGCCTAGTATTTCATTGTACCAACTACCACACATGCAGTTCTGAGTATTATTGGACACAATATTAGACATCTCGAAGCGAAACAAAGTCAATACCAATTCAAAAAGCTTCATCAGGAGCGCTTCATACACTTTAATAATTTGCCCCAAGGCAAATGATAATGATAATGATAATGATGATAGTATTGATAGCGAGAGTAAGAAAAATGATAATAACAACATTTTATATATAGCGATAAATACCGGCGTTCCAGCTAAAGCGCATTGATACAGAACTGAACTGAACTGAAAAGTTGACGTAAGATACAGAATATAATTATTGGAAGCTAGAAAATTGAATGAAAATACAGACTCAATGTGGAAGACAATATAATTCAATTCAATTTTTATTTTCCACTCATTGGTTGAAACACCATCGTCAGCCGAAGGCTGGTTGGCAGAGGGTCCACATAGGTTTGAAATACAAGCATTATACATACAGTATTGCAAACATGTATATAACATATGCAAAGAACAGGAAACAAGAGATATAAACTCCGTGGTAAGCTTGTTTTTAGACACATAAGATAACAAAATAAAACGACGACCATAAACATTCAAGCAAACTGTCACATTTGGAATATCCCCGAGCCCAATCACTAAGACGTTATGGAGATCACGTATAGCAGCTGAGGACTGGTGAGCGGCGGACTCCTTGAGGAAACCTCGAACCTTCCAGGCGAACGCACCAACTCCAGACAAGGGGGTTGCAGCTCATGCAAGTTGCGATAAGCGCGGTTACCATGGCATCAGTAAGCAAACAACCAATCAACAACAAGCATTTCATTTCTTGCCATGGTTTCTGCAATCATAGCAATTAAGAATAGTTGTAGGCATTTCAATGAAGGCATTTCAAGGTTCGACCGATAAAAGGAACTATGATTCATTCGTGAGGAAAATTGATCTTGACTGTGAACATGAAATAACAACCTGCTTTTGACTTCAAGCCATTGACTAGCGTAACCACTATTGAACAACGGCAACATCATAAAGTTGTGATACTAGAAATTCCCATCAATATTTTGTTTTTCATAAATGACATTCTAACATTAATATTGTATTATAATTGCTCATCAGTATAATTACTCTGCTTCTTACACTTAACTGACATAACAAATGAAATTATTAAATTACGGACAGTGTCTCAGATATATATATAAAAGTTTTCGTAATGCAAGTTTGTAAGTGTTGGCCAGCTTACTAGCCCTTTCGAGATAAGCTAGAAAGTGTTGACGGTATTAGAATTCTATAGTTTAGGAAGAACAACCCCTATTGACGGACTTCATTATCTAATACTTCCATTTGGTCCATTGGATACAATGGTAGTATTCGCGGGGTTTTTCGTCATATTCTTGTGAAGACAAGAACAGTGAGCCATTATGCCACTTCATACATGTAGGCCCTACCTTACGGATGTCAGGCGAGAGTTTTTGCCGCCTTCGCCGTCCTCAGAGGGTATAGACCTATGAAGCAATTTTAGTTCCTAATTATTATAGGCAACTGCACCCATTATTCTATATCACTCTGAAGGACGCCACTTGGGGAATTTTGTTTTTTCTAACACAGAGTGTGATCCTTTAAAACGTGGATGGCAAAAATCGGATCCGAG
The DNA here is from genome assembly GCF_040938485.1 of Diadema antillarum. Taxonomy (NCBI): domain Eukaryota; kingdom Metazoa; phylum Echinodermata; class Echinoidea; order Diadematoida; family Diadematidae; genus Diadema; species Diadema antillarum. The sequence goes on from NW_027270960.1 coordinate 13,268,096, forward strand.
CGACATCACGTTCTATAGGGGCACTTTTGACACTCGTGACTAGTACCGAGGCTCCTCTATAACGTCTTGTCAAGAGGTATTGGTGTCACAAGAGCGCTGCTATTAGGAATTGGAGAAGTGTATCGGCCTGCGAGCAGGGGTGCGTGCGTGTGTGCACAATGCATGCTGGGAATGTCAGGTTTGAGAAATGAGAAGAGGAAATAAGGGGGAGAAAGGGATGGATGTGAGATGGGGTTGATAGGGTGATAGGACCAGCGTATGTATTACGATACTCACGCTAAAGTTATTCATAATCATACGTCCAAGTGTACACAGCGCACTCGGGTTGAAGCGTCCTTGACTGTAATACTTCAGCTGCATTTACCCTCTGCCAGGGTGGGGAGGGGGGGGGGAGGGGGAGGGGGGAGGGGAGGGGGAAAGAAAAGACAGAGAGAAGGAGTAGAGAGAGAGAGATTGAGAGAAATGTGTGTATATGTGTGTGTGTGTGTGTGTGTGTGTGTTTAAGAGAAAGAGAGAGAGAGAGATCCCGAGAAACATATAAACTCTTTGTATGTGCGTCTGTTTGTATGTAAATGTATACTTCTTTGTCAAAGACAGGAGAAAAATGAAAGGCCATGATTTGTGTTTGTATAGGACAGACTGCATGAAAGCATACATGCAAACACACCTTGACCTTGACCTTGGATGTTAGAGGAAAAAAAACAGTTAGTGAAGACAAGGCATGTGAGAGAGATGAATATAGAAAGTAACAGAAGAATGAGTGGTATATGCAACGCGAATATCTCGCTCTCATATCGCCGCTGACAAGAGACTTTGGAAATATATTTTAGCCTGCCATATCCAATTGTGATAGTCATGATCTAAAGACGCCATTGCACTAGACAGAATGCATTTTGAAATGAATTAGTGATTGTCAAAGACATCTTGTTTCAGCTGTAAGTGATATTCAAATTATGTCCGAGTCGAGTGAAAACAAATTGAGTGGAGCGTCAGTCAACTGACTTCAAATATTTGATGAGGCACATCTTGAAGTAAACCAGTATCCAACGAAAGCTCACAGCATATTATTTGATATAATTGGGATATTTTGATGATTGAAAGGGGATTATAGTTTGCAGTGGCCTTTAAGAAAATAATCGCAAGAGAACAAAAGCAATTGTAGATTCTGTTATGGACTAAATCTATAAATCATATTTCAGACAGCATTGATAAGCCTCTCATACCCATTTTCACATCCTCAATTATGCCGACAATATCCGCGTTTCTTAGTCGTAACATCGGAGCGGGGCCAGAGTAATCTGTATTATTTCGACATTGCTATTATCCGCATAATATCCGCATCGCGACCAGTCTTGGATTTATGAACACGATTCTAAAATATTGCGGATTATTTCCCAGGTAGTTCCCAGGTTCCAAAGATCATTCCCCGCATCATCGGAGGGGCGTGTGCAGTTACCATGACTATTATTCGTCTTCTCCAGCATGTCCAGGTTTAGTTTAAGGACTCTCGTAAAAAAAATCATATTATTTTCAGAGTATGTGAACCCATTTTCTTTCAATTTTTCGGCATTACTCTCATGCGGATAATTGGGAGATGTATTTGTAAGAGGGTATCATTTCTTTGACATTACTTGAGAGTCATTTATGTATATGTCTAAAATACCTTGCACTATCGAAACCATATAAACTGTTGAATACTCTATGGGACTGGAATGACATTTTGTTCTAACCATCGTTCTAACTTTTGCCTTTCCCAATTCCCCGTCATCGTGACCATCATCTGGGACTTCAAAGAAAAGTGATGTCACAATGCATATCAATTAAAACATGAAATAAAAATGTTAGATAATTGAAAATGAAATGAAAAGTAGCACATGAAATAACACTGAATAATGAGCTAAACATATTTTTGTGCATCTTGAATAACGATGAATCTAACCACATTCAGAGGGTTATTTGGAATATAATGATAAAAATACTAAAATGGGAACATAATGGCTAATGCTGAAACCGTATTCAAGTTTTCCAAATCGATCTGACGAATTCAAACAAAGAAACAAACAAACAAAGAAACAAACAAACAAACAAACGGGTTAAGAAAAGTTGATTATTCTAGTATTTGTATGAAAATGTGCTCTGCAATTAAAGAATCACAAAAGAACTGCTAAAGCAAAGTTTTGCAAACCAAAGTATTGAAACTCGTGTGCAATTTAGCTTTTTTTTAAAATTCAAATCTAATGATGATAATATACCTATCATATACATATACCACGCTTTATATGTAAATTTCAATCAAAATTTGATCAACGCAAAATTTGTTTTCCTTTTTAAAACCATTTTTGAACAATTAGACAAATTGTTGAAATTATAGATCTGCACTTTCGATCTCACAAACTTCATTTTTCTGGAGGCAGACATATCAAAGGAAACTTACACCTCAATAAGACGATCATTACACAGAACAATAATATTCTTACTTTTGATACTGGCACGATAGCTACAAACAACAGGTTACTGTACAGACGTTTGATTAGATATTTGGAGAAGCGAGCGACAATACACAGGCACCACTCTTTTTCACAGCTAAAATAGGCTACATCAGGTTTTGCGCCCAGTAAATGTCGTTTCTGTCTTGCCCAATGCATAAACGACAAAACCGTATAACATCAATTACTATTGCGACTGTCAGTGAGGTCTGTGGATTTGTTGGCGTTTTTGTTTGTTTCTTTTTTTTTTTGCTTGTTTGCCATGGTAGTTGCCATTATCAAGACTTCCTATCTCTCACGGTTTTTCCAGCTAACCCAATCCCCTCCGTCCTTACCTGTTCCATTCGATAAGTTTAGCCGACTTCACTCTATTGTTCCTGTCAAGATTGCCCTCGGCAGAGAATTCATGTATAATGTAAGCAGGTCAGCAAGTCGTCACTTCCTATATGAGTCAAAGGAATGATACTGATAAACCCGGAAATATTGCCCATGCTGGGATGAAATCCTATAATAGTTGGAGAAGCAAAAGCTATAATGGAATGAATAGGGGTGAAACGTCGTTGGTTATGAAACGACCAAGACGAATACCAGCGAGTCGAAAGCTGGTGTGGAGGAGTAGCCACTGCATGTAGAAGCAAAATGAGAGGGAGGTCTTTATTAATTCAATTATGGCTGGAGTGAAAGTATACCAGCAAATTAAGGAACCTGGCAGATTTGGGATGCAGTCCAAGTCTTGCACACGACAGCTTCTTAATCGCAAGGTTCGGCGTGGTCGTCACCGTAACGAAGGGTGAGGGGCAAAATTGGCGGTTGAACAGTTCGCTTCCCAGGGCCGCTTTTCTGAACGAGAGATAAGCAAAAAGATGCGATGTTTATGTGTGTGTATGTGTGTATGTATATTTTTATACATGTGTGTGTGTGTGTGTGTGTGTGTGTGTGTGTGTGTGTGTGTGTGTGTGTGTGTGTGTGTGTGTATGTGTTTGTTTTACTCGGTGCGTGCATGTGCGAATAGAACAGAACAGAATAGAACCAATAGAGATTCCATATAGAAAAGGCATTTCTGATGCACCCGACTCGTTTCTGTTCAAAACAAGAAGAAGAAGAAAAAAAAAGAAAAAAACAACAAGAATGGCGAATGTTATATATGGTAATAAGAAGATGCATAGGGGTGGTATACGATCAGATGCAGCTGCAGTTTATGAGTGTCTGATCTATGAACACTGGTTGAAAGTCAGTAAGCGGTGACACTATGACATTTCTGCGAGAACGAGGCTAAACAAAGCAGGGGAATTATTTGAAAGGGGTTGAGCGCTCTTTAACATGTTTTTCATGTCTTCACTATGCCAATTATTACCATCATCCCTCCTGACTACTGCACTCAATACCATGCCAAGAAAATGTCGATAGAATTTACTCACAATTACTTTTTGAATGAAAAGAAACAATTGTAAGAAAAAGTGATTGTGCACCGACTAATTGCGTGTATTGGCGATTTGCAAGATATCACAATAAAGGAACGAATCTATTCACCGAGTTAACCATCTTTCACCTGTGTTTATGGACTGACAAATAACAGGAAGAGTCGAATCTGCGAGGATAATGTCTTTTTGCGTAAGCGTGTGAGTGTGTGTGCGAGAGGGTCTCTCTCTCTCCCTCTTTTTCTTTGTTCTGTTGTTAACAGTAAACCCAAAGGTAAAAAATAACCCTGTAGCTGCACTTAACTAATCACTGTATCGCTGATTCAAAAGGAAAACAAGGACAGCTACGAAATAAAGGGACAGAAGATCAGAGGAAAGTGTATTTTAAGTGTTATATGAATAGGCAGAGAGAAATTGAGATTTTGCAAAACGCACGCCGTTTACGAAACCTTGTCTATCAGTGACATGATTTTTTCCCCTGTTTATGTCTTCAATGCGGTTGTTATCGAGCGATTGCAAACAGAATAGATAAAAAGGAGTGTGCCTGCGCAATCTGTGATGTCGTGAATTCGCCGCATCCATATTCCTTTCTCTTAATCAGCCAAGGCAGTAAACAAATGCATTCTGTTGCACGAACGGTTACACTCGCGAAAGTTTCAACGCACGCCTTCAAATCAACAAAGCAACCGACTTTGCCGCCATATTAAAATGAATGGAACACGCGTACGTAAAAAAAAAATCCATCCCCAGCGTAGATTGGGAGGTCTTTTGAGATGTACGGCCGTGGCATTGATATTGTAAGAACAGTTTACAAGGTAAAAAGGCATCAGGGGATTGGAATAACGTCTTGCTACTCATACTATCAAATTTCCGTCTCTAAAACATCAAACTTTTATACAACCTCTCCGATCTTTTACAGGTGTCGTCTAATCTTCTGCCTCTGTTGTTTAAGCCAACACATCTACATCCTTAAATCGAATAGAAATATGAAGAGCTTGCTTCCAAAAGGCGCTAAATCCATTAAAAATGATGGATTTAACGCCTTTTGGAAGCAAGCTCTTCATATATCACTTCCACGTGAGCTGAAAGACTCAAGCTCCATAACGTCTTTTAGGAGTAACCTAAAATCCTATTTGTTCGACAGTGCGTTTTGAGGACAGACTTTCATGTCTTCTTTTTCGTCTTCTTCTTCTTTTATGGTATATGTATTTTTTCAGTCTTTTTGCTTTGGTGTAAAGCGCCTTGAGCATTCAATCAGAATGAAAAATGGCGCTATAGAAATTGTATGTATGTATCATATGAAATGCATTTCGAAAGGTGACAAGTTCACAGAAAGAAATGATCTATTTCTGTAAATGGTAATTGCAAGGCAATAGTATGCTACCTCAAGTTTCTCGAAGAAAGGTAAGACATTTTAAATCTATTCACTTGATATCTTGTCCGAAACTGAACATGGAAATTTAAATATATACGTTCACATTGACTTCTGTAATAATCTGAAAACAAACAGGAACGAAACAGTTATACACTAATGATACCGTGGAAACTATATGCAATTATCATTTGCTTGTTTACGTAGCGTTATGATAGGTATATGCATGTCTTTTCTAACCAGTTTGATTTGTTCAGTTGAAAAACCGCATAGCATACTCGTTTTCCAAACTAAAAGACATATGTTCCTCTCATTAATTACTTCTCTTTTTCCCTCTCTCTCTTTCTGTCTTTCCTATTCCAGGATGTTCGATGTGTTTAAGAGACAGTAAATATTCAAACTTGCATTACAATTTCTGCAGAGCTTGCGGGTCTCCCATGCAAAGTAAGTAATCTGACATTACTTCTGTTTAAATTGTTAATGGAGTGTAATCGATATGCTGCTATTGAATAATGGTTATTAAAAGTGGACTGTTTGTGTTTTTGTATTGAATGAGGATTTTGATAAGATATGAAATTTCATGTCATAACCAATGTTAATTAGAGGAAATCCGAATCAATTTGTATTGAATTGAATTTGAAATGTAATTATCAATGTTAATGACAGGAAAGGTGTGAACTTTGATTGATTTATTTTTCAAACATAAACGTGTTAGTCCTCATTTCTTTGATTCAAGCAGATGAAATGCATAGGATTTTATTATCATTCAGATGAGAGAATAGCTTCAAAATGCTTGTAGAATTGTACTTTAAAGACAAAAAATGCGCAAGCAAGTTCATAACCGAAAAAGTTACGAAAGCGAATTTCTATGGCAAATCAAATATGCTATTAAAACATTGAATCAGATGCTTGAAATATAACTGAAAGAATGCAAGAAGATAAAAAGTAGGACAGAAAAATGAATGATGAGTAGCTCGGAGAGAAATTGGGTCATGATTAATTTTTCAGAGCAAATGTCGTGACAGTCTTTGTCAATATTGATCGTGCGCCTATGGTGACATCTGCATATTTCATTAAAAGTAAAATACGTGTCGACTTTGGTCAGTGGATGAGACATTTGAGTTCTGTAGTTCTTATACAAATAATTTCTATGCGAATGTTGTGTTTTCATGCCTGAGGGATGCCGCAGTACTCAGTATTGGAGATTTTGTTATGAAAAATGCAAATGGCTCGTTCACTACTTGAAAGTGGTTTGAGAGGTTCATAAATGCTCTAATGATAAGCTAATGAGTCATGATTAGAAAAGGTCTTCCATGAAGACTATGACTGTTTTGCAAGGGGAACAACCCCACCCCCATCCCAACCCCCAGATGTTACGATTAACATTGCTAGCTCATGTTGGTTCTGCGTGTATTCACTCAGGCTAAGATTCCAGTCAAATTAATGTTCATCCTGAAATTGACTTTTTGTCTAGTGATATGTTTCCCTATATTATACCCTTGCAAAGAACAACTCCCATATGCCGTAACGTAATGGTCCTTACCGGTACGTAGCAGAATTTAACCTTAAAAAGTACAGGTCCATAAGATGCCTACAACCTATTATCTGTAAGGTCAATTTGGACATGCCGTAAAATCTGCATCGTCGAAAACAACAATATCCCATACAATTCTGTTAGACATCCAGGACGCGACATTTTGAACAATTCACTAGATTCTTTGAAGGAGACGACGTTTTATTTCGCTTAAAAGGAAACAAGCACACTATGCAACATTTTCTCCTGAATCTGATTACAAGGGAACAATTTGAACATATAATCATTCAAAGAAAGACAGATACAAGCAAACAGGAACCTATCGACAGCGATCGAAGCACCTTTATTCCATGCTGCTTTTGTCAAAGGTAAATGAAACGTAGCTCTATAGTCCATCAAATTATTGATTTATTCTGGATTCACTGGGATATCTGTACAATCATGCTGTGCAATATAATGAAGTAAGTGTTGCAAAACAACATTGCTCATGAAAAGAGCGTGCTCTTCAAAACCAACAAGCAAAATCCCTTAAACCGTAAAGTAGATCAATAATTGGAATAAATGCTGCTGTCCTCACATCAGCCAGTTCGTAGTTCTCCTTTGCGCAAAAAAGAGGTAATTTGTGATATCAGGCATGCCGATTTTTTTATTCTAACATCTGTGATATCATGATTATTAAGGACTTACTCCTTTACATTGTGCTTGCCAGTACGTCCACGTGACAGCAACAAAGTGTTTATTAAAGCCTAGTATTTGGCGATGTTAATACCAAAAGCTTGTTCGTGCATTTAATACTCCACAATGAAATGACGAGCCATTCCAGTCACCTGGTACGCACACGTTCATCCTTTGTTTGAGCATATTATGCCATAACTTGTTACGTCGGGCAAGGCTGTCATCGCTATACCGTATGCCGATTGACAACGAGTGAAGCGTCCAACCAATTAAAGAAAAAAAAAGAGAAAGAAATGAAATTTGTCCAAATGGGCAATTGAGCTAACTACGCACTGACTGATTCTAGTAATGTGATGTTTTACAAGTTGGTGCAACTTGAATTTGGTGCGTAAGTGCAGGTGGTCGGTGATAGACCGTGTACGTTCATTTCAATGCTAAATGCTTTGAAGAAAAATACAATTCCCAAATGTACGCAGCTCTTTTTTTTTTTCGAATTTAAGCCCAACACCTTTAAAAGTTTTATTCTGATCTTGGCTGGTGTGAGTCCGAAAAGTGTAACTACTTCTTCAAAATCGTTCAACGAAAAGTAATTTGCCACTGACTCAAAGCTATCAAGTTTGATGCAACTAACGATTTTTTGCTTTTAGCATGAATAGGATATCACCGATATCAATCGTTGGCAGGTCCATTTAAGGAAATTTGACATTGGCACTAAGTTTGTTTATTTTTTTTTCTCCAGGAGGACTAAAGATTAAGCAATCACGTGACTGACATTTATTAGTTCCCTTTGTTGGACTTGGCAGAGAGCTCAGTGCTTTGCCTAATGGCGCTTTCGCAGATCAAGGACATGAACTGGGAATGTAAAACCATAGGGCACGTGTTCTTACCAACAGCTCTCCAGAAAATCAGTAAGAGTTGTTATTATTGAATTTACCTGACCTTTGGACTTTTCAACATTAAATCTTATTAGTGCACAATGAGCCACTAATGGAGGGTATGTCTCTCAAACTACTATATGTAACGATGTTTATAAACCCACAAAGCAAAAACACGTTGAAGTAAATTTTGACCAGAGTTCAAACTTTGAAATGTTGTGACCAATATGCCAATCAATACCTATAGCTTCAATTTTTATTGGGCGCTTTCCTTCCACTGCGATCATATATTTTACTTCACTGATTAGGTACTTTATGGGCATTTCAGCTGCTTTATACAAGAAGGGTGTGGAAATGCGAACTCGTAAGAAGTACCCGCCAAATCATCACTGCACCTTTGTTGAGAGGCCGTTTGAAAATCTTTCAAGCGCTCCTCGTTTCTGAAAAAAGAGGTATTCATGACCATTTGCTATCAACATTTAAATTAAATCGTTTCTCCTTCACTTTGTTGAAATTTGCAACGCCAATCAGAAGTAGTGACGTAGCCAATGAAGCTGCGGAACTCATTGTGTGGGAAATAGGTAAGGAGTGGAAGATTTAGAAGTCACAATGACGTGAATTCATGTTTCATTCAAATCGATGTGCGCAATATTATTTTTTTTTGTTCCAAAATATCATGCGTCACAGCTTGAAATATTATGTCGTGGAGATCATTTGAGGAAATATAGCTGTAAGACAAAAGACTAAGCGATGATGTCTGTGGCTCAGAGTAGGTTGAATTTAAGCGACCATGACGCACAGCAGTGTTCGTTTGTCATGCTCTTTGATTCTGTGTTGCGAGGGATGCTGTTTATTGTAGGCTTCTTCAAGATTCAATTTCCTTTCATCTTCATTCTGTCATCCCACATCAAGGTGCAAAAAGGGTTTACCTATGTGAAGATACGAACGATCGCTTTATACCTTCTTTTACTAGACATCTTCAATGAATAAGATATTCTGGCTAGGATTTCTATCTCTGATTGTTTCGTATAGTATGACACCATCAACCCCTTGCCAATAATTGCGTTGTACAACCAAATTGACATTGACTATAGCATAATTTTATTATCAGGGCAGTCAGTAAGCGTTCGACCTCTGGAATTTCAAAAATGTCACAACGGAAAGAGCTGAACGGCAGGTATAGTTGTATGATAATAATGATAGTAATGATAATTACATTGATGTAATTTCATTTCTTTAGAGTCCGTATCACATTACGGTTTAATTTGTTACGTTCTTGCTTTTTAAAAGAAAAATTCGTTATCATACAGATTTATTTCCTACATTTAGGGCTTATAGGTAGTTAAAGTCTGAAACTCCCTGACTAATGCAGAGTGATATCTTAATCGATATTGATGTTTGTAAAATCTTAACATGTCTTCGAAATGGCATGTATTTACATCAATGAAATGAATTTAGCATTAGCTGCAGTGGTTATGAAGTTATCGGGATATAGGACTTTCGTGCTGCTTTTTGTCGATGTCTTTGCTGTTTGAATTGTTTGTTTAGCTTGTGCAAGTATGGTACACAATCATGTACGCAATATTGGGTCAGTTAGAGTACTTTTACACATTATCTTTAGAATTCAATCAAACGTTAATGATTCATAACTGACAACAATTTGCAAGTGCGATGTTCATCTGTTCATACGTTGATCTCAGCTGTCATGTTTAATGCTTGTTGTTTGCAATGCTAATACAGCCATTCTCCTATGACAAAAATCACCCACAATGAATTGATATCTTAGCATCATGACGCGTATTTGGCACAAGGGAAAATTGACAAAATTGACTTATCTGCTTTTTAAAAGAGAACCCATGATGCGTTTTTTCACTTTTAAAGGATTACGTTTGTTCACGTCTCATAATAATAATGATAATGATAATGATAATAATAATATTAGTAATGATATGATTATATGAGTAAGCATGTATTCAAATTTTTTTATTTTTTTTTAGGAGTCGCAGATCATGAATCTAAACGCTTTGATGTAATCAGGAAGGCTATTGCAGATAATGGGGGAAGGGGGGGGGGGTAGACCTGCATGAGAAAATTATCTTTTCCCCATGATCTAGTGACATGAAGGACAACAAGGGAACCAGAGGCAGATGGTCGTAGTAGTCTTGTGGGTTTGTAACTTTGAATTAGAGAGTTATATTGTAACGGGGGCAGAACCATAAGCACGATGATAAGCAACAACAATTAAAAAAAAAAAAACCGAATGCGATCCTTCACAGGGAGCCAGTGAAGAGACTACGAAACAGGTGATATGTGTGTGCGTTTGCTGGACAGAGTGACTATGCGAGCTGCTGCATTTTGAAGTTTCTGAAGCTTTGGGGAAAGATTCTGGGGCAAATTGTAGAGGAGAGCGTTTCCAAAGTCAAGACGGGAGGAGATTAACGCGTGCACTTATTTTTTAGAGGCAGACTTGGACAGATATTTCCTAAATGAAACAGATATTGCGTAACTGATACTTGACAGACCAATAGATATTAGACATTTGAGTAGACATTACAGTCATTCGAATATTCGAATATCACACTCAGGTTGTGACGATTTTGGCACAGCTGAATAGTGAGGCCGGAAAAATGAAATGTAATTGATATCAATCTTACTAGGCTGTGCCCAGGATGGACCCCCCCCCCCCCATTAAAAAAAAATCACATTATCTGAGTTCAGCTTGAGAGAGTGAGCGCGCATCCAATCCTGGACGTCAATCATACACAAGGCAAGGAAATGGACAGCCCTTTCTGCATCGGATTGATCCGAATTGAAAGAAATCATGAGATGAATATCGTCAGCGTAACTGTGATAAACAATGCCATGCTGCACCAGAACTAGCCACAAACCAATGAGATAAATGGATAAAAGGGTTGGCCCGCCCACAGAACCCTGTGGTAATCGCAAGAGAGAGGCACTGCAACTGATTTGCAACTATTGATACAAAGAGTCTGATAATGGCTAGAAATGTAGGTCTGGAACCATTTAAATGTCTCGCCCTTTACACCAAATGAACTGAGTGTGTTCCAAAGGATGGTATGATTGACCGTATTGAAGGCGGAGGATAGATCCATGGCCGGCGGAACCGTGGGGGCAGTGGGGGCTCGGGCCCCCACACTTTTTGTGCACCATACAAAGGAATACATAAGGTCTCATCACTTTGGGCCCCACACTTTTTTTTAACCCGGAAGTACGTAAGTGGCAATTAATAGAAATAGATAGATATCTGGGCCCCGTTTCATAAAATATGCTAGGATGTCAACTCTTGCTGGAATGACAACTTCCCATAGCAACAGCCAATCAGGAAGCTGGATTCTTGTCGTTACCATGACAATTGTCATCCCAGCAAGAGTTGCTATCATATCAACTTTTTATGAAACGGGGCCCTGGAAGTGTGAGCGCGGAAAGGTTATGTTTTTCAAAGAAGCCCTTTATTTTTTTATATTTTTTAAATCTTTTTATCTTTTATTTTTTATTTTTTATTTTTTTGGCTTGTTAGCTCATGAAACCCGGAAGTGGGCCCCCACACTTTTGAAAACGCTCCGCCGGCCCTGAGATCCAACATCAAATGAGCTGTTAGTTTCCTTCTGTTCGTCCAATGGCAGAATGTAGTTGGAGACATTGGCAAGCAGGGTTTCTACACTATGATTGAGCTTATAAACTGACTGGAATGGATCAAACAAATCATTGACCAGAAAATATTCAGAAAGTTAAGAAAACGCAACCCTTTTTTAAAAAGTTTGAACGAAAACTGAAAATTTGAAACTGGTCGATAGTTTTGGAGAGAATTTTGGTCCAGAGATTTTTTTTTCTTAAAAGGAGTAACGTAAGTTGTATTCAATGATGAAGGAACGCATGACTGATTTAAGCGAGATTAACGAGGTAAGAGAGAATCGGGGAGAATGTGGAGGAACAGTCCTTTAGTAGTCGGGTATAGGAAGAGTGTCAAGCTAACATGGCTTAGAGTGACATCTTTGTAAGAATGACACAAGGTGAAGTACGTTGAAGAGTATGGAAGGAAGAAGAAATGACGGGATAAGTTGGTGTCTCGTCAGCAGACAGGGTATTACAAGTGGCTCTGACGTTCTCCCGCAAAAAAGTGAACAAATGTTGAGGCCATCTGCTTACTGCCATTGTGGGTATAGGAAAAGTATTAATGATTGACAACGGTTTAGAATTAAGTCGGTTAGCCTCTGAGAAGAGCATTTCTAACCACTTTACAGTCTTCAACGACTTCCACAAAGTATATCACTTGCCCTTTTTTCACAAGGGAATTGACAAGATCTAGCTGGGCACGGAAAACGTCTCTGTCGATCGTAAGTCTGTTATTGGAACGTCATTGTTCCTTTCGAGCTTTCTATCCTCTTCTGAGTAAAGATCTCAACGTTGCACCAAGGACAGTCAGAATGATTCCGAACTTTTCTTGATTTGGGAGGAGCATGGATGTCCTAAAGTTTCTCACGTTTAGAAGCGCGGCGATGAACGGTCTTGTCGATCAGTTGATACTGTCGAAACTTTCAGTCACAGGAGAAGTGATGTTACATTCTTCAACATTTAGAGCTAAAGTCTTCCTGTCAATGTCCTTGACAAACACACCGTCATGTCGACTTGGTGCGACGAGGCCTTGCAAAGCTGAGCTTTCAGATGATGACCGAGTGATCGGAGATGCCTGGAATAACCTGGGTTTTGGAGCACAGTGTTGATCATCAGTGTTCCACTCCATGACCGCATCGAGGATGTGGCCCTTGTCATGAGTGGGAGAGTGACAAGCTGGGAAATGGCACGGCAGCTGAGAAGGTCGTTGAGCTTCACAGTGTTCGGTGGGGTTGTGTTGTCCAGATGAATGTTCAAATCGCCAGTAAGTACAAAAGGTGGAGTTCTGAATATGCGACTATCCATGAATTCTGAGAATTTCCCCAGAAAACGAGAGAAGCTCTGACCACAAGACGGCCTGTAGATAACTACGTTGTCCAAACAGCTGGATTCTCTTGAGATACATGTCGACAAACATTCAAAGCTGTCGTACTTTTCGATTGAATTGATAGCAACATTGAGATAATCTTTGAAAAGAAAGGCTACATCACCCTGCCCAGAATCTCTAGGGCAATGTTTAAAGACTCAAAGGTCAGCCACGACTGCATCGTCGTTGGAAGACAGCCATGTCTCAGTTATGCGTACAAAATCCGTATTGTAATCAACAAAAAAATCCTGAAAAATTATAGATTTATTTCGAACTGAACGAATGTCAACAGAAGTAAATGTGAGGTATTCCCTAAAGCGACCACGCCCACCACTCTTCCCACAATTATTGAGTCCGCTGCTTTCGACACGATCTACTTATACCGAGAAACACCAGCTGATCCCAAACCAAGCGGTTTTACTCTCGCCATGTTTCAGAGGTATGGATATTCTAAACACTGTGGGGATGAAGAGCTTGTCAGTCATAGATGATATTAGTAGTCAAAGAATCATGATCAGAAAGCAATGAATCTCGAAAAACAAGACCAGGGTGGGAGCTGAAGTCTCCCGATATCAGCAGGCGAATAAAAAATCTTGCTACTGAATTAGCATATACCGCTGAATGGTAGTACCAATGTACTTAAACTTAAACCGCCTAACAGCTGCATTACATGAATACATGTGTTGCAGTACACTGGTGCAGTACATAAAACAGTAGAATAATAATGAGAATATACAATAGATGCAAAGGCTATCAAGGTAGCCAACTTTACTGTGAAGATTCACTTTACCTGAAGGCTGTGCACAACTATTGAGCTAAGGATGTAACAGACAAGCTAAGGATATAACAGGTGAAGTTAATAAGGCTACTTACCACACAAGTAAAGCAGTACCAGATCCCAAACTATAACTAATGAATATGCAAAAACTAGGTAGAAATATCTGTCCAAAATAGTCTAGTAGTCTCCAGAGGATGTGGGCAAAACTTTAAGGATATGTGCGAGGGAGGGCTTCGTGAATTTTATTTCGAAGGTTCTTTAATCCGAAAATGAAATAAAATGAAATTTTTTCTTCCGATGATTGGTTGCTCCGACACACACACATTCGGTATACGTAAATGTTCGCTACTCCAAAAATGAAATAAGGTTCGTTCTTCCGAAGGTTCGATAGTCGGAAAATGAAATATGGTTAAGGTGCTCACCAGCGAATCTTCGGAATTACTAACCTTATTTTGTTTTCTGATTAAGGAACCGTAGAAAAAAGCTAACCTTATTTTATTTTCGGAGGAACGAATCTCCTGATTAAGAAACTTTATTTCTTTTTCGGAATTACGAAACTTCGGAAAACAAACCTTCGGAACAACTAGCTGTAACCATACTTCTTCTCACAATCGGAAGCTGCTGAGAATTTAGATTCAACGATCTGATGCACGCTTTTGGTGGAATGTCTAGAATAAATTTGTCAATTCCCAAATTGTCTAGAGTCTTAAGACGGGGAATGAGCGGGAGAAGGATGTAGTATCGGTATCCCCCTCCCACTCGAGGGAACTTTTGAATTTTTATCATTGAAATGAAATGATCTGGTGCGCTTTTTTGTGGAATTCTATGAATTGTGACAATTCCATAGTGTATTAAGTCTTTGGAAGGATACCAAACAAGACAATAGTATGGGACAGGATGCCTTCTCTTCCACACGTGAGAGCTTTTGCATTTTTAAAGTTGAAGTAAAATGATCTGAATCGGACAATGACCAATGTTTGACGCTCTGAAGGGGATTTGGAAATGTCTATTTCTTTATACAGCAATTGAGAAATTAAAGGATGGGTACCGGTCGTGATTATTTTTCTTTCATTAACGCGTCGCATGTGAGCATTTATTTTGATAACATTACTGTCATAAGAATTTGAAGTTGGACAACGTTTCAACAGTTAAATTCATCAAATGTCAGCTAATCATCGGCCGATTCGAATTTAGTGACGGTCGGTGATTGAAAAGTAATGAGTCACGGCTTTGGAAATGACATACAAATTCAAATTAGATGTGACATAAAAAAACCCCAACAGCTGTAATATTTTTAGCGACAGGCTGGCGTTAAGCTAACGGGAAAATAGATGGTATCTTACTATAGAAATTAGTATCAGTCACTTAGAAAATGAAGGCTTTGAAAGTAATTAATCATCCCCCTTTTATGTACTTACGATATGGCAAGGGCTTGAACTCTTCACGTTGCGAGTGGAGAGTGGTCATTTGGTAGCGACACCAAATTGTTTTTTCTTTTTAATGTCGTAATAGATTAACGTAAAGAGCCATAAAAATGTGCATGTTATATATAGTACGCACGGCTTCATCAGACAAAGAATGTAACTTTCATCTCATGAGACAGATGTAACTATATTCCTTCTGGCGTCTCCCCCCCCCCAAAAAAAAAAAAAGAAAGAAAGAAAGAAAGAAAGGAAATGAAAACATCAGTATTCTCTTTTTCCTTTTTCTGAAAAAAAAGAAGAAAATCCAAGAATTTGAGAGAACGAGGTAGAAGTCACCGGAAACACACTGGAATCCAAGTCACAATGTAATCATCACTTCGTATTCATTAGTGCGTCCTTTCTGGACGCGACAGTCAAGTGTGTGTGAGAGATTTGCAGAGCAAACGACAGCTTATACTACTGTTCCCGCCAAGCCCTGAGTGGGCCTGCCGACGGCTTAATATCAAGTCCCTTGGCAGCTCCGCTCGATGTCTGTCTCACAGAATAAACTGACTATCTGTAGCCGGGGATGCGTGTAGGAGCATTCTGACTATCTCATTTCAGAGTCATCACACATGGATATCCATGCCTGCTCTTTATCCCTTCTTCTCAGGCGACAGCGAATTTATGCCAGGCAGCTCTTGAGGAAAATTTGAGACTCTCTATCTATCATCCGCGCTGCACTGGAAACGGAAAAGAGACAATGCGACTCATAGATAGATACAGTGATAAAAAACAACTTTGATCATTCCCATTTTCATCACCGCGAAAATGTAACAATCCCGCCTCGTAGCAAGTTTGGCCATTTCAAGCAACGCATTCTGTCGTGGCACTGAAATCTGACACCAGACGATCTACAGTTTTTGTACCCTTTCCAGCAAAGAGGATGAATCCTGTATAACTAGTACTTTCCATTCTGTATGTATCTACCTGATTTATTTATTTTTTTTGCTAAAATATCATTTAGTTCTCAATATTTCTATACTAAAGTGAAAATGATAAATCACTTCTTGGGCATGTTTTTTTTTTCCGGTTTCTATTTTGTCTAATTAATTGCTGTGTATTATATTGGCATTAGTATTTCATTTTAAAGCATATGAACATTGCTCTCAATTATCATTAGTGTGGAAAACACAGAAAAAGACCCAACAGCTTCGCGTAGTGCAACATATTTGTATTATTGTATATATATATATATATATATATATGCATATGTATATATGTTATGTATATATATCACACAGTGAATTGTCTACAAAATGCATATATTGGAACTATGACATAACTACGGGCATTTTTTTTGTATACTGAATTGCACGATGACTTTGCAATGTCTTTCCATGACCTTTAAGAGCGAAGAAGACCAAACTGACTTGGCCAAAACATCGATTAGTGAAACGACAGAGTAACAAGGAAAACTGGCAGAAATTAGGTTCTTTTAAAAGTTTATCATTCAACATCATCACAGTGGAATTTCAAATATTGTTTTCATGGGTGCTGTTCGTTATTCCGAAGATTCGCTATTCCGAAGGTTCGTTAATCCGAAACACACAAATTCCCTATACCTAGAGGTTCGTTATTCCGAAAATGAAAAAGGGTTCGTTAATCCGAACATTTGTGGTGTTATTCCGATGGTTCGTTATTGCGAAGATTCGTTAATCCGAAATTGAAATTCGGAAAAACGAACCTTCGGCATAACGAATCTTCGGACTAAAGAGCTGTAACCGTTTTCATGATAAGCCTCTGGGACTGAAGTACATTTTAGGATAAAACCCCCCACAAACAGATAGCTGGAGACACCTCATTAAAAGGATGACAAACTTTACTCCAATCTTAAGATGTAGAATCAACAAAATAAAAAGAAGTAAAGTATGACGTGTCCAGCAGAAAGGTAGGATAAAAGCCAGCTCAATAATGTGTATAAAACGTTTCGGTGAGACTCCACTTGACTCTACAGAAATAGAGCATGCTCGTTGAATGGTGTCAGCTCCAAAGGAGGGACACTTTAAATTGCCATTGGGCATATAGCCTACTTGCAAAATAACCATGAACTTGTTGGCCATGCCTATAAATTCTATCGCATCGCTTGGCATCTGAAAGATTAATGATCTGCATCCACTGAGGCTAAATGTTATAGAAAGATTTATAATGTATGAAACTTCATCAAGCAGGGTTACACATTTCTATTCAATTCTCAATAATTGATAAGGAAATACCTTCAGAACTCCTTGTCAGTGTTGACACGCATCACAAATAATACATTTCCGCGAGAAATATTTGCAAAAGAATTGCAAACTTCGTTTGCATTTCATTTGTTTCATGAATATTTCAGATAGGTCATGAATATGCATTTTTCTGTATTATGAGAACTGCTTTACCAGACGAAACATTTCACCTGGTAGAATAAAGAGACAAAATACTTTTTTTTCCATTTTAATCAACAAAATGGGTTCTTCCAAAATTAACAATGAAATTGAAATGCATTTCAAATGAATAAGGCATGAATTCCCCAGAAATGAGAAATTTGCAGAACCAATCATATTGTCTGAAAACAACTGCACTTTGGAATTTTGTATGTATTTGTAGTTTGTGATAACTTTCATCTTGTTTTGTTTTTCATGTTTGCAGCAGGAATATGTATCTGCATTGTACCTAAATGTGAAACTGATACCAACGCATATAGACAACGTTTGAGATAGGTTACTTT
Organism: Diadema antillarum; assembly: GCF_040938485.1. Classification (NCBI taxonomy): domain Eukaryota; kingdom Metazoa; phylum Echinodermata; class Echinoidea; order Diadematoida; family Diadematidae; genus Diadema; species Diadema antillarum. Next base: position 13,286,403 of record NW_027270960.1, read on the forward strand.
GTTGATCTTATCTTATCAGTGAAAAATATATCTTCTATCAGCCAGGTGAGCCTCTGTTTCAGAGAGGCCGTTAATGCAATGTCACAACAGCGAAAAAGATATCGATGATTAGATCAGACAAATGAAATTTCTAACACAAACAGGAACAGGATAACAAAATTCATTGCTTCGTATATAATAACCGAAAAGTAAATACAAAATTCATTAATCTGTCAGTTCTCATCTTTCATCATTTATTTTGCTTCAAACATGAATGTACCATTTATGTATACATAATATTTACATTATATACACGCAGCAAAAATGAAAGTAAACACTTTTTCAAGTTTATATTTCTCATGAAATTTTTAGCTAAATGTTAATGTATTATATACCGTATGAAAGGTAATTTAATTGGCTATCAACTTGGTAAGTCAATAAAAGGGAAACTATACGCATGAGTAAACACCTATGCTTTACTCTCCCAAGGCATTAAAGTAAAAATTACAAAAATTAATAAGTTTTCATTCATTCGTAAATGCTCTTCCATAAAACAAAAAGGACAAAAGGCAAATTTAACACAATAAAAAACATGAATTCAGGTGCAAAAATATACCCGTAATCTCTACGATGTCTTTGTAGCCCAAAATATCAATAAAGGCTAAAAGTAATAGAGAATTTTTTGCCAAATCCAAATTCATATGAAATAGGAGAAGAAGAAATATTGACAAAAATGTTTAGATTATATTTGTTTCTTGAATTTGTCTTATTAATTCTTAAATAACTAAATTGAATGAATGAAATAAAGATATTTTTGTTCATTTAATCGTTTTTGTGCCCTTACTCCCTATGTCATTTGAAGTTTGAGTTGTTAGAAAATTCTTATTCCCCCCCCCCCAGGTTCCACTTCGATTTTGTTTGAGGTTATAAAGAGATAAAAGAGAACGAAAACTTATTTTTGCTATTTCATTCATGTCTCGTATTGTGTTAAAATGGACTTTTGTTATTGTTTTCTTGAGGGGCATTTGCAAATTAAAGACAATATGTCAATTTTGGCAAGTTTTACTCTTGTGCATTGAAAAAAAAAAACCAGAATGTGTTCACTCTTGCGTCAAGTTTCAATTTATGTTGACCTACTAGGTTGATAGACAATTAGATTAGCTTTAATATGGTATATAATACATTAAATTCATCAAAACCTTCTATGAAAATTATGAACTCGAAAAAGATTTTTTATTTTGCTGAGTGTGTAATATAAATATATATATGTATATATATATATATATATATATATATATATATATATATTGTACAGTATATATCTAAACACAAATATACACAGCGATTTGTTTATATATGAAATACCGAATCGTACATTTAAATTAACATAAAATTGAACATTAATTTGAATGAACACAAAGACAAACAATCAGACATTCTTCCTAAACCCAAGAAGGATGAAAGACTTTTCCAAACGTTCCGGTTCTTTGTGATTCGAATAATGGATGAACGAAGTCGGCCATCTCATGGAGAATGAATGTGACGAACACTGGAATATAGAGTACACGGTCACGACGGTGGTGCGAGAAGTCTTAAAGGATACCCTTAAGGAACAGAATTATTCCATGGCCATCTTAACATCAAACTAATCCAATCATGCTGCCATGCTCTACCGAAGAGGCACAGTTAAAGGGGTGGTATAGTATTGGTTGAAGTATGAATTCAGCCGTTAATTTTTTTCTTCTGTTTTATGAAATGTTGAAGAGCACACAATTATAAAGGGAATTCAAAGGTTATTTGATCAAAGTCAGTTTTGAAAAGGCTGAGATATCCAAAAACAAAGTAACACAAAGCTATCGTAATAAAAGGTGGGTCCCATCTTTTATTAGAATTGATTTCTTTTGGATATCTCAGCAATTTCAAAACAAATTTTTATCAAATAAAACTTCGAATTTCTTTCAGAATTACGTGCTTATCCGTATTTCATGAGAGGTTTCTCATCTAAAAAAAGTCATCATAAAAAAACTTTGAAAACCTAAAGCCCCATCTCAGCCGAAACTGTACCATCCCTTTAAATGAAAACATGAATGGTTGAATGAGACTCGGACAATGGTCTAGGACAGATAGAATAATGAAAGGCCCGAGTGTGTGAGCCATTCAGCAACAAAGGCAATGAAGGGTTGACCAGTAAGGGTGTAACCGCCGACGTACAATTATAATAACCGGATGGTTGCGCACTCGTTTCGGTTTGTCGCCTCAGTTCCAGTGAATAATTAATCACTCGAATTTGAAGAGGAAGTTAGATAATTTACTTAAGAGATTGCCAGAGCAAAGATCAGCTAGCTTGTTGTGCATTCAAAGTCAGGGTAATCGCCGTTATATCACTGAATATACGCTTTGATAATAAAATGGTATCCGGTCAAGAAGAGCACATTGAAATTTTGTTAGTGGAAATAAGGTAGCTCACAGTGAGTGTTTTCTCACAACAGTTCTAAAGTCTTAGAATATTGAGTGTACACATCCACAACCCCACACGCCCATATGATATACTTTCACTATTATCATGACTGTGGTATGTTTTACATCCATGTCTATTTCATATGACAGGTTTGACTCTCCATGCTTTTTCCGACTTTTACATACATACGCCGCCTCTTCATTACTCTCTACTTTCATGTTAATACTCATCAAAACTGCGAACTATTTGATATGGTGTTGATTTTTTTTTCTGCTGAACTAAAAACATGACGAAGGCTGACGAAGAGCGCTATTGCGTCAGCCGTACAAAAGTTTCTATGACGTCACGTGCAACGAACAATTATTTAAAATCATGCTGCAACGCATTCACTCGTTGCGTTTTCACTGCTACAAAGTGATACTTCAAAATGCAACCCCTCAGTTTCTTATCAACTGTGCAAAATGTATGCCCACTGATTTCACGTTGGTATCTTTGGCACGCATGCCTGCGTTATTTTATTTACGGCGCCTTTGTGAAATTTTTTAACTTTTCAGCTCCCCCCCCCCCCCCAAATGTGACCTTAAAAAGCGGATTCACAGATGATAGCGTGCCCGGATTCCAGGGCGTCATCGGTATTGATGTCATCGTCTATTCCTTGGACATGAAATAGGCAGGATTGTAGAGGAGATCACGTCTTAATAGGATTGTAATTGATAGGGAAATGGGTGCTCATGATCTTTATTTGGCCTCATCTTTTTTCCAGGGTTGTGTAATTGCGAGAAAAGGAAGAGACTAACCCCTTTTTGTATAACGCCGTATTTTTTTCCGTCCGCTAACTGGATGGTTGAAATGAAATGAAGAAGCGCGTATTACGCGAGTCGGGGAGATACCATCAGGATGGGAAATCTATTGAAGTGGCTGCACTTTGGAGCGTGTATTGTTTTCAGTTGATAATGGAACTCAAGAAAAATCGGGTATGATTCTGGGGCATTTTTTCTTTATTCACTGTGTTTGTCAGAACTCGAAGATAGCAGTGTCGCCTGTTTTTTGTTGATTCATTACAGCAATATTTTCTGACTTGCTCCCCTTTTCTCCCCATTATGTCTTTGTGATTTCAAAGAGATTCATATCTAATCCCAAATTTGTCAAGTCTTAGCTCTGACTGATGTTCAAGCCAGCAATGTGATGGGAAATGAATAGGGAACACATAGTTCTGAAATACATGATTTTGGTGTGTTTTGTAAAACAACACATGCTCTTTTAACATTTAAACGTTTTAGGTTATAACAGAGAATGATATTCCTTGTTTATTTCTCTCTTGAATGATGGAAAGAAATTATTGTACGCGTGCATGTATGGTTAATTGTGACCAACACCAGTATTCAGTATAATGGATAGATTGTAAATAATTTGCATCTGTATAATCTTATGTGCCTACTTTGAATTACGAAAAGTACAGAAGCAGCCATCGGGAAGATAAATCTTCTCTCCCTGGAGAGATTCATTAGTTTTCTCGGAGAAGGCGACGGATGAGAGCTTTTTACTTGATAATTACTCCCTCGACGCTGGCCATGTTCTCTGCATTTATAGTTAAGCGTATCATTACCGTCGGCAACCTGTTTTGTGACATATCAACGGCGACTGAATGTGGTGGTCCTTAGAGGGTTTAAAGGGAACATGAATAAAAGTTACTTCGGAAGGGAGGAGAGGAGGAGGAGGAGGGATGACAGCAATCAGAGAGATAACAATGCAATTCGACGAGAGATTGCGAACTGCACGCAGGGGAGGATGTTGAGGGAACATGCAGGTGGGTTAACCGAAGAACGTCCATTCCGAAGGAATTGCCATCGCGCTAACTCAGGTGACAAGAGTGTTGTATAATTATGACGGCAATCAAATCGAGGGGATGTGTATATGGGGGGGGGGGATGGGGGAGGGGTCGGCAGGGGTAATTTGTGTCGAGAAAATGTAAGGAAGTTCTGGCATGCCGTTGAAAAGGGTTAGATTATTAATGAATTGCAGCTGGACGTTTCGTGACGTCATCTGTGGTATCCAGCCAGGCCAGATCTGACAAAAGAAGAAGCATCTCGTCTTTTGACAATGACGTAAGCACCGTTTAACTTAGTCTCTGAACAGCGTCGGGCATGCATGCTGTTAAAGGCCGACGGTGCTATAGTTAAGTATTAGAAAGACGTTGGGGCCTGATGGCACAACTTACAGTATTCGCTGAATCTGTCTCACGGGGTGCCAAATTGTTTCCGCCTAACACGTGCGCTCTTTCAGCTCAGACTGCGCGCATGGACAAAAGAAGGTCTATAGGCAATTCTTATAAAATCTTCTCTTTGATTTTATTTGAATCTTTAGTGTACCTTCATTTCTAGATGAGGGAATCCGATTATCTTTGTTAAAGTGGCACGGTGATAAGACTTTATGCTTTTAGTTATTTGTTACATTATACCTCAGACCTAAAGAGGATATCCACTACAGAATTAAGAAAGAAATCTTCAAAAGAAAGAGAAAGATATCATTTACTGAACGATACAAAAGTAACAAAAATTGGATAAGAAATAAGGAAGATATGAAAATTTTGACATTTTACATTTTCGGAAAACATTTCTTGAACATTCGTTTTGAATGTTCAAATGAGCAAGTTGACGATGTTATATGCTCTCACAATTTCATACTTATTTTACATACGGAATGACAAAAATCTCATATTTCAGCTGTACACGGTGCACAAAATAATATAAAACTTGTCTTAAAACCACCCAAAATAATAAAAAAAAACAAGTGTGAACTCTGATATATCTCGTTATGAAAAGCATGCTTTTACATGTATTAGCTAAAAATGATAATTTTCCGTGTTTCATAACGCTAGAATGCATTAAAAATTGTGAGGGAATGAAATTATCAACTCACTCATTTAAAAAATGTCTTACTTTATTTCCAGCTGGTTTTTTTTTTTTTCATTTTTATGCCGTTCTGTAGGGAATATTTTTCTCTTCCTTTTGAAATTTATTCATATTTTGTGGTGGACTTCCTCTTTTAGTGAGTCTATTTCGGTAGCCAGCCATATACAAGCCAGGTCATTTTAGAAGGACATTCCAGACGATTTTCATAATTTCACATCATGTAGTACATAAATCGACAACTCCATGTATAGATTGTAGAATTTATTGTGGTTCTTGAGCAGAGAAATAATACTTTGAAAAACCTTAAGAAATTACACTGAACAAGGATGATGACATGGGAGGTTCACATATCTATGAAATGTAGCAGTGTAATTTCGTTGCAATACCACTTGATTGCGAGTTCACCTGTGTATAATCTATGCATGCCTTCTTCTTTTGTTCTGCTTTCTTGAGCCCCACCTCATACATTATTATGGTGACTCTGCCATGTCATCATCCTTGTTCATTGCAATTTGTTCTAAATTTTGAAAAATATTCTTATTCTTTGTCCCAATTATCACGACTTCTGAAACTCTGTCCTCAGTATAACTAATTCATAGCTGTTCAAATGTACAAATCTGAAAATCATCCGGAGGTCTCCTTTAACAACTTTCCCTGCCCATTCTAACGAGGCAGATTTGTCTGTCCTGAATGCCAAAGAAAACGTAAGGAAACATGAACAAAAATGGCATCAACCATTTTACTTACGATACAAATATATCAAAAGGTGGCTTTAACATATCAGTATGCATCTTGTTTGCTTATCTGTTCAGGACCCAGAACATAGCGGGGTTAGAGCATCAAAGTGTAATATCGTACATATATGTTAGTAGTGGGAAAAATGATCATACCTTGAAACTATAGGCGCAGATATGTCTTGGTTAACCTTCAACAGTTCTATCACGAAAATCACACAAAAAAAAATGTTTCCTGTGTAACAGAACCGCTTATGTGTGACCACAACAACACAACGAAATGTGTTTTTTTTCCCTCACCATACTTTTCTTCCTTTCTTCCTTTACTCCTTTCTCCTTTTTTTTTCTATTGTGTTTTTGTGGAAGCAGCATTCAGATTTTATTTTGATTGTAAAATGGAGGGAGACCTTTGTTTTAAGGGAAAAAAAGGTAATTTAAGCAGTGAACTAAATATCTAGGTTGAGTATTCTCAAATTCACGGGGGGGGGGGGAGGAAAGTGTTCGACTATTGGAAGATGTTCTGATTTCATAAAGGGAACTTTCATCTATAGATATTATGTCGCTTTAAATGAAAAAAAGAAAAAAACCTGAGTCAGAAGTAAATCAGTGAAAATGTTTGAAAAAAATAATCAGACACATAAAAAGTTATAGAAATGCAAAAGTTAGGAGAATAAGAGACTCTGCGCAATGTAATCATTGAGCGGCTTTCTCTTGGTTTTTACATAACATTTCACTTTAATTTTTTTTCATTTTTCTCAAATACTGGGGCACAGACAGAACTCCTCCTGCTAGAAAAGAACACGGAAAACGTATCACTTTCATTATATTTCGTTAACAGCTAGGTGTTTCCTTTTTTTCTTTTGATTTTTTGTGTACAAGCCCAATGGATGACTGCATCTTGAACACACCAAGTTGGCAATTTCTCTCAGTCTCTAAAACGTTTACATTACACGACTTTTTGTGTGTTTTAAATATCTATTTCCCAAATCTTCACAGACTGATTTGTTTCCATATAAGCATTTTTTTTTTCATACAGAGCAACATAATATCAGGATGGTATTTCCCTTTAATCCCCGTTTGCGCAAGAAAGTCACACTAGGATTTGTGAGCCAGAAGACTCAAGATACATGTACCTGTAGAATATACCAGGAATGACCGGAGGACATGTCCCTACTTAATTACTGTGGAATCAGAACAAAAAATTCCCTCAGAGAAGTATACTCTAACGATAATTTAGACATCATTTATGTACATTGCCTATAGTGAGTATTTTTGTGATGAAATGATCATCAATCTCTCGAGGATACCGACAAACTGCGTAAGACGGTTCAATTTAAAATTGTCTCTTTTACTCTGGAATGGCATTAACGTGCTTGGAATTCGTGGAAATGTACCGACGCAAATCTCGCGTGGCGAGAAAATAACGCTGGCCAAACGTTTTCCCTTGACGGAAGTTAATAAGCGATTATTCAAAATGATTAGGACTCAATGTCACCGTAAGGCGACACGTGAGCTAACACCACCCGATCGCCAAGACAAAGTGTAACTGGAACTAGGTGTGTATATTTTTACGTTTGCATTTAAATATTGACGTTATTAGCCTGAGAGCGCGCGTGGTTCTGGGCGGCCCTGTTTTGTTGTTCGAGCCCGCCGACGGAATCCTGACGCTGGACAATAAGCAAATTTGATATTGCCGGAGGAACTGTGGCCTGATTGCAATCATAATAAACTTGGACTATTGTGCTTTTGCAGGGAAGTGACTTGAGAAAATATTGGCTGGTCTTCTTTGCACATTGCAGTGCAGTTTTCGCACGTGACATCTTTCCCCGTAACATGTCATTGCAGCTCCGTTCCCGTGTTTGACTTTCAGTCTCTCGACTCCGCTCTGGTTAAAGGGATCGTATAGTTTTGGTTGAGACCTAATTTCAGGTTTCTAACATTTTTTGGTGAGATAATGAGAAACCTGTTATGAAATATGAAAGAGCATGTAATTCTATGAGGAATTCAGCGTTTTATTTGATGAAAACTGATTTTGAAATGGCTAAGATATCCAAAAAGGAGCATTTCTTATAAAATGTGGGATCCACACTTTATTACGACAGCTTTGTTTTACTTTGTTTTTGGATGTTTCTGTCATTCCAAACCCGATTTTCATCGAATAAACTTGGAATTCCTCTTAAAATGGTATGCTCTGTACTATATCAAAAGTGTTTTCTCGGTATCTCGCAAAAAGTTTAAAGCCCAATTTTCATCTCGACCAATACTGTCACCATCACTTTAAACTTTTGAAACGTAGAGAGTAAGCATGTGGATGCTGAAGTTTATTCTAATCAACTCACTCAAGTGCCAAATTATAAGGCAAATAACACCTCTTGGAGATGACAACTCGATGTTTCTATTTTCTCTTTCTTGAACTTCTTCTCATATTTTCGACATCGTTACATTGTTAATTATGTTTTTGTTACTATTGCATAACATTATTGTAGTGTGCATTTGTGTATTCACTACTGTTATACTGATATTGTATCATTAGGGCAACTACAGACACGCTTTGTATAGAGAAGAGACTGACAAAGTTGTGCAATGAAGTTCATACCTTGAAGGCAATATTTCGATTTTCAATGAAATATTTTCTAAACGTTCAGAGATCTAAATCTCGAAAAAAAATTCAGAAGAAAATCTGTAACCCGTCAATTTCATAAATTGACTATAAACAACTGCCTTGCGCGGTCATACTTTTAGAAAAATCTGTTTGATTGTATACGCGGCTAACATTTAAAAAAAATTGAGAGGTCCCAATGTCTTCAATAAATGCAATGTTTGAAACATGGCCTTAAAATCATCAATTTCATATTTCTACTAATCACAGTTGACGAAGGCGTACCTGTTTTATTTTTGTCCGTGTATGAACTCAAAGAGGTTCAATGAAGAAAGAGGTCCAAATTTCTTCGATTAAATGCATGGTTTGTGAAGTGAACAAGGGAACAAGTGAACGAGAACAAAGGGAGCAAGCTAGAGAGAGAGAGAGAGAGAGAGAGAGAGAGAGAGATGGAGAGAAAGAAAGGGAGAGAGTATCTCTAAATGGGAAGAAAAAGATGATTCAGGATGAACCCAGAAAAAAAAATGGGCGGGGTCGAGAAAATGATTAAAGGAGGACAGTGTGTTCATAGGTGGAGATGAAAAGTTATAGGATGATGGTCCACTCTGTTGCATCCGGGTCTCGTGATTTGATTTCGATGTCTTGTGATGTTATGAGTAATGAGTACTATCTCCTTTTCAAACTTTCAACCTGCGCTGGACGACTTGTAGATTATCGTCGCTCTTTAAAGTCCTGGGAAGGATTATACAGGACGTTCAACTCGGTTGACTGGTAGCAACTTGGCGTCGTATAATTGATCTTGGTTGATTTTATGAACGCTTGTGTAATGGAAACTGATGACAGCAGGTTACTTAAGACCAAAAGACTATCGAGCTTCGTCGGTATAGATCCCAAAAGAAAATCGTGTATACAAAACAAACAAAGAACAAATGTCGGACCTTTATATTTCTACACCATGGGCTTAACAGTTCCCTCATATTTGCACGTTTTACTTCCTTTAATCCTTCTTCCATTTGTGACCACACTCACGTCTTTAGTACTCCTTCTTACATACTTCTCTGGGAATTACAATTGTTTTTATAATGAAAGTGTTTTCTGTATTTGCGTAAGTGACAAATCCATCAAGTTTACGTGAAAGCCATGCAAGATTTAATCTTTGAAGAGCGATGCCCCTTTGTCGACACAATGCGAAGGAAACACAATATCACACATGTTCAAACACTGTCATAACGTGTAATACGTGCGGCTAACTGTGAGTCTTATTCCTCTACTATATTGCACTGCAGGTTTTCTATAAGTGAAACAAGAAACACCTAATTATAAAAATTTGATGCACTGATAAGCGATATGGTTCTTGCAGAAATTTGATAAGACCTGAAGTCACCATGGTTACAGCAGTACATTTAAACCAAGACCTCGTCTTTGAAAAATCTTGCAGGGAGTAAAGGAAACTAAATTAAGTTTGTGCTTAAACGCTGCCCGAAGCAGATTTATAACCCAACGATCTCATTATCTGTTGTGAATTCCTAATGTTCTGTTCCACCAGCAGATAGGCTGGAAGTTTTCTTTGAGTCATTGTACATAAATGTGGAAAGTGATTACTGATTGATTGATTAATTGTTATGACCCACTACAAATGAGATAAAAAGACAGGAGGGTTCGATTACCAATGGATGGACTCTGTAAGTTTGCCTGCATAGATATTAAAAAAAAACCTGATCAAAACTAGCGATTTTAAAAGGCAAGAAATACTAGATATGAATATATGATGTATACAAATTTGTTTTCCAATAAACTTTAACTTGTTATATGAGCATTAAGGGTATGTTCATTGAGGATTTATCCGTTCCTTTTTGACGCCGAGAATCTTCAGTCGAGAGGCATAGAGGCTTGCTTCATTCCATTCCTTTTGCATGATCCCTCTCTCTGCTAATCACACTTTAGCGAATATACATTATATTACAGACATATCAGTGACATGTGGCTTAAAGGGATGGTACAGTATTGGTGGAGATGAGAATTGGGCTTTTAACACTTTGCGAGATACCATGAAAACACTTATGATATAGTACAGAGCATACCATTTTAAGAGGAATTCAAAGTTTATTTGATGAAAATTGGGTTTGGAATGACTGAAACATCCAAAAACAAAGTAAAACAAAGCTATCGTAATAAAGTGTGGGTCCCACACTTTATTAGAATTGCTCTTTTTTGGATATGTCAGCCATTTCAAAACCAATTTTCACCAAAAAAAGTTGAATTCCTCATAGAATTACATGCTCTTCCATATTTCACCAAAAAATGTAAACCTGAAATTAGGTCTCAACCAAAACTTTAAGATCCCTTTAAGATCCATTGATATCATTGGTTGGCAAAGATTTTATAGGGTTTCTAATGATATGATGAAATAGAATCAAGAAATTTTGAACTTGCATAATATCATCAAGATTCCGTAAAAACGGACATTGAAAATGATAAACAGAAAAAGGCGAGATGGCATGAGTAACCATGCACAACTCTGGCAAGATTACAGAAAAAAAAAAAATCAATCTATAAAGCAGTTTTGCCGGAGGATCGTTTTATGTTAAAAAAAGACATTGAGAAACGGCATGCCGAAATTCACAAAGGGAATATCTCTGGTAATACTATAAAGACATGAATATGCATCGTATTTGCAGTCATGGTGTATATTCATGTTTGATGTGCGGATATCAGAGCACAAGCGAGGTGCAAGACGAATTCTGCTTGAGCGCTGCAATATCATTGACATGCAAGAAGGTATACTCTGCTGAAATCCTTAGACGCAGCGCCATGATAGTGTAATGGTGTAATGTTTCCCGTAGGTTTGACGTGATTGACTTACTTTATCATCTTGCTTTTCAAAAAGAGAATAGACAGTGATTTGACCTTTCATCTTTCTTTCGTATTTTTAAATGTTAAATGCAGAAGATTCCTTTTCTTTCGTTCTTTTTTTTTTTTTTTTGCTTACGGGTGTTCCTCATTTTGCGTCAAATTATAGGTTCAATTCCGTTAATTAGAATAAGCGTTGTAAATCACGAAGTTACAGGTACCCTTACATGGACTGTCTGAGAAAATATAGTCATGATACCATTTTCTCTTTGTATGACATGATATGAATATGTTTTCTTCCAGGAATTTCTCCTCATGACATTTGATCCTGGTACATTGCTGCTTTGCAGCAATTAGAAGTATCACACAAAATGTGAAATGAGCCATTTTGTTTCTTCATGTGCAAAACTGTACACGTAGATATCATGAAAGGTTCATATGAATGGAAGTTGTTTGACATTTTCATTAAATTTACAAAACCTGATATTTCACTTTCATCTCGTTAGTATACACAGTCAAACCTGTTTATAGCGACCAACGGCTAATAGCGATCACCTGCCGTATGCAACCACTAAACACAATTCCCCCAAAAGAAAAAGCCATGTCAACGACCCTGTCTATAGCGGATACCTGTCTACAACGGCCACTTTTTCGTCTTCCTTGGGTGGCCGCTATAGACAGGTTTGACATTACATGTAAAACTAAAAATCAGAGACAAATCAGTTCATGCACTTACTTGGCGACGTGAGTGTCAGGTTGTATTGGTCTAAATACTTGAGGACAGGTAAACACTTTGCTCTCTGAGAGGAAGGTGGAGGTATGGTGTGTGTGTGTGTGTGCGCGCGCGGGGGTGTTTTACAAAGAATTAAAAAATCTTAAAAGTTTATGATATACTATTGGTTTCCCATGTTCAGTTTCATCAAGGAGGTATGTGCGATACCTCCTTGGTTTCATTTAATATTTTTAGAATCCACTTAAAATTTTTATCAAAATTTATGGAAAGACTCCTTTGTCACTTTTCCTATTTTGTATATTAATGCCTGCATGTAAAAATGTCCCAAAACTTCATTTTCATTCGGCATGTTCGGAAGTTAGGATATCAATAAAGACGCATACAACATCCCATAGTTTAAGTCAATCTTGATCTTTAAGATCGACTTAAGTTCTTTGTGAAACAGCTCCCTCGCCATTTTGACGCGAAATCTTTATAGACCATTCTGACAACAGCCCCGAGAATACCCGCTCTGCAATGTAATGTTTTGACATATTTTTCTGTCTTAATCAATTCCTTTGCAGAGAAAAGTCAGGAGGATAAGAGTTTTACGGAAGTTATCGAGCCAATGGACGAAGAGGAAGAATCACTGATGACTATGATTGAAAACACGAGCGACTTGTTAGGAAATGTACTCAGGTTATTAAAGGTACGTATTTCACGTTCTCATGAATTTGAAGAATCGATTCATGCTGAATCACCTTGTCCCCTATTATCATGATTACCGCGGAGAGGTTGATGTTACACAGTGTTAATGGTAGTTTGAGATTTAGCTTTTGTCAAGGTTAACGTATTCAATCACAGCATTTTTTTTTGATTGGTTCGGCGATCTAATTTTCCTGGGATAACACGTACACAATCAATCCACGACGCTCATCCATGAAGTGTGAAAACAAATGAATAAAGCTAAGAAATTCATTCATGGGTTGGGATTTGGCATCGCGGTTTAGAGAATTGTGTGGGGTTTAACGTCCTATCATTAAATTACCGGTAAATCTAAAATCCAAATTAACGAAATTTCCTTATCTCATGAGTGTTGCTGCCAGGTGGAAGCGCATCCTGTTTAAGAATTTTCTCGTCACTTGTTGAGGAGCTGCTCAGTGTTTTCTTATTCGATGAAATCAATCTTTGTGCTTGTCCATTCTCAGTTTCATAAAATCTCTAGAGTGTGAAAATATGCATTGTTTGTTTTCAAGATGATGACTGAGAAAGGAAAATTAGTGCTACACGAGACAATTCATCACTATGTTGTTTTTGGCACCTTCGGGTACCAAATAGAAATCCGCCAGTTTGTTGAACAATTTACATTTTCTTTTTGGGCTGTACCCCAGGTTACCAAAGGAAAAAAAAATATAGTTGAAAGTAATTTCTAGTGCTTTACGGAAGAAACTTTTGTTGCAACAACGAGCTCAGCAGTACCGCTGCAGCATCATAACTTCAGCGCTCATGACACACACTACACCAAGTGATCTCAGTGTCACACACAGAGAGTATCACTGCACCATGCATTAATACCAGTCCACAGAAAATGTAAAATAAGTAATCATAGGACAAGTTAGTGGATTAAAATAATCTCTCTCTGAACCACTGTCCCAAATTTTAATAACAGGTTTTCAAAAAAAGATTAAAAAAGAAATGTTATTATTATCAGTACTGTAATTACGGAAAAAAATCCCATAATAGGGCTTTACTGACATTAGGGGATCATTATTGCTGATCTCCATGATGACAGTGTGTGAAATATACATCTTATGATCACGAGACGGCGTCATACAAAGCGGTACCCTGGCGTACCTTGTGGTGCATCATTTTATCCGATAATTCGGGAGAAAATTACAATGACAAGAATGTAAAATTTTATGTCATTATTTTTTCTTGCAATGATTTCAAATGAAATACAACACAAATTGGAGAATCAATTCCATGAACCTATCAAATTGGTACGCTGAATTTGGAAATACCTTATCTCTAATGGGGTAATTTAAGGAAAATCGTATTAAACCGGAAACAATGGATGTGAAATGCAACACACTCCAGCTTTTCGGGGTCACGGACATTTACTACGGCCTGACAATGACTGGGCCATGTTTATATTTCAACTCACATCTTTCATAGTTATCAAAGCAGTAAATTATGCTTATTCTGTATTGGATAACAAATGATTCAGAGAAGTCAGAATACTAACCTACCAATATCAAAATACCTAAGAACAGAGCATTTATTGATTTTTATCACAGCTCTTTCTAAGGGGTATACAATATTTTGGGGTTACAATTCGTTATTACGAAGGTTCGTTATTCCAAAGGTTCGTTAATCCGAAAATGGAAAAATGTACGCTATTCCGAGGGTTCGTTAGTACTCATCTTCTTTAAATTTTCAGATTAACGAACTTTCGGAATAAAGAACATCAACCATTTTCATTCATGAATACTGGAATACAAAGGTGTATCATGAAATCAATCCAATAACTTTAAGTTCTGTGATATCTGAACTAATAATGTCTCCTTGACGTCCCCTGACACACTCAATATTCTTTCCCTTGTCGTCGACGTCCACAGTTCGAAAAAGACGAGCTTGAAAGGTTAGCGATGAGACCTTACGAAGACGATGGTGAGGACGAAGTCACCGAACAGAGGGCGAGCGAGCGTCTAATGTCCTTAAGGAATATCTTGAGGAAGTAGCGGAGGCCATGGTGTAAGTATATTATTGGAGGATGATGTCAGTCGCTTGCTGTGAACACGAGAAGCGTGAATCGATAGAGGAACACTTTCCACAAATGTCAGTCAGTGAAGCAGGTTTGATTACACATCTTTACGATCTATATCATCGCACTGGTGCGTTTATTGACGCTCAAAATACGAATTACTGTGTATTGTAAATCAGGAGACCTTTAGCATGTCTACAGAAAAAAGAATAAACATTTTTCTTCTTCTATCGTTTTTGTCTTGTGACTTCAAAAGATCACGTTGCTTTTTATCGTTCTGTCCGAACATGGCTACTTGATATAACTGAATGTCAGCCTTTAGAAACTATAGCATGGAAGAAAACTTAGATTTTATCTTTCTGCTTTCCATTAAAATGAATAACGATCGCAGTATTTGCAGGAGTAACCAGCTCCTAAATGGGTACGTGGGCAGTAGCAACTGTAGTTGTGAAGTCTCAAACGCGTTAGCAAACAGATGCCAATCTTATCCGTTATCGTATAATCGCAATTCATTGAATCGCTGCAGAAAATTCAGCGCCAAGTGTGTGCCAATTTGTGAATGCACTTGCGATTAAGCGTCCTAGTCCGCCACAAATTCGAAATCTCATACGGTCAACGATTAACACGAAATTGGAGTGTCCTTCTTTTGTTGCTGTTAAAACATACGGGTAGAAAAAATGGCGCTGTTGATGATCCGAAGAAAAACTTTGGCAAACTCTCATTTGAGCCAAGATTTGTTTTGAGAGTAATTTGACACAAAATTTCATCAATCGATAGTCAGAGAAGTATAAGGGAAAATGATATTTTCGAAGCCAAACAAGTAGCAATTATTTTCTAGCTGTTAATGGGTTGTTCATCATCAATTTGTAAGAGACACTACAGACCTTATGGTGAGTGAATATATCTGTCATTAATAATACCCACATCTTTACAAAATAATACAAAGCCGTTTACCCGTAGTGATATTAACGGTATCATAAGCAATGCTTTATAAATACGCATGGCACTTTCTTTTAATAATTTTACTTCATATTCTTCCATTTGTTACCCTTGAAATGTTCTTAATTTCAGTGCATGGAAATTACACAAGATAAACTGCATAATTTAAAAGTATATATGGAATATAGCAACATATAGATATCATATCGTACTTCTCTGTTCCTTGGGCTGCTGAAACAGGAGGTAATTTCATTTATCTCTCAAGAACATTGAATGTGATAATAAGAGAAAGAAGGAAAACGTGCACTATAAGAGTGTTGAAAAGAAGGTCCCTTACATAAACAGAGCAATGATAATTGTGCCTCGAAGAAAAACACGCCACCTTGGTGAATGAATTATTCGTCAACCGGCATATTATCAGGTCCTTCACGCTACGATACAGATTTGGGAATAGCATACATATTCCAAGATGATGAAAGGCTTTTCGTCCACTAAATTTGAAACAGGTAACGAGCCGATTTATTAAGCAAGCAAACAATTAAATAAACAAAATTGGTCTCATCTTTAACCAGCAAGACCTCAAGTAATGCGCGCCATTGATAAGCTTGTACGTCACTTCATAAAACTTAATAACCGTCAGTTTGTCATTTTGCTCATTCATCTGAACGAAGATGACTCATCCGGAGACAAATTGAAGAAGTAATGTTCAAGGCATTTGTTCGAGTCAAATTTCTCCGTGATGCGTTCAAGTATAACGAATGGTATGTCGTACAGTAGTTGACATTTAGGACTCCAGATGAGAGAACATTAAAACGTCAGTCATTTTATAAATTGAGATGGTCTAATATGCATCTCCGTACTCTTCGAATGTGTATGCCCGGCTAGTGACGACATACTTTTTTTTTATCTCTGTGTTTGTTTCTTCTTGTAATGTTCTTATTCTGAAATGCGATTTCATGGATGTTTTCATTTATAATCTGTTGACAATATTTAGCCATTTGACGATTTTTTTTCCATGCTTTTGCTGGCCTGATTTTTTACTTTCATTTAATCAATCATTGGAATGTTGTATAACAATTTCTCGAAACCTAAATTAAAGAAACTAAAACAACTCATAATGAACCAACCATCCTGATCAAATTTGTTATAATAAAACCAGTGAAATGACTTACGACCACTTATCTCATAAACATGGTGGAATTTCAAAATAATAAGAATAACCGTAATCGTCAACCATTATATCCAGTAAATGTCTTTTGATTGATTGAAACGGAAACAAGTCCATATCTTGCTCTTATCTGCTTTGTATGGTTTTCTCTGATTTTTCCTCAGTTCCGTTACCAAGCTTGCCATCCACTGGGGCGACAGCAAACACCGGCCGATGCTTGTGGAGTTGGATGTACAGCAGGATGTAGATAGACCAGTAGATAGTTGTTTGAAGAAAAAACAAAACAAAAGCTGACAAACATGGAACGAAAAAAAAAGTTACTGTTACTATCGTTTATGACACGTGAGAGCATTTCATAGATGGGACATTTTTTAAAGAAATTATTTCAAGAGCACAGATCCTGTGTGATTATGACTCGACTACGCATTAATTACGTATTGTTTTAAATATTTAAACTCTCTAATTGTATGTTTTTGCACACCGTAGCTCTCTGAATCCTTGCCCCTATTACCAAACCATTTTATCATGTGTATAATCATAATATTAATTCTGAAGTTTTAGATTTCGACGTTCAATATTGTAGTCACATGACATCCTGCACCAACACTTGTTGTGCTCGAACATTTCTATTTCCATTTCATTTCTGAGGCATGAGATCTTCGGGTGATGTTCGTTATTCCAAAACACACAAATTCCTTGTATCTGGATGTTCGTTAATCCGAAAATGACAATGAGTTCGTTCATTCGCAAAGTTGTGACGTTATTGTCAAGGTTTGTAATTCTGAGATTCGTTGATCCGAAAATGAAATAAGGTTCATTATTCCGAAAATGAAAGAAGGTTCGTCATTCCGAAGGTTCGTTAATCCGAAAGTGAAGTAAGGTTCGGTTATAAATTGATAGTTCAAAAATGAAAAGAAGGTGCATACTGTATGAACCTTCGGAATTACGAACGTTATTTCGTTTTTTATATTAACGAACCTTCGAAATAACGAATCTTTTTCAGTTTCGGAGTAATGAAACTTCGGAATAATAAATCTTTGGAATGACGGACTTAAACCAGACTTTTCTGGCAGATATCGTCACACTTGCCGAAAGTTCATTCTTTGTTGTTTGGGCAGAAACTGTCTTGAATTGTGACTGCGGTTTTGAACCACATGCAGTTTATAAGACAGCGAGTTGATGCTCATAATTATGTAGATTAGCTTGCGTTAAGAGTCAAAATAAACAATGTTCACTCGTGTGAGGGCACTGTAGCTTCTTTCAAACTATTTGAATCTTGCCAGATCATTTTAAAGAAACAAAAGAATAGAACGAAGTGGCCAATGATGTAAATAGATGTTAAGCAGTGATAAACTGGCGTTTCATCTTTTCTATACGGAAAATTTGTTTTCCATCATTTTTCTGCAAAAGTAAATTGAAATGGCATGGTACCCTTCTTGTATAAACATGAGGACAGATCACGGTAATTTCTGTCATACGAATGACAAATATTCCGTATCCTTTTCAGGCAGAATTTTATTTGTTTCAACATCATTTAAAAAAAAGAACAGTGTTCAATCTCAACGCACTCATTTCATCCTGTATTAAGACCATAAATTGATGTCATTTCGAATATTCACGGAAATGAGAGGTTTGACGTGAAGGTCGGTGTCGTTATCAGTTAATTTTTAATTCTCGAATGGTTCTAGTCAAAAGATTTGATCTCGACGCCCTGCTGCAAACTATTAAGATCAAATTTTATTTTTTGATTCCTCCTGCACCATTGGTCGCCTACGCATCTCATCTTTGCAATTTGTTTTCCACCATCAATATAATCCTTTTTTCTAATTTACTTTTATCCATATGGTATTCCAGTCCAGGGTTTTGCAGAGTCGGCAGTTCTGGCACAAATGGTGAAAACAACCGCAAACAGATTTGTAGCTTAGTTTTGACATCTGCATAGGATGTGAAGTATTCCTAGAATGCGTGTTGCGTCCAAAGGCCAATTCATATTGGCAAAGCTCTCCACAAACTGACAGATATGTAAACGAACGGAACGCTGGAGTGAAATGGTAATTAACAACTGAAATCAGCTCTACAGCATTTCATTTGTTTGCAAAGTGGGAAAGAGACAAACGATTGACTTTACAGTGGCTTGAGCTGTCTTGCTGTAGAATATTAATGGTGCTTGAGTAGTATCGACGCTTGAAACATGCTGCTACGGTTAATCAATCTTTTATACAATAATTTCTGTCTATAATTGAAGACAGGGTATAGCAGTCATTGTTCAGAAATAAAGGATAAGGATTTCTTTTGTTTGTTGACATTTTAAGCTTCCCACGAAGCTTTTAATATCAGTATCGATTAAGATTTGATCAGTGATTATACCTCAACGTGTAACGCGAATTGGTATTTTCGTTTGTACCTGTGAGATCCTAAACCTTTCATAATCATTGATACCATATTTTAAGTTTCCAACAAACAAAATGAGTTCCCGTTAGCCCAATAAATGGTTAAATCTGACAAGAATACGATACCGACTTAATCAACTTAATCTGACATCAGGAATAAATTAAAAGATTGACACGTTTTCACCCCCTCAAAAACAAATGTTACTCTCCACATCATAAACATGACAAGGCATAATATCTAAGGCAATAATTCAAAAGCCTCGCAATTCCTACATTGGTCTGTACGTTAGAATGAAATCAATATAGATAACGCTTGAATTCCTCACCCTATATATTCATGAAGAGCAGCATAAGTGGAGAAAAATCACACCACGGTAATAACACTGATATTGTCCAAATAAACATTTTAAGTTAGTATACCCAAACTTGCTAGTTTTACCAATGGTTGTAGCAACGCTAGAGATGACATCAATAATAAACAGAAAGACAATGATTTCGACAACGATATCAAATTGTAATAAGGGCTTGCGATAATTCGTGTTTAAATCAGCATGGGTCGTCAACTACGAATTATTGTAAACTATGGTGGTCATAGTGTGTGGCTTAGTTAACTGTTTGATTTTTTGTTTGTTGAAGAACTGATCAACTAATGATCAAAGAAAGAGTGCAATTTGATGTCACAATCTCAGTGCATGAAAATGTCTGTATGCAGTACTCACACAAACGCGCACGCACTACCCTGAAGTGCTCCAGGACACTCGTGCAACTGGCGTCGTTGGTTGTAGAAAACACTTTCTACTAAATTCATGCTGTATGCAGTACAATGTAACACTCCGCTGAAGGAGAAACCGCTGTTTCTTTCATAAGCTATGGCGCCTGTTTGGCGGCATAAAAGTCTACGCTGGGAAGAGAACATGTAGTAGTCTAGAGCTGCGTCATCTATAAAAGGCGAGGACGACTCTTTATTTCCATTTCTTTGATATGTTAATGTATCCGTGTAAATATTCAAGACCTCTTTTGAAAAGAAGACAATAGGGAATATTGTTTTCTTTAGTTATAGCTAGTGAAAGGCGGCATACTGTAAAAGCACTGTTGCTTAAACAATTATCTGCTGATAATAAGTACTGAACAGGAATACTAATACCGGAACACTTTGCTGTTTTACTTGACAGCCTGCTTAAAACACATCTTGCTCATGTGCTTACTAGCTAGAGAAAGTATTATGACGAAAATCAAAAGACGAATATTCGGGGACAAAAACGATATACGTTGCTTCATCTATTACGTTTCAATAATTATGTGGGCATCCGATTAAACGTTTTAGTAATGTGTTTGTGTAAATTTTGTCTCTCGGTATGCAATGCTCTTTGAAGTAATCGTCTGTTAATAGGCCAGTCATGACCACAATGACGTCAACATCGTGCGTTGGAACGTCAAGATGCTTTCAACAATCATGAAATAGCTAATGCCTGGCCAGACCCATTGTCTAGACGACAATGACAGCTTTTATCAGAGTTTAATGGTAATCAGTTCTCCATAATTGGTATTTACGTAGCCCTACTATAGCGATCACTGTTTCCGTGAACTCGAAAACGGTTTCAACCGGTTTGCGAGCAGACCTTGCATTTGTAATCAATTTCGCTGCAGTCACTGCTTGCTATTAAAAAAGAAGTCCCATGGGAGATTTTGTTAAGTTGTGTATAGAACTGTACATCATCAGGAGCTGTATCAACGTTATGAACAAAAGCGATGTCAAGTACATGTACTCACCAACAATTGTGTGCATTATTTGCTGCGGCCAGTCGGCGACATGCTTTCGCGACATGCTTTCGCAAATATGTTTCGATTATTTTTTTCTCATAACGCATTCAGTCTGTCTCGACCATTCTGCTTCATTTGCTCTATGGGATCCATCGTATAGGAAATTTTTAATGACTGCGATATCGTTTCACATTCGATATTTCTTTGTCAGACATGAAGAAAGAAATCACTTGCTTGCTATTTCACATTTACTGAGATCATGCGGCGCACATAAAATGAAAGTGTTTGTAAATTTTATTGAGAGTTATTGTAATGTAATTTATCTGTAATGTGTGTCGTGAATGTTGAACTGTACACAGGAAGCTTTGTCCTTGGTTTTTGTTTTGTTTTCTGAATATCTTATGCTTCGAATAAAGAAATGTCATCAGAGAAAAGGTTACGAAATCTGTAAATTTGCAGCTACCATGTTAGTTATTGACGATCAGATATGAAACAAGATTGACAATTGTAGGTTACATTCTCATTCTTTTCGATAAATACAAAGGAGCATAGCCACTTTTTTTTTAACACAAACTAACGAAGACAAACTAGCTGGACGCCAATGATTCTGCCTCGTGGCCAAAGCTTTTGACGAGAAGAATTTGACAGATGACTGTCTCTTGGAATAAACTTATTCGACTGACGATAATTCGATAACCCAAAAATGCTTGCGTTGTACAGTTTCAAAACGAATGTTCTTTCTCGCATTACATTTCATTCATGTGCCTTCTTCGGTCAAATAAATAAAATCTCATTGGAGCTCCAGGAAAAAAACGAGAGCCAACACGTGCCGTTGTTTTATTTTGCTCTTCTCGGATGCATATACACCATAAATGTGATCAATTTCCAACTTAACTTTATCTTTAGTTGTGTTTTAGTTTCGTTGTGATATCAAATGAAGAAAGATCAATATTAAAGTGTGTTTCTTACACTAGTCTTTAATTATACAAAAATAGCAACTTATAGGGAAAGTGGTTTTTTCCCGAAATATAGGTCGTTTGGTAAGTACATGATAATGACACCGAGACACAAGGAAGTGAAAGAAAAGCAAATGAAGATAAATCGAACCATCAATGTATTTTGATTTTTCACAACAGGCATGTACACTCCATTGAAATTGATAAGTTTCATGTTTGGGAATGCATTGATTAACCCCATTTGAACCAGGCAATTTTCGCCGTTAAAATTGTTGCGAATAAAAATTGAACAGAAATTTTATCATTTTAAGGACTGTAATTGGTAATCATGATATTTTTCAATGTCCGAACGTGTAAATTCTTCTGCAAAAAGTCGCTTCTTCAAATCTTCAAGAAAGCCAGAAACTAAACTTCGTATTTTCGAATGCAGCTTTGGAATCTGCTGGAACAAGTTTACGAAATAAACGGATGTCAGGATATACAATGCATGCATGGGAGTAGTAATGGAAATATGTATTTGCAGTCTGTTTATGAAATGAATAGAAATCCAGCATAAATGATCTAAACAGGACGGATGATTAGCCTGCTACCCGCTGTTCCTACATGGTAAAGTTGCCCTTTCTTTTTGGGTCTACTGCATCTTACACTGAAAGATTGTAATCTAAACAGGCAGCATACACATAGAGGACTAAAACATCATCTATCCTAAAAAAAACAAACAAAACAAAACCAAAAAACAAAACCAAAAAACAAAAAACACACACACAAACCAAAACATACTGGTAGTGTGATATATAAACATGTTATACATGTAAATAAATCCTGAGGTACTAATTTCATTTCAAATCCAGTTTGATTAGTTTACAATATCACAATATTTTCCAATACAAATACAAAAGTATATAAACATAATTATATTTGAAAACGGTGGAAAAAAATTAGCTTTAGCCTAAGCAATACTAAACTATTTGTTTGAAATCATTGTGTTAATGGAATAAAAAAAGCCCACACCCAAGACAAGATCTTAGAGACACGGGACAGTCATTTTAAACTGGACGAACAAAAAACAAGAGTGATTTACTGGGAGCACACGAAAGCACCTGTAGCATATCTTACAGCAGTTAGCCAACTATCGTGACAGTATATACATATAAACATATACAAAGTTCTGTGAATGCAGGTTGTATTCTATAATTGATATTCATCAGCTGGTTACATCCACATATCCAGCTACACTTTGGGTAAAAAACAACGAACAAATAAACAAACAAACAAACAAACAAACAAACAAACAAACAAATATAACAACTCTACAAAAACAACGATAAAAACACAGGAAACCTACAATCAGTCAAATCTGTAATATAGAATTACGAAACTCCCACGCGCCATCACACTAGGTTACGTACAGACCTGAAACCCGTCCTACTGTGTTTTTCGTTTTACCTGATTATTCTCTAAGTACATTAATTCCTTTAATAAAAACAATGAATTTGACTGAAACAAGACCGAGATCACATCAAGTATGAACACAAAACTTGTGAACGCTCGGTTAGGCATATATATATATATATATATATATATATGTGTGTGTGTGTGTGTGTGTGTGTGTGTGGGTGTGTGTGTGTACACTCAGCAAAAAATAGAAAGTAAAAATTTTCTTTAATTGGCTATTAGCCTAGTAGGTCAATAAAAAGGGAAACTTAACGCATGAGAGAACACATTCGTTTTTCTCTTCCAAAGCCCAAAAGTAAAACTTGCAAAAATGGACAAGTTGTTAGTAAAGCGTGTATGCTCTTCCACATAACAATGAAAACAAAAGACAAATTTAGCACGACAAAAATGCAAATGAATTTGCAAAAATCAACCTATGAGCTCTATAATGGCTCTGTAACCCTCTTAAGATAAAGAAAGGCAAAAAAGAATGGATGAAATTGAAGAATATTCTGCCAAATCCATTGTCAAAAGACACAAGAGAAAAAGTAATGGTAACAAAGAAGGTTATATTTGAAACGTTATTCCAAATTAAGAAAATTCTTGAATTTGTCTCATGCATTCTTAAATTCCTTGATTGAAAGGTGAAATGAAGAAATTCCGTCGATTTTATCACCTTTGCAGCTTACTATCTATGTCATTCAAAGTTTAAATTGATAGAAAATTCTTATATTACACCTTCAGTCTACCCACTATGTTTGTTGTTTTAGAAAGTAAAGAGAAATGAGGGAACGGAAACTTATTTCTGCTTTTTCATTCATATCTCTCATTGCGTTAAATTGGTCTTTTGTTATCATTGCTATCTTGGAGGGAATTTGCAAATGAATTTCTTTCTGTCAATTTCTGCAATTTTTACTTTTGTGCCTTGGAGGACTAAAATGAATGTGTTTACTCATGCATTCAGTTTCCCTTTGTATAAACCCACCAGGTTGATAGCCAATTAAATAATCTTTAATGTCGTACATGACACAATGATTTTTATCAAAATCTTCAATGAAAAATTTTAACTGGAAAAAGTGTTTACTTTCTTTTTATGCTGAGTGTATAAATGAATATATATATATATATATATATATATATATATATATATATATCAGAATGCGCCAAAGTTCATCAAGAAGTAAACAGTCATTGAAACGAATGTACTATATGACTTGTATTTTACTGTAAGTGTCCAAATTCAGCTTCAAGTTTCTCATAACTATGTTACTCTGGTAATTTTTTTTGTAACACATATTTTTACCATTTTAAGTCAAGGAGTATTTCCAAGTTATAAGGTTTTATGGTGATAGTATTGGAAAGTAACCTACATTCAAGGCATTATTCACCATTTGCGGATGAAACAACAATCCAGTTGTAATGCTTCAAAATAGTTTTAAGTTATATTCAAAGATGTAAATCAGTATAATTAATGCTATAAAAGTATTGTTAAGTACACAAAATGTAGACAATAGTTGCAATAAAATTGTTTCGAGAATAAACCGTCTACAGTTATGGTTTATTGAGAAATCTAGTGATATCTCTTTATATTTTAGGGGTTTTTTAAGCGAAATTTTAATGTGGTAGGATGTTTTATAATACAACTGGCCTACACAATAATATGCATCAAAGTGTGATAACACACAAAAAAATTTTAAATCACTGCTCCCAATGGTAAACAATACTTTTTCAGAACAGCAGCATCTCCAACAGTTTTGACGATACAATTTTTAATGTCTGCAGTGCAAAACAAAATGATATACACATGCAAATTGGAAGAAACTTAATACAAGTGTGGGTGATTCTGTACCGATCAGATTCATGTATTGTCTAAACCCGTTGCGGATCAGTATCCTCTAATCAATTCTCATGCATTTATGTATAGTCTTTTTCGGGCATACTATACTCTTGCATCTATAAATAATCGGATCATGCCTTGAATTTTGATACTCTTGCATGCGGAAAAGTTAAGAATCATATGCTTCCCTGCTTTGAAAAACAAAAACAAAAACAAAAAAACTTGACGGGAATCTTATTTGTAGGAGAAATATCACTGTTCATCAATCACTTTACTCTTTTGATTTGACAGGCACACACAAACACATACACACAGACATACAAACATATCCTTATTCCCACACTCACATCAATTTTGTCCACCATGAATTAGAGATGCGGTGAAACCAATCAAGATCCCTCTAGAATGCGCTTTTTCATACGTTTGGCTGTCATTACAAAAAAGAAAAAGAAAAAAAGATGAGCTTTGAAGAGTTACAATTCAAGGACAGGTCTATTAGAAAGAAAATCAGTTTATGCAAAGATCATGGCATTTGCTGTCAAGCGTTTGTCACAATGGAAAGTTTTGATATCGCTCAAAGTAGCAAAATTCAGTAACAGGAGAAGGCAAATAAACAATAAAAATTCCAAACAACTGCAATGCCACTTTCAAGAAGTAAATATCACACAGCTATCACCGTTATTTTGCTGAGCCTCCACTTTTTTTTTTCATTGAAAGATCGAATCTCTCTCCTGGTTATCAGTATCAGTCTAAAATACCAACAAGATTATTTTCTTGAGATAACATCAGCCTATTTGTAAATGCTGCAGTAGAGGAATGGTTTCACAAAGTTCACGACAAACATCTCTGGCTTTTTTTTCTTTTATGTTGAGGACAGTTTGGTGACATTGATGTTAGTTTTATCCAATTACATTTCACTTATGTTAGAAAGCATAAAAAACAGATGCCAGGAACGGCTCTGTATCAAATAACCGTTTTGACTAAATTAATTATGATACCTGTGGGCCTATGATGGTTATAATGATATCACGCTTAATAATGCTAGATGTGTTGTACAAATAACAGATGTATTATCACTATTATCCTTGTCGTTTGTCTCATTATCTCCACTATTAATTTTGATCTCCGCAATCAAACCTGCCAAGGGCGTACCGCAAAAGCCACAACAGAAAACATTATTACTGAAGAGCGTACAAAGGACTTTAGTATGGGCTGCGGAAAGTCACATAGGCGTTGTAGGAACTTATTACAAGCCTTTCTTCAGAGAGGTATGGATAAAGATGGGATTAGTTGGGTGCACGTCACGAGACCAACTCCCACGAGTCACACAGCCTACGAGTTATAAAGCCCACGAGTCATACAGCCCATGAGTTTGACACTATAAAGAAAACAAAACCCACGAGACCGACACATTAAACCCCGTGTTAGTATCTGTCGAACTCGTGGGCTATTTTTACCCAAGTGTCGGTCTCATGGGCTTTATTTGCCTAGTGTCGAACTCGTGGGCTGTATGACTCATGGGTGTCGGTCTTGTGGGATGACCCCGATTAGTTTTTAGCCCTAATTGTATCTGTAGTGAAGATGCAAGTACATTATCTGATTCGATGGAAGATTTCCCTGTAAAAGATTTCTTCATGGTCCTCATAATTCACGTAGTGCCATTCTCTCATAAATTCAATGGTCAAATCCTGTCCTGTCGGTACTCTAATTATTTGCGTACTGGTTCAAACATATTATTTGTTACACACCCCGCCCGTCTGATCTTCGTAATGGCATTTCCCAAGCCTTAAAAATTCTTCCAAATAAGAATAATTATACTGTTAATCATTATAGCATTAAGATGCTTTTAGGAACTAAGAAATGAAAATTGTGATGGAGGAATATGTGCTGTTTAACAAAAGTAGTGATACAAGTGGCAGGAGTTAATGGTATATACTGGAGTTATTCAACAGAGTTTAAGATCTTTAATGGCAAAAATGCCACTCACCAGAAATCCGAATGCCGAATAAACGGAAATGATGTACAAAATTAGGCATGATAAAACTGAGCACCTGAAAAAAAAATCGAAAGGGTATGAAGCTCTTCTGATAAATGTATATCAAGCCTGACATCCACCATGAAGAAAAAACGCGGTGTCCACGCCGTCTCTGGGTCTGTGTTGCTGTGTACGGTATCAGAAGCTACCTACGCCATCTACGACAGGGTTTACATGGCTCCGCCGAGGTTCAGTTCAACAGTTCAGTTCCATGACTGAATTTATTATTTTATTTATTTATTTATTCACAACATCTTTTAACAGGGACATTCCGTTCAGTTCTGCTGACAGCCAGCAGACCTGCTTTTCAAGGAAGCCCTGTATACGATAATACAATGCATATATAAACTTTCAGGTAAAAACAAACAGTAGGTGACCTACACAAAAACAAACAAACAAACAAACGAATTATATATTATACAGTATTTACAAGTACATTCACAAATGGTACTAGAGGGGTACCAGTGTATTACAATAACATGTGGTACATATATCAACTCAACTCAATGTATAATCAAATGAGCAAAAAACAAACAAACATTATTTTCTACCATGCTTCATCAACCACCATATTTCCATCATCAATAAAAATAATGCATAAAAGCATACATTGTATCAGTTCATGCAATTAAGCAATTTGAAAAAAAGAAGAAGAAATAATTGACATAGGCCCCACCCTTTATTAGGACCACTTTGTTTTAAAATATAAATATGCTAGACACTGCTTAGATGAAGCAATGCTGTTATCGAATCGTACAAAATAGGGTCTGGTACAGCCCATTGATACAGAGACCAATCACGTTGCTTTAGATAAGTCAATTCTCACGAAAAGTATAAAGCTCTCTGAAGTATAACTTAAATGTTGTTGTATATAGAAGAGAGAGAAAAAGAAAGAAAATATATTACAATATAATGTAAGAAAGTGTTTGCTGATGGGTGCGACATCAAAATCTGCGTTTCAGTTAATTTGTTAGTGAAAGGACAGACAGAAGTGAGAAAGTCAGAAGACCAGCATATAAAGTCTGGTGCAACATGATGATCAAAAAGGGAATGATAACCGTAAAAGGAAATAAAAAACTCATTTTATCCAAATAGCACTTACTTTGACGTTCGCCAAGTTGTTCGCTCAGTACCTGACATTACATGACAGCCTCATTTTGAGATTATTTCTGTTGTTTCTATCAAAGAGTGCGATTATTTTATGCTGCTACTTTGACATCTGCTGATGATTTGACATACTTAAAGGTACTGTTCAGCATTAGGAGCAGTGATATAAAAAAATGTTTGAGTCATCACATTTGACGCATATGTGTAGGTCAGTTGGATCACAAAACATCCTACATAAGCATTTTGCTATAAAGTCTAAAATACGAGATATCACTATTTTTCTCAATTAATTTTGATTTTATCAATCTAAAAATATTAATTTTCCGGTAAACTGTGCGCTTAGAAACATCCGTATTAAGCGCCTCATAAATTGTATTGTACTGTTATTATTAATTAAGTATTTAATAATACTTAACATTGATCACACAGATTAACATTTTTACGTTGGCTGTTTCTATCCCTAACTCAGATTTTAGAACTATTTTTGAAGCACTACAGCTGGGTTTTTGTTTCATCTGCAAATGGCAAATAATGTCTTTAACAGAGATAGTACAGAATTAAAAAAAAAATACGTGTCCTGTCAATCCAATGTTGATTCTGTAAATGCTAAACCGCTTTCTTATCTTTAATTCATGTGCAATTTGTCGATTGACTTTGGAAACGATAGTGCTTGTGATGTACTGAAGTTGTCTGCTGCGTTTGTCAGTAATGGGGACACTTTAGTAGCCAAACCTAGATCTCCGTTAAGAGAGTTCTTTTATTCCAAGCATAGTGTTTTGCAACAATCTTGAGGAAATATTATGCACTTCTGCATTATTTCCACGAGCTAATAGCATGAATAGCATACGTTTTCCCTCAGTGAGTGAACACATCCTAACAGTGACTTTCACATGATGACTTCGGTAAATGGTAATTATGCAATCACTGATATCAATGTGTGGATTGATGATGAGGTTGGCTAAAAACTTTGAAAATAACGTTTATCTGTTTTTGCGTTCAAACTCATCAGTTGTAATATAAATTACTATATGTGTAACCACCACGTCATATGTTCTAGACTTTCCTTTGCATACGAGACAGTGACTATATGTTTTAGATCCAGATGTCGATTCAAAAATAAGTAATGTGCTGCGAATAGAGGCTATGTACAGCATTATCAGCCAGTCGTTGGAACTCCACAACACAGCAGGCGTCTTCGCGCAAACGGATCTGCTTTGTGGGTGGGTGAACACAACTTCACTGCTTGGAGAGCGTTGCAGCTCAGGCGTTTTCGTAAATTTTGTCCGCTTCCTCGTTGGGAGGAAAATCATTGTCTACTTCGTAGAAGCTGCCGATGTCCTCTTCTCGACGCGATATCGCTCTGAGGTCAATCGCTCGGTGGTGCGGCTCCCTGGCTTTCCACCTACAGCTTTGGCGACATTTCATTTTGTTTTGTTCCCAAAACGGACGATAGCAACGTAAAAAATATGTTTCCCGCAAGGATGTACGTAGCAAGGAAAGGTGACAAGGAACGAAAGGAAGTAATAAAAGAAAATAACTACGAGTCAATTTATGCCGTACACATATACAATGGACATATCAAAAATATCGAAACAGACCAGTAATAAAAATATCACATTAAAATACAAGATATAAATCAAACAATACTCCAATATTCACTTCAAAGCATAACTCAAATGGTGCCTTCACTCTTCACTCTATTTGAACCCCCAAAAACAAACAAACAAAGGATAATCATTTTTATGATATAACTTTATAATTATATATATGTATATATACATGTATATATATATATATATATATATATATATATATATATTCACATTATCATTGCATGCTAACTTACCATGCGCAAGTCATGACGACGAGACTCCCTGTGACAGCAATAGCCAAACTGATGCCATAGTAGATGTGTAACCACGTATTATCTCCTGCAGGTCAGGGTGAGAAGACCTCGCAATATAAGCATTCAGGCATTTATAAACTGATAATATATTCATATATTCATATATTCATATTCATTTCAATTTCAATTTATTTCCATATTTTTCGATGAACAAATATAACAAAATTAAATTATACATGATATCCAGCTAGGTGACATACATAAATATTGCAAACATAATATACAACATTGTGGTCGATCTATGAAAGTTGGAATCTGACAATGATACAGAGCGAATTTAAGTGTGGAGTCAGTGCTCATCGTAGATGGTGCTGTAGCAGTCAAAATTCAGATAACTTACTAGTATACATTGTACCTTGATAGCAAGGTTACCCATTCAGATTGGCGTACTGTGAGGCGAGTTCTTTGCGTTATGAAATTATGTTGGGAATAAACATGTAAGCCTATGGTTATATATAAATAACACACACATTTTGATATGCATATACTAGTATGTATACATTGAAACATACATACAGAAGTCTACAATACAGAGTGG
The DNA here is from genome assembly GCF_040938485.1 of Diadema antillarum. Classification (NCBI taxonomy): domain Eukaryota; kingdom Metazoa; phylum Echinodermata; class Echinoidea; order Diadematoida; family Diadematidae; genus Diadema; species Diadema antillarum. The sequence continues at coordinate 13,317,482 of NW_027270960.1, forward strand.
TACTATGTCACCCCAACACCGATTGGTACCGTTTGGCAATAGTTCCTACAATGTGAAGATTTTGTTTCATACGTTGCTGGCGTCCCTGTGTCCTAGATTAAATCTAGGATGAAAAAGAAAGACACAATACCTACTCGTACAATTCACATATTGTAATATATTGTCTAATGTAGATACAAAAATGGAAGAATCAAAACTTGTCTACTAGTGCATGTAGCAGTACCATAAACCATGAGACACTGTTTGTATAAATCAACCTTGATTAGAAGTGGACTGCCCCGTTGTTTTGTTGCAAGATGTTCCGTTCGAACAAATGCACTTGTCGGTACACTGAGGTCCGTAATAGCCGTCGTCACACACGTCTGGGACTACACGGAGATAAAAAGGGGCAGATGTATTGTGATTTTAAAAAAGAAAAAATTGTATAGTTCACCAAAATGACATAATTTTACCATTATAATCTCTGCATCATTGCTCATGCCATTTCAAGTCATGGTTTTGAGACAGTATGATAGTAAACTTGAATTCGTATTTGTGTCTAAACCATTCAAATAAAATGAAAGCGGTGTATACGAGATCCATAATCACTCACTCTGACAATTTTCGCCGGTCCATCCGGCCTGACAGTCAGTATTCTCGCCCATACACACCCCGAAATAACGATTGCAGGTCCCCGACTGGCAGTGGCACGTTTGGGAGCATCCTGGACCATACTTGCCAGGAGGACAGGCTGTGGTAATACATCAGAATATATAGCTTATCCATTAAGAAATCGAGGAATAAATTCATGAATAAGAATCAGAGTCACACCTAGAGGCAGTAAATCAAGACACAAAATGCTATTGTTTAGACATACACCAGGCAGTGATGGGGGCACGTCACGAGACCGACACCCACGAGTCATACATCCCACGAGTCATACAGCTCAAAAGTCATACAGCCCATGAGCCATACAGCCCGTGAGTTATACAGCTCACGAGTCATACAGCCTACTAGTTGTTAGTTCGACACTAAGCTAACAAGGCCTACGAGACCGACACATTAAGCTCCGTGTTGTATCTGTCAAACTCGTGGGCTGTTTTAAACTAGTGTCGAACTCATGGGCTTTATTTGCCTAGTGTCGAACTCATGGGCTGTATGACTCGTGAGCTGTATGACTCATGGACCCGTTTTAATGTCAAACTCGTGGGCTGTATGAGTCGTGGGTGTCGGTCTCGTGGGATGACCCCGCAGTCATATGTCTCATCCCCTACTCACCCACACAAGAAAACGGGCGAATGATGCCAACCACATGTGTTTCTCCCAAGGTAACTAGCAATAGTCAGCAAACGGTATCAACCAGGCATATTGTGCCCAGCGTTTGAATGAATTTAGATACACCTGTTTATATTTTCTAATATCAGGAATAAAAAAGTAAAACAATAAGTCGCTACAATAGTTATAAAGGGGAAAAATCAGAGTTTTAACGAAACAAAACAAACTCCCAAAGCTCTTTAAAGGTCACATTTTATCTTTTATACTAAATTTTTCGAGGCACAGTTTTATACGAGTTCTTTTTTCAGATAAGCTGAAAATACCTTCCGACACATTTGTCTGAGATTTACTCATAGATTTACCTTGATCAGTTAATAATCATTTCAACCCTATTTCATGTAAACGCCAGAAGTCTCACTCTGGAATTACTTATCTTCTCGATCAACCGATTTCCTTAAAAAAAAATAATGGGTATAACAGAGACGTGGTTTGATTGAAATTCTCCAGCAATCTTCCATCTGTATATATATATATATATATATATATATATATATATATATATATATATATAAACACTCAGAATTTATAACTTGATTTGATTTGGATTGATTTATTGGTTTCTGCATCATAATTGTACATGTACACACATTGTTGATAGCATATATGGGCCTATTATATTTACGTTGTATACATTAGGAGTTTTCACATCAGCCCGATAAAAATCCAAGCTCGAGATATTTTTCGCAGAAAATAGTCAGCAAAATAGCGCGCTATTTCGAAACATCGGGCTGATGTGAAAACGCCTATTGAGTAATTTTGTCTCCGTTGGATTTACAATGTTGTATATCAAAAGTGAGAGATATGATAGAAGAAAGGGAAGACGGAAAGGAGAGGTTTTACTGCCTTCAGAAAAGATTTACTTCTTTGTTCAGACAAATTATCACCTGGATTACAATTCAGCATGCCGTGGCATGTTTTCCTCTTGGTTTTTTTTTTTTTAACCAGGTGCAGATGGACATGTTTGTATGCCAGGTCGTGGTCGGTCATTGGTTACGTTTCAGATCAAGTGCGGCAATATTTACAAGAAGGATGTTCATGTACAGCACACATGCATCAACACATTATAGGATTATTGAAAACATGGAGCGCAGCATAGTTGCTACAATTTTCTGAAGAGAATAATGTATTATGTAGACTTTATGTTTCCTATATAACAAGGAAGAGAGTTCCAAATATCGGGCCCGTTGCATCTGATAGATTTCAGAGCCATCACCATTCTTAGGTTTGTAAATGAAGTTTTTCAGATTGTCTTGTAGAATAAGAGTGAATGTCCTTGTTCAACTGAAATGATGAGAACAAAGAAGACATTAAATGACATGGAAGAAATTGCCGATTTATTTGTTTATTGTGTTTATTGAAATCATTAACAAAAAAATAAGGCTAAAATATGATAAAAGGGCATCGTTTATAGACCTCTAGCAATGCTATGGACAGATTTATTTAATATTCTAATGTTAAACAACACACAATCTTGCAAGAATATAAGAATGTTTTGGTGGGAGACTATTATATTGACCTGCAAGTACGACTAAGCACAACGTTACCAAATTCATTCCTATACTTAAGCCTTACGGATTTTACTCGCATATCTACCAACCGACAAGAATTTCTAATACGATTTGAACCATAATAAACAATGTATCCTCCAACGTAATATAAAAATATCCACTTTTTAGGATGATTTAGGATGGACAACCAGGAATACCGGTAACCCTGAATTCCACGATATACAATCCCAAGAAATCATTGATTTGCCGAATATCAAGTGAAGTTGAAGAATAATTAGAAGTTTACTCTGGACGGGATGAGAACAAGTGTGCAATAATTTAATGACTATATAAATTAATCTTTTGTTATGATGACAAGAACATCCCCACTATCATGACTGTTGCCATCTAATACAACGAATGGCCCAAGATAAGAAAAATCCCATGGATTACAAAAAGCATAATTCGCACCGTACACAATTGCAACCATCAGCTGTTGATTATAATTATCATTGAATTATCTCTTTATGGACCTGCTCTACTAAATAAACAGTGTTAGATAAAAAAATACCGAAATAAGTGAACTGCATATACCCTAAATCGTTTATCGCGTAAGCGCTATTATTTTAACAAACTCAAACAAAATAAAAAAGAATTTAGATATTTGGCAAACCATAAACGATTGTTTTGAATTAAAAAAAATAAAGAACAGTTTCCCCAATGCTATTGTTAGATGAAATTGATATCAAGAACCCATCGGAGATTGCCCCTATTTTTAATAAGATTTTTACTCAACTTTAATTTTGGCCGTTTTACCGATAATACTTTTGTACATTTAGAATCATCCTTATTTTCCTACTCTTACCTATGAAAATGAAATCTTGAGAATTGTGCAATCTTTTGAACCCAGTTAGTCTTGTGGTAATGATGAAATAAGTGTAAACCTGTTTGATTTTTTTTTCTAAACCTCTACCCATTGAATTAGATTTTCAATCGTTCTTCTGATTCGGGAACATTTCAAGAAGACATAAGAATTGATTGATTGATTGATTTTATTTCTGCCTTTCTTATTCATATAAGTAACACAAAATCAATTGAACAAAAATTACAATTTTGTTTGAATCTTGAAAGAGTTGAAACAGGTACTTAGTAAGTGATTATCTGAATTTACGACATCATTTCACAATAATGCAAAATGAAGACAAGCAGGTGTTATTTCATACATACGCAAACTAAAAATCACGCGCACTCGCCGTTCAAAAGACAAGTTTAGCTGCAACTCGGCACTCTAAAAATATAACAGAAGTATAGGAGACCACCATTATAATCAAGCGCTTGACGAGCGTAATAGCCTCATAAAGAGTTGTCTATATAAGGGGATATACTCGACTCACGAGTCATTGAGTGAAGAGATAGATAGATAGATAGATAGAGAGAGAGAGAGAGAGAGGAGATAAATACAAAACTGCATGAAAAACTGCATGAAAAAGTGCAGCGGTGCATAGAGCAAAAATATGAAGTGCTTGTGTGGAGATGAGTTGTGAGTATATGATAATGAATGTGTCTTTTATGTTCACTTTCGATGTGCCTTTTTGTGAATGCTAGCAGAAACCAGAGAAGAAAAAACAAATGAATAGCAACATGCTCTAATGATCAGACATACATTGATTTAATAACATATCTTTTAATCTGTTTTATTTCTTTAGATAAATGAATGGATATACATTGTTTAAGGTTGTCGGGTAAAAGATTTTAGATATCGGGGCCATGCTGTGTTGAAGATTTTTGTGCTAGGACAGTTCTTGTGTTTTCAATATTATCATGATAATAAGATGAATGGCGAATTTGGTCAGAATGAATATTGGAATTAGAGATAAAAAATCATTGAACACCGAGGGAAGTTGGTAGAAGGTGTACTTCTGCATAAAAACTGTTGTTTGAAAAGTTTGGATATAACTAACTCCTAATGTTTCAATTGATTTATTAATTGTTATTAATAAATGAGTCAGAGGGGGATAAAGAGAGGTTCTCATCAACCGCGCTGTATTTTTTAGTAAAAGTAATATCAAGTTTGTTTTAGTTGAACCACAATTTCCACACTCGATGTTACAGTACGTAATATAGGGAAATAGTAAGACATCATGTTATACATATTAGACAAAGACTTCGGAGAACCAAGGTTCTCAGGTGGTATAGGATTCCCATGTCTCTAGAAACTAATGTATGAACATTGCGCATGTAATCATTCCGAGACAAATTTGAAGCTACAGTAATGCCCAAGAATTTAGTAGATGTCTTTTCAACAATTGGCTGTCCGTCAACGCAAATACAGGAATCAATAATTATAATCAATATTTGAAGAGTTATGCAACTTATCTGTCCTAGATATATTTAATGAAAACTTAGTACGTGTAAACCACTGGGATACTGTAAATATCTCTGAATTTAGCGTGGTGATGAGGGCTTCAAATATTATATGGGAATGAAAAAAAGGTTTGTTTCGTCTCCAAAAAAAAGAGGTATAAAACCAAGAAGTAAGGACGACTCTGTAATATCATCAAAATTTAGAAAAGTAGGGGACCTAATATGGACACTTGAGGGACACCCCATAGATATTGGATTTACACGATTCTGAAGAGAAAAATGCTGCATATTGTTTTCTGTTGGATGAATAATCACTAATTCAAGATAGAGATATACCGCGGACACCATATCTCATCAGTTTATTGATGAAAATGGTATAATGGTATAAATGGTATAAAATGCTTTTGATAAATCCATAAAAACTCCAACCAGATGCTCTTTTGTTCGCAAAACATTTTGTCACCTTATTCGATAGCTGGGCAATAGCTTAATCAACAGATTTTCTTTTTTTTTCTGAGAACAAATTAGGGACAAGCAAATTATTGATGTTTAGGAAGATATACAACCGTATGTGCATAAAATTTTCCAGAATTCTAGAAACACTGGGTAATAAAGATATCGATCGATAATTTGTCGAAAGTGAAAGATTGGCTTTTTGAAAAAAAAATTGGGGCATTAGGTAGAAAATGTTTTTTAAATTTGGTATAAATATAGGTTGAAAATGTACATCAGAGGTTTCAGAAATCGGAGATACATCATGATAAAGTACACCATTGATAAAATTGCTTATATCAATACAATTCAAAAATACTATGTATTATCAGAAAGCTAGAATATTGAATTATCCTCGTCAGTTTTTTGACACGAGTTTGAGAAGCAAATGATGTAAAAGTATTAAGTAACTTTAGATAACTTTTTTATTTTCGCATGTAACCGTACTTAAATATTCCTAAAGATGATTTAAATATATTTAGGCCGAACAATTTCCAGCATTTCCGTTTACTTTCATTATTTTGCAAACTTATATATTTCTTTTGTTGTACTTTGTAATATAATTTATGCATTCAACGAAATGAATATCACTTCCAACCTTAAATCGTAATTCACTGTGAACACAAATGACCACCCCGCCACCTCTACCCGTTTTACGATCAGAACAAACCAATTCATAATCATCAATATAAAAAAGGTTGGGGAAGAGTGACGTAGCCATGTTTTAGTTATACCTACTGCAGAAAAATGAAAATTTTGTAGAGAGGAAAGAGGCAATTCCAAAGACTCCAAAGTTCGTGTTTAAACTTCTAGCATTCTAGTGAAATACGCTGAAGTCGTTAATTGGGTTTGTGCCGAATTGCATGGTGAATCTATGACTGTCATGTGCGTAATTACTATATGACGATTTCAGTTCAATATTTGTCAAGTAGTGCCAGAAAATGTGTAATATTTGCTGTGAGTCGCTAAACTCTGGTCAATATTTTATACATCATTTGAATCCATAATTCATGTGAAGGCTCGTTTCGAGAATGATTGTGAGGGCCAAGAACGTTGTATGTATAAGTGTATGTGTCTATAGGTATGTGTGTGATTGTGTGATTGTGTGTGCGTGTGTGTGTGTGTGTGGGTGTGTGTGTGTGACTGGGTGTGTGATTGTGTTGATGGAGGAGGGTGCGAGGATGAGGGTTTAACCCTTGGCCTTAACGCAATTCGTGTTCCGATACGACTTTGTGAGGAAAAAAAAGAATATGGCGGATTGGATCAGTTCATATACTGGCAGGAAGCAGGAGAGAAAATGAATCATGTGCGTTTCCACCAGTTGAAACGACTGCACGGGAAGAAAGAGGGATGTCACATCAGCATGATAAGTATGATTACTCACGAGTTCTGCAGTGCGGACCATGAACTCCACTGTGGCACGTGCAACCATAAGGATCTGGAAGGCAAAAAAGCCTTTCACTGCAGCTGTCCCAACCATCACTGCTGTCGTTGCATTTGAATTCGCACCTTGGGCCAAAGCGATTTCCAGACCAAAGGACTTAAGGAAGAGAAATTATTTCATCATGAGGAGATGCGTGTTATATATATACACCCTCCCACCACCCTGTCTCTCTCTCTCTCCCCCTCCCCCTCTCGCTCTCTCTCGCTCTCTCTCGCTCTACCAGGACGGCCAATTTGGCCGTCCTTTTAGGTGTTGAAAGTCCAAAGGAAGAGAAGCAACAAAAATGTAGAGTTTATCACGACACGGGACTTTAAATTGTGTATCATTTCATTAGCATGCAAATATTATTCATATGTGGGTAGACCATGTCTTATTGCACTATATACACACATAGTTTTGTAGTTAAGACTAAGTGATGCATATTTCGTATATTTCACATATATTTCACAACATAATGCAATGCATATCATCACTGAATAATACAATATCAAATACAATAGGCGATACGCTGATAGCGTATCACCTAAAACACATCATAAAATGATTCGAAACATGGAAACTAGTGTCAGAAGTAGGTGCAATTCCGCTGAATCTAACGCACAAAGCAGGACAGCCTAAATATCTTTGCTTTACAACTAAACTATTTTTTTCAAGAACGTGCATGGTTTTCATTCATTTTCACATGGGGAGAGGGGAAATCTTCGTTTGTTTTCTAGACTCTTGTTTGTCCTTGCGCTGACCAGTTTAATGTTAGTCCAATAAACAATTTTATATGAACAACAGTGAAAATTCGAGGAAAATGGGATAAATGTTAAAGAAGTTATGAACTTGTTGCTTTTCCCTAATTGTCACCAAACACTTCTTGAACAGTCAATATGACTATACAAACGAGTGAGTTGATGAAGTTACTGCCTCACAGCTTGACATAATTTCTACACAAAATCTTCATTTTTCCCCAACGCTATTATGCTCCAGATTCAGATCCTAATATATATATATGTCTAATCATTATATTGGAAGATAATCAACCAGGATTAGCATAATATTCTACACTTTTGTAGCAGGAAATTTAGTGTTTGTCATTTTTTAAGCACAATCTACAGAAATATGTTGTATTGATGACATCATCAAATCTCTCTTTTGCAATTCTATATCAGCTGTTTACATAAATTTAGTTGGTCCGGATTTCCCTTCTAACTTAACAAATTTTTTCCCTAGTAAGGTGGCTAATTGGTTGTCATGCCCACCATTTACCATAAAGGACCACTAGGCTGAGTTTTCTCGATGAAGAATCTTTTTTCCTCTCTCTCTCTCTTTTTTTTAAATGCAAGACGATGTCAAAAGCACTTACTGAATAGGCAGTTGGGTCCCAGGAAAGAGTTTGGGCATATACAGAGACCAGACTTGTCGTCGCATATTCCTCCATTGTAGCATTTATCACAGACTCCATCGCAGAGGGGTGGACCCCATTTACCGGCAGGGCAATCTAGGAGTATGAAACATATAGGTCTACATCCATATCAATCTAGGTGTTTGTATAGTTGTCACTTTACTTAAGCTATTAGGATGAACAGTTTTATGCTTATATGTTCATGCACGTTATATTCATACAAACATTTCGTTATACAGTCACTTTTGTCATTTTAACATTTATCTAAATACTGCTCCAAAGACAAATCTCTCCACAATAAAATGAAGAAAAAAAAAAACCCCCAAATACTGCATATCACGTGTCGTTTTTGCAACATTTCTCATAACAAAAATCTGTGCAATAAGATGAAATAAAGTAAAATAAAGTAGAATAGAATAAAATAGAATAAAACAAAATGAAATGAAATAAAACAAAATGAAATGAAATGAAATAAAATAAAATAAAATAAAATAAAATGGAGCCTCCCAAAGTCATAAACACGTTTCTTTCATGTTTTTGATTTGCAAATAACACAATTTACGCAGTGGAATTCGTAGTTACATGTAATCATAACAATGCGTTTAAGTCTATTATATAGTCTTAATTCGCAGGTAGTGCATCCTTATTGCGTATTAAATAATAAAAGGCAATATAACGACACACGCAGTGTTTGTCCAGGGAAACTTCATGGGGAATTGAGAGCCAAAATCCATTTACCTTCAAAGAAAACAAGAGGCATTCGCTTTTGACAGTTGTGAATTTTTTTTTTATCCATAGCAAATTTTCGTAACAAAATTAAATGTTGAGAGTGCTCAGCTTACGATATCCAATAGGGCTCATGTATAGGTTAATTGACTGGCATTGACTATACCTCATTAAGAAAATTTACAAGAGGGGTGTGATCATTGTTAGTTTTATTTTTTGAGACGCATAATTATTTCTTAGAACTTTTTTTTTTCTACAGGAGCATTTTATCTAATTCAATAGCTCATTGATGTCTCCGTAGGAGATTTTTTTTTTCTTTATGTGTCACCTGTTAATGTAAGCTTTTTGATTTCCACTTGCATTTGAAGCGACTATTTTCGCAAGGAGGCAAATGAGCTCCTTCATTTACTCATTTAAACAAGAACTTAGTCTGGCGGTAATTTCTTGGGGCATTTATAAAGAGCCATATCATCTAGTCTACCGCAAAGGTAAATGAAAATATAAGAAGTAATTGAAGCAAAACTTTGGGCTCAATTTGTTCATGTTGATATGTCTATGAAACAACTGATGGCATAATAAAAAAAATGAGAATGCTTTCACAGATGTAGGGAATGGATATGACTAGAGAAATACGCGCATTTTCTTGTAAGACAATATGAGCGAAATTATGCGAAATCCTGTAGCAGTGGTAGTTCCTTACGAGTTATAGTCTTGTGCAGCATGGACCTCTTGAAAGCTGTGTTCTCTGTAGCACTGTTTGAGAACAAAATTCTTCGGAAAATAAAACAGCAGGAGATTACAAAAGCAAAAAGCAAAAGTAACCGCGACAACGTCCGAGCAACAACCATTTTAACGGGCAAGGTGAAAAAAGAAGAAGAAAAGATTGCCCCGAAGCTGCAGCTTGAACGGCTCTGTTAAAACGGGGCTTGAGTGGCGCTACATTTTGAAGATGTCGCGTCGGTACACTTTAACCATGCTGTAGATTAATTCTGCCAACATTTTGAACGTAGAAAATGCTGACAATAATCGTACAAGTCTGTCGTTATAATTGGCAATACTTTCATGACTGCCCCACCAAGTTGTCATTGTAATGATGCTTGAGCTTGTTTGTATGTTTTGTATTTTAGTATTTCAAGCTGATTCGTTCCATGCTGTTTCATTGTACATTTTGTTTTGCTCTCAATGACATTCTTATCTGCACATAATATGAGCAGGCCCTCTTGGTAGATCAATTAACCAACTGAAAGGGCTAACCTGCTTAAAGAATATTGAAATAGATAGATAGATAGATAGATAGATAGATAGATAGATAAATAAATAAATAAATAAATAAATAAATAAATTAATTAATTAATAAATAAATTAAATTAACCTATCGTTTTGATACACTACTTTATTACCAGCTTTCAGATACACAAAAGAAGAGTCTTGCGTCATATATCCATAACTCGTGCATCATCACGATGTAGTCGACATTACTGTTTAATGTATGAATAGGGAGAAATACCTCGGACAATAAGCCTATAAAATGTTCCTCTGCCACTCTTCCGAGTGCCTCTACAGTTGATTTCGTATAAACCTCCGTCTGTTGGAACAACTGACTTCGGAAAGAGAACAGCATTGTTGACTGTTGTTGTCAGCAAACTGCCATCCTTTCTCCATGTGGTAAAGTTTTTCGGACATTCTATCGATTCTACCATCTCGATGGTCACTCCCATGTCTCCGATGTTGACCGTACGAGTGACACGCCCATCTTTAGAGTTGAAGAAAGCTGTTGTGAAAATATTAGAATCATTTTAAAGAATCTGATGATTAAGGTCAGAAGAAATTATGACATTGAAATGAGGAATATCCATTTTTATTTTTTTTCTTTCTTGTTCATATGTGCCGAGTCCATACATACTGATTGGACATTTAATTTAATCCTGGGGCTATTCCCTTTACTGTTGGGCTTTAAACTAGTTATGTTTTATCTGAAGACCTTGTGGATCGATCGACATCTTAAGCAAAAAAGTACAAGGTAATATTGATTTAGAAAGACAAAACAAAAATCAGAATGAGTTGAATGTCGTTGTACATTGAAATATATGTTGTAATGATTGTTACAACATAATACGGAACTGTGGAATGAAATATTGAAGAACAGAAAATTGAAAACACAACACAGACGGCTAAGAGACAGTACACAAGATGCAAGATAAAGAGGACATTAACATAGGTACAATCAGAGCCTGTAGGAGAAGCGTATAAGTGATATTTGGCTTAGGAAATTGTGATTTAAAGGTCTGAAATAGACATGTATAAGGAAGTACCTTAAAATATTTGTTTTATGCATGCTAGAAGGTAATACTTACTTTATACATTGGCATTATTACAGCATAAATAAACATATATATTTATATATTATATATTACACATATTATAGTATTGTATAATTATATATTATGATACATTATGTAATATGTTTATATGCATATGTCTATAGAAGGCTTTTGGAAATTCTGAGAGGCAGGATTATATATGGGAAAAAAAAGCCTCAACGAGAGAAATTTTGACTGTGGCTAGTGAATCACTAGCAATATTTTATAGTAAATAACAGTTTCAAAAATGCACAATACGAAGTCAAAGAAATTGTGGATTCTGGGTCTTGAAGGGGACACAAATTGAATTCTTCAGAGGAACTCCAATTAGCAATTCTGAAAGCTATACTGATATCTTTATGTAAAATTTGGTAGATAAGGTGCATCGCCATGACCATTTCACTATGCCTGATGGGAAAGCATTCATTGTTGGAGAGAGTTTCAAACGGGAACAGAGTGAGGGAAGTACCATCACTTCTTCTGAAGAACGTGTACACGGTCGTGACGTCACTCTCGTCTGTGTGAGCGCGACAGTAGAATGCTCCACTAATATTCCGAAAGGACGAGGACGCGAACTCTCTGGCGTGGAGGGTCGAATTCACAGGCGCAGTGGAAAGATTGTTGGATGTGGCAGGCGATATCATTCCAAACTCCAGCTTGGCACCCCGATCGGGGAAGCTTTTGTAGCACCGGTACATGTATGGATGTGAGCCAATCTCAACTGAAGAAAACCCTATTGCTAAGACTGTAATCGCAGCCTGCTTACCTGGAAAGCAACACGATAATTGATAGTGACAACATTACTTCCAAATGTTGACGATTACCTTCACTTCGAATTTATAGAATAATTTTATGCATTATGATGGCCCAAGGTAATGCCAATGAAAGGATAACCGGTTGTAATGAACAATACTTTGAGGTACCTGTACTACCTGTGTTATTAGATACAATGGTGCTTTCTTACAGAGCTTAAAATCTCGCAAATTCCCCTTCCACGCATTCTTGCAGACTATAATAATTATCCTGAGAACGTAGCAAACTTGGGGAGGGGGGCAGGGGACACCTTTGGGGGGGGGGGGGCGGGGGATGGTTCTATTTGTACATATCATATTCTATTACACTGGTAGAACGCAATTGAATTTAAAATCAGTCCCCACTTTTTTCGCTGCCTGCCCATCCCCATAACTGCCATAAACAGACATAAAATTGCAGTCACGAATCTACCTACTGATACACTTGGCTCTTCAATTCTGGTTCTCACATAAAGAAAAAGATTTGAAAAGATTCCATAATGTAAGGGATTTTTGTCTCCTCCCCCCCCCCCTCTCCCATTTTTCCCCCATGGAGCTCTTAAGCGGGGAATTGTGCCCATTTGTACGAATGTATTTCAACACTCCAGCGATAACCCCTGTCAAGTTTGGTGAAAATCTGAGCATACGTTTTCAAGAAGATGAAAATGTCAAAACAACAAAGAAATGTAAAAACAACAAAGAACTTTTTTTTATACGTTCTTGGTTTTTTTTTCCTTCGAGGTTTAACGTCGCAGTAAAATGTTACAATTGACCCCATTTTATAACTGAGAATCCTCTCAAAAAATGATAAACCGGATCACGACCAAAATTGTAATCACTTGTTTCTTTCTCCATGTCTAACGTTCTTTGAAGTATTTGCATAAAATTGTTTCAACTTTTTGGTAAAACAAAAATCCAAGCGGGGGAAAAAATAACTCCTGTGGAAGAGTTGATAATAAATACAGGGAGCGAGCGAGGGTGTGGGAGGGGTTTTCCCCCCTCCCATGGCCCGTTAGGGAGCTTTTTCAATTTTTAGCTCTTAATGGTGCGATCAGGTGCATACTTAAGTGACTATATTTTTCACTTATTTTGAAAGACAAAAGGGAAATATATACCTTCAATTGCAACTATCACTTTAATCCTTTGAGCTATGCTCATTATTATAGGCCCAAGTTGCAGACATCACCCGATGTGTGAGAATAATGGGTGCCATGCGTGAGATCGTGAGACGGACCCTAAATGCTTGAGTCTCACGCAGAATGCGTGAGACTTGGTAGCTCTGCAAATATATGCAATTGGCCCATTCCAAATAACACTTTCTTGGTGACATGTATGTGTTAAATATCATTGTATTCAGATTTCGTTTGACGAATTACAATTACAATTATTTTTTTTTCCAAATATGAGGTCTCTGAAAGTTTGAGTCCAATAAAACGATCAGTTGGAGGCAAACACTATGCACTTGTAGTAGGTAAAAAAAATTGTAGTTACAACTTTTATTGGAGATGGAAAAAAATGAATGAATGAATGAATGGAAATGACGTGCAAGCTTAATAAATCATTTGATACTAGTTTTACGAAACACTTTCTTTACCAATGTTTATGAAATACTTGTTAGTAAATTTCCGTTCAATCATCTGTCGGTAACTGAAACACAAAAAGTCTTAAGTGTTGTTAAACATTGTCCCCAATTGTATTCGAAAAACCCATTTTTTTTTGTTTACGTATATCGTGCAGCATGATTAATCGTTCCAATTTGTTCGTTTTTGTGTTCAAGACTTCGAAATACATGTATTTAGAGTAGGAGATCCCTTATAGCAACTGATATACCGAAATTCATGCACGGTAGAGGTCTGTTAAAGTTCACTTCTAGCTCTTTCAGGGCTGGGAAAGTTTTGGCTGAGATGGGGGATTCAGGTTTCAACTCTTTGCGAGATAACATAAGAAACCACTTATGAAATAATAAAGGGCATACAATTCTAAGAGGTATTCAAATTTCATTTGATAAAGATCGATTTTGAAATGGCTGAGATATCCCCAAACAAAGTAAAACAAAGTGGTCTTAATAAAGAGTATGATAAAAGATGGGTCCCACTTTTTATTAGGATCTCTTTGTTTCTGCATATCTCAGCCATTTCAAAACCAAATTTCATCAAATAAGATATGAATATTTCATATTTCATAAGCCTCTCAGTCTCATGATCTCACACAAAAAGTTGAAAACATGAAGACCCTTCTCAACCAAAACTACATACATTGTAATCTCTTTTAGCAGCCACTACCATTAGAAATTGTCGGACTGTCTCTCCTCTTGCAATAATCACCTTCACCTACAGCAAGAGCTATCAATATAAGCTTCAAAGTACAGTTGTACATGTACATGTATCGGTGTTATTGCTGGTTTTTGTGCACATTTTCATGCACCATATAGCATTGATTCAAAACAGTCCAAATCATGATTGTGCAGGTGTAAAACACGCTACAAAAACGTAATCATTATGATTCCAAGCTTCATAATTAGATAGAGGGAAGAAAGTCGACTCCTTATAAAATAGCCGAAAAAAAAACATGAACATCACTGACCCTAAGTATATACACATTAATGCATGTCTTCAGGAAATTATACCAGTGCGACTTTACGTGATTTTTATGACGCATGGTCAGAATTGCTTACCGTCAGCAAGGCAGATCCTGAGTCAGTCTAAGGCCTATTCACATAGGCCTATCCCAAAACGCGACAATATATTGATATAGATGATTAGAAGCCGTGAGAACAGCGAAGGGTTTAAGAATATACCAGTGGATTGTGATGAATGATCAGATGCACGAGCTATTTTATTTACATGGGGAAGGTATGTCAAATATTTTTTTTTTTGTGAAACCAAACCAAACCGAATCAAAAGGTATGTGACATTCTGTTTTAAAATAGTTACAGTAAGATAACGAACCAAACGGGTATGAGTTTTGAAGTAAAGCTGGGAGCAATTGACTCCGGTGCATTTTCTACTTGTAGATCGATAATTGAAAAGTAAAAAAAAAAGAAGACAATTACTATTTTCATGAGCCAATAACACTTGGTTAATAATTATCAGAAATCAAGATTTCATTCATGCATCATATTCATTCATCAAACCTCTTAAAATGTCTCCAGATTTCTACTTTTTATGCTGCCATCGATATCCCAATTCTTAAAACATGTAAAAGAAAAGTTAATCTGAATGTGTTGTATTCAAAGCTATGCTTTCAACAAAGACACTTTTTTTTTGAGCAACGAAAAAGACACTGTTCATTAAACACTAACTGTGTTATCTTTAATGCAGTATTAATTGATTACTATCATCAGGAGACTATACTCACCGACACAGGGCATAAAAAACGAGGAGCACAGGGCAATAAAGGCGATGCAGAAGGTCCATCGTTCACTTTCTGCTAAGATACCGGTATCGACCGACGGCATTTTGAGAAACTTTGATGCCGAAAGTACTTTCATGGAGAGAGCTGCAATCCTAAATGGCGAAAGCGACGACTGACAAAATGATTGAAGAGTTCGAGCATTCGTGTTGTTTTATAACAATTATCTTTCTATGATATTTTCAATAAACAATAGGCGTTAGCATTCAGTTCGAAACAGGGAGTGCGAGTACTTTCTCGTAACAAAAGATATGATAATGAGCGGTCACAAACGAATGAAGGTTGAATGTTGCGAAATATTGAGGTTTGCAGCAACATCATGTGTAAAGGACTGTTGTTTGGTAGAGAAGAGCTTACAAAGAGGAGAGTAAAGGAGGTAATCGGCATATAGGGAGAGTGTAAAGGGGGATGTATTGTGACAGTCGAAGGCCAACGATAAGCTGGAAGTTGAGATTGCATTATTATAGAGACGACAGGATATAGGAGACAGGGACTTTTGTATGGAAGAATGAATGAGAATGAAGCAAAGGGTTCGAAAGTCGGTGGGAGGGGAAAGATGAAGCAGAGAGGAAGGAGGGGAAGGTTGGAAAATCAAGGAGATAAAAGAGAGAAATGGTTTGACTATACTATATTCCGATGGTTTGACAATACTATTATACTGTATATCATATCACGAAAGGAAGCGAGAGAAAAAAACACTGATGATAAGTGATGGAGAACGCGGACTAAGGAACGCGGGATCGAAAATATGAAAAAGCAAGAAAGGCAGGGGGGGGGGGGGTCGGTATGTTACTCATGGTATCCCAACCCCACTTCCCACGGCAGCAATCCCCACCTCACCCACGACGCCCACAACATCTCCTGCAGGCATTGTTGGTAGTGTCGTACATACGGCACTTACCGATGGTGCCAGAAACTAGTACAAATTTTGTACATGTAGAATCTCGAGCACTAGCACTAGTTACATCTACAGACATAGCCTGATTTCCAGACTCTTTGCCAACTGAAGTCCCTTCCACAAAATGCACCCTCCGCGTCGACGAAGTTGCTGCCCTTGCCGAACGTCTGCAAGACCTTCTTTCATTGTAAGAGAGCATTAATAATCTTGGAAGGATACTCTGGAAACCAGAGTAGGCTCCACACTCCGATCACGACCCTAACACCCGAGTTCCTAGCTCCCGGATGCACTCCCGGATCTACTCAACAATCAACGCGCCCTGACAACAATAATGAATGGAACTTTCGCTACACGACGGGAAGATCGATAGGACGCGGAAGCCATAAGCTGTGATGGTCCCCGCACTCGGACTCCGGCCGTCCCCATTTCTATAAGCAGTTTCGCTTTTCTGTGTGGACGGAGCCCTACTGCGACAAAAATCACTGTTGGCTGGCTGCTCAATCGTGCTCACCATCGGGACCGGACGCTATTTTGGCCGAGAACCGTTCTCGTTTTCCTCAGAACGGGATGCTTTTTTTTCGGATTTGAGCATGCGTTAAAGCAAATCTTGCCCACGGCATGCTCGACTAGCGGCCGCGTCGTGCTTGGGAATGGTTCGGGGCGCGTTGATTGTTTAGTAAATCCAGCAGTGCATCCGGGAGGAAAATGAGTATTGGGGGCCAAAATTGGAGTGTGGAACCTAATAAACCATCTGCAGGATAACGATTAAAACGCACCACCACCCACGCCAACACTCGCCTCCCTGCCCCCTTCGGCCGACGGTTTCCTTCCAGTTCGCACCCTCCGGAAATAGCTAGCCTTCACCATTGTTCATGAAAGTTATGATTCTCTTACGAAGGATAGTCAATCTACTCGAAACGTCAACTTAGTTATCCTGTGCACTTGATCTCTGTAGGATTTGCTCAGTTATTTTCAAGACTCAACAAGAAGATAACCTATCAGCCTGCTGTCAGGACTTCTTTCTCATATCCGACAGTCTAACTTCTCTTCAACGTTCTCTTCCTTTCCATTTTCTATTTCCCACTTTCTTCCAAGCCCCGCGATCAGGACTTCACCGACTATCTACAGTGGTTTACATGAGAAGCGACGAACTTCTCAGTTCTTACATATTAGGACATGTTTTGTTTCTCTCCCACATACCTTCTTCCACAGGAGTTCTACACTTTAAACCATTCTTTTTCCTCTGCCACAGCCCTTTCCCACGGTACAGGTGTTCTATTACTATGACAGGATCCATCCTCTTTAAAGGGGCTGTACAGTACTGGTTGAGGTGGGAATTCATGGTTTATACATTCCTAAGTGAGATAATGAGAAACCTCTTATGAAATATGAAAGAGCATGTAATTCTAAGAAGGATTCAACGTTTATTTGATGAAAATTGGTTTTCCAAATGGCTGAGATATCCAAAAAAGCGATAATAATAAAAGTCTACATGCCCCAACTTTATTAGGATCTCTTTGTTTCATCTTGTTTTTGGATATCTCGGCCACTTCAAAACCGATTTTCATCAAATAAACTTTTGATACCCCTTAGAATTGCATGCTCTTTGGCGTCTCATAGAGTGGTTTCTGAATATCTCACAAAATGTTAACAGCTAAATCCTCACCTCGACCAGAACTGTACACACCCTTTAAAATTCTTACTTTTTCGTACTTTCGTTTCCGCTTTCCATAGTTTGCGTTCTCCACAGCATAACACTGTATGGCTGTTTTTCCCCCTCTCTTCGTTTCGTGATACAATGTACGCCTACACATCTTTCAAAATTCGCATCTTTATTATTTCTCTCTCTTATCTCCACGATTTTCCAACCTTCTATACCCTCTATCCTCCTTCCTTTCTGGACCTCCAAACCCTCTACCCGATTCTCACTCTATTCTTCCTTACAATCACAAGTCCCTGTCTCCTATCCGCTGGTCTCCACGTCAGTGTGATTTCAAATTCCAGCTAACAGCTGCCCTTTTATTGTCACTATCCTTCCTTCCAGTCTCCCTATCTCGCTTCTCTCCTCCACTCTCCTCTTTCTAGGGTCTTCTTTCGCCAAACAACAGTTCTTTTAAAATACGCATGATGTTGCCGCAAACCCTCTCCTTCTCAGCCTACAATTCTGATTGTAACCTCTTATCTTTTGTCACAAAAAGTACTCACACTCTCTGTTTCGAACAGAATCCAAACGCCTATTGTATATTGAAGATAGTCCAAGTAATCATACAAGAGGACATAGAACTGAACACTTCTGCTTTTCTAATGAACACTTATAACTCTCAGATATCAGGATATCTTTCCTCCATCGCTTGAATGCCTCAATTAGGATGAATGAATGAAAACATGAATGAAACTGTATGAATGAAAAGATATTTTTATTGGGTAACATCCATAGCAGGCTGAATTCATTGCAGATGCTTTACATAAGTCAGTATGAGAACATTGAAATATATACATTGTAGTTGTATTGTAAATATATATAATTGTATTGAAAATACAAGCTGCTTAGAGTGAAAAAAGGAGAAAAGAAAATATCAATGTTAGATATTGACCAATGAAATTGACCTTTATAAAAAGAATGAACATGTCATATACCACTACACATGAATATATTCCAATGTACATCTTACAATGCTTAATTACAATAAACATACAAAAACAAACAAATCAAATCAAACCAACACCAGTATTGAAATCAGATGCATATAACACATTTTGCTCACTGTATATACATGTAGTGCACATAATGCCTGTGAAAGCTGCAAGACCGAGTGCGAAGTTGGATGAGAGAGAGGGAGAGAGAGAGAGTGTGTGTGTGTGTGTGTGTGTGTGTGTGTGTGTCTGTCTGTGTGTGTGTGTGTGTGTGTGTGTGTGTGTGTGAAAGAGAGGGAGAGTGGGATAGAGAGAAGGAGAGAGAGGGAGAGATAGAGAGAGAGAGAGAGATTTAAGAAGTTAAAAAAGAGGTTTAATTAGGGTATTCAAAACAAACAAGCTTCATATTAAAATCAAAGGCTTAATTGCAGCTCTTTAGATGAAAATGTTGTACCATTCCTGCTCTTTCCTCCTCATTTTCATCTACTAATGATTTGACATACTTAAAGGTACTGATTAGCATTGGGAGCAGTGATAAAAAAAAAAAGTTTGAGTCATCACATTTGACGCATATGTGTAGGTCAGTTGGATCACAAAACATCCTACAGAATTTCGCAATAAAGCCTGAAATACAAGGAGATATCACTATTCTTCTCAATAAGTATTAATAATACTTAACATTGATCATACAGATTAACATTTTACGTTGGCTGTTTCTATCCTTAACTCAGATTTAAGTACTAAAGTACTAAAGTACTAAAGCTGGGTCTTTGTTTCATCTGCAAATGGCAAAATAATGCCTTTAACAGAGATAGTACAGGATTTAAAAAAAAGGTGTCATATCAATCTAATGTTAATTCTAAAAATGTTAAACGGCTTTCTTATCTTTACATCGTGTGCAATTTGTCGATTGACTTTGGAAACAATTTGTTTGTGATATACTGAAGCTGTTTGCTGCGTTTGTCGGTAATGGGGACACTTTATAGTTGCCAAACCAAGATCGCCGTTAAGAGTCTAGAGTTCTTTCATTCCAAGCATAGTTTTGCTACAATATGCGGGAAATATCATGAACTTCTGCAAATTTCCACGAGCTAATATCACACGTTTTCCCTAAATGAGTAAACACATCCTAACAGTGACTTTCACATGATGACTTCGGTAAATATGCAATCACTGAAAACAATGTGTTGATTTACAGAATATAATCCATAGGTTTTTACATACACCGATGTATCAAACGGGTTTTAAGCTTTAACTCTACCTGATTTATATACATTTAAGAAAATGTACGAAAATCGACGCTTATGGGGCTGAAAATATGTAGTAGCTATGGAGATAAAAAAAGTTGGAATATATACACACACTGTAATCTGAATTTCTGTTTCTTAAATACATCAGTTTCATATAGTACATACAACTTACAATAATTAGAAAATAAGATGGAACTAGAATAACCTCAGCATATTAAGAAGAGTAATCTACGCTAAGTTTCTTAAAGTTAAAGAGTTTGAATGCAAAAACTGATATATCCATTTTTATCAACGTGAGATATTCGACGTTGAATCTGCTGAAAAACAAATGTAATGATTTTGACAATATCTTCAAACATTTTTCTTGTCATGTAACGAGTGTAGTGCCATCGAAAAACTTTTATATTTCTCTGTTTGATGATGACCTTGCCTAAAAACTAAAAAAAATGGCGTTTATCTCTTCTTGCATTCAAACTCGTCAGATGTAATATCAATAACTACAATGTGTAACTACCGCGTCATAATTATATTCTAGACTTTTTTGTGTGTGCATACAAGACAGGACTACCTTCGTTTGAGATCAGATAATGATTCAAAAATAAGGAATGTGATGAGAATAGCTAGCTTTAGGCCTATGTACACTAGTCCTGTCCATCATGAGCCATTCGTTGAACTCCACAACACAGCTTGCTACACCAGGCGTCGACTTTGCGCAAACGGATCCGCGTAACGATGTAGGCGGGCGAATTCAGCTTCACTGCATGGAGAGGGACGCATCGCAGACGTTTTGGTAGACTTTGTCCGCATCCTCCTCCTCGGGGGGAAAATTGGATACCTTGTAGCGGGCATCAGTGCGCTCATCTCGACGCGGTATCACTTTCAGATCCATCGCTCGGATGTGCGGCTCCTTGGCCTTCCTCCTACAACTTCGGCCACATTTTCGTTTTGTTTTGTTTTGTTTCCAAAACGGACGAGGGCCACGCAAAAAATATGTGTCCCGCAAGGATGTAACGAGGAAGGAAAACAAAAAAATGAATGGAAATGAAAGAAGGGAAAGAACAAACAATCTATGAGAAAATTCACACTTTAGAGTGTTTACTTTCTATAAGAATACACATTGTTATCATGACCCATACCTTACGTGTAATTATTAAGATAGTACCTTTATTTTGAGTGGATACGTTATATATATATATATATATATATATATATATATATATATATATATATCATATTATATCATATATGTATATATATATATATATATATATATATATATATATTACATTACATTATATATGTATATATATATATATATATATATATATATATATATATATATATAGGGCTTTCAATAGCTCAGTCGGTAGAGCACCGGTCTAGTAATCCGGAGGTCTCGGGTTCGAATCCCGATGAAAACCCATTTTCTTTGCTCAAAGTTTTCGCCATATATATATATATATATATATATATATATGCATGTTAACTTACCATGCGCAAGTCATGACAACGAAACTCCCTGTGACAGCAATCGCCAAACCGATGCCGTAGTAGATGTGTAACCACGTATTATCATCTCCTGCAGGCCAAGGTGAGAAAACTTCGTAACATAAACATTTACGCCTTTATAAACTGGCTGTACTTATACTTTATTCAAATCATTTTGAATACGGAGCGAATATCTTCATTAGTCTCTTCCGAGTATGGTCAGATTATTTTCTCTGTCGGTTTTAAGTTTGGCATACCTACAAGTACACAAGAGTGAGTTTATACGAACTCGTCTTGAATGGATAAACTAGAATGCCGTTCTTTCCTTTCTGTTTGGCCATTCGCAAAGAGTTACGCAACACATTTTTATCCGTGGGCCTAATCTGCAAGCAATCAAACTAGAAGTCCTACAGACATCACCCTTTACTCTTTCCAGTATATAACATTACCATGTTTAACCTGATTAACAAAGGACGTGGCAGGAAAACATGCAATCTAAGTCTAGGGGAAAAGCGCCTTTCATTGTCTTTGGTTAATCACATAATTTTGGCATTGATTCACAGAATGTCATCGATAGAATCTTGATTTGGAAGTTTTTTTTTTTTTTTAGGGGGGCTTATCGAAATAATCTGAAGGAAAATACGTGAAAAATGATTATATTGCAAATGGAACATAGTTACATATCCTTTCGACCACATTAGGTGATGATCAAGGTATCATGACTTGATGCAAGTCAGCATCCATCTACATTACATGGATACTTTGAATATGCACACCAAGGCACTGCTCTCCATCGAAACAGCTTGCAAACGTGCTTACAACTACCCTAGTAATTGCATTGATCATAATCTATCTTACTGTGAATTTATTCACCATTCATACAAATTACAACTTCAGCATTGACAATGTCACACTGGGCAATACTCGGACAGTGACAGTGCCCAGCATTAAATCACCACGTGTTTTCACCAAGCATTCATTCACATACAAGTGGAACTGTTCACCATTCACTTCGCACAGTGGAACTAGCCAGCGTTAGCAAAGTGTAGAGTCAGTGCTCATCGATTGATGCCGTTTGGCAATTATGTAGTTCCTACAATGTGGAGATAATCCATAAATTATTGCTTAATACACTGTAATACTTGCTGACGTCCCTGTGTCTTAGATCAAAGCTTGGATGAAAAAAAGTCGCAATACGTGCAACGTACTAGTATAATTCACATATCAGAATATATTGAACTGTAAAGATAGCTCGCTCACAGTAATGATTCATTTTTTAGTATTTTTTTTTTTTAATCACATAGGCATACCGCGCTTTTCTTATTTGGTACCATTAAATCGCCTGGTCTTATCTTCTATCTGCTCTCCGTTTCTTTTTCACAAACACTGATTACTCGGGGCTTATAGCCAAACAAGCTAGCGTTCATATAGGTCCCGTCATACTTTTCTTTGTTCAACCCCATTTCGATTTTGACCAGTTATCATTACAATAATTGCTGTGTTATCACCATTTATATTGTTTGTTTTCTGCACATTTTTTACAAGGTAAAAGAACTTGTATTATTATTTATGTTGTAATATTCATAAATGAGAAGTATGAAAATAAAATGAATTGAATTGAAATAAATTGAATATCGTCTAGTATAGACACAGAAATGGAAGAATCAAAATTTATCTACTATAATGTAGCCGTAATGGAAAGTGTTTATATAAATCAACCTTGATCAAACGGCAGTTGATCAGAAATGCACTCCCCCGTTGTTTTGTTGCAAGGTGTGCCATTCGAACAAATACACTTGTCGGTGCACTGAGGTCCGTAATAGCCGTCGTCACACACGTCCGGGACTATACAAGAAGATAAAAATGGGGAGATCTATTCGAATTAGAAAAAAAAAGAAAAAAAGTTGTATTGTCCATCAAAATGACATGATAATTTTACCATTATAATGTCTGAATAGGAATGCCGGCCCGGTGCAGGCTCGCAGCTCTGAGGGCGCTTTCCACTGCTTCACAAGCCTACTTTTTGTGAGAGAGGGGTACTTTCGTCGTCACAGACAAGAAATCAAAAGCGCCCCCCTAAATTTATATCGTCATTAGTTCATCAGTCCACTGCTTTATTCGTTGATTCCATTCACATAATCATTCGTAGCATTCATGTACATCCTCCATTTTCCTTGTGAGCTTTAGATTATCACAATATTCTAGGCAAGCAATTAAGATACGGGAAGATTTTTCTTTTTTTAACCCCATGGTGTATATTTCAAATGATATATTTGTGATTTATTTTGTATGCATGTAGAACGAACACCTAAATACACGGGAGTTGCAGCGACTAATTAGCGTTGAAAACCAGCGGGCGTTTTCTTCAGCAGTTTTGAGATACATACTCTCGCCTTTCTAAAGCGGAATCAAAACACGGATACTATCACGACAGCCGAGCGTTATAATCCACGGACATTCTTGTATTAGCACCATACAGTAAAACGTCTGTTTTCCATAGCTCGGCGCTTACTGTCACTGAAATGCTGCAGTGTGATCTCGCAAAGAAATCAACTACAGATTTAGACTGATGCATTTTTCGTGAAATAAATGGGCTTGGGAGACACCACCCCCAAAGCTGCAATACATCTCAACTCCACAACTGGCATTGCACACCTTTCTTACACCGGGGAGCATCATTATGCCCGGTACTATACGGTGACTTTGCTCTCGACAGCTAGTTCTATGAGCGGGGACGCTGACCTCAGCCCTGACATCGACCAGTGCTTTATCGCTGCCGACATCAGTCAGCGTGCTGCTACGCTGCCGACTTCGACCCCGACATCGGAGTGCTTGTATCCTGCAGACTATTATATAAATCTAAATCTACTTTACAGAAAGAACAGTTCAATGGCAAGTGAAAAAGCGATGTAGTGTACACACAAGATCCATAATCACTCACTCTGACAGTTGTCGCCGGTCCATCCCGCCTGACAGTCAGTATTCTCGCCCTTACACATCCCCACATGACGACTGCAGGTCCCCGACTGGCAGTGGCACGTTTGGGAGCATCCTGGACCATACTTGCCAAGAGAACACGCTGTATGCCAATACATCAGAAAATATATATTATGCATTAATAGAATACATTCATGAATAAGAATCAGAGCTAAACCTGAAGGCAGGCAATCAAGTTACAATGTGCTATTCTTTAGATTGGTGCATTTTACGCCTGTACATTCAAAAGTAAACACAGCAAACCAGTAAGTTGCTCCAGTAGTGATTAATGAAAAAAAAAAAAGCCCCAGAGTACGAACAAAACAATACAAACGCCATCTTTGACGCTAATTGGTTTGGAGGCAAAGTTCCATAGTTCCGTTATTTCTATTCCAGGCACTGCATTTACCAATTACTTCATCTTTTCCTCGCGTTTGTTGTGTAGTTGAGTAAAATGCAGTTATATTTTGATTAACGTATATTATTTGATTGCGTGCATCATATGTGTACGTGTCTGGTTTTCTTAAAATGTAAATGTTTTACACCATTCCCTTTTTTAAAGTGGATCCTAACGAAATGCGTGCATTGCTGAATCCCGTGTAACCCCGTCCCCCGAAGAGATATGTTATCGCTTGAAGTTACTGAAATCTGTGTGAAAATGTGTCAGAAGGTTTTCCGCAGCTTCTTTGAGAAGTTACCCCAAATTGGGCAAATGCTTTAATTTCTTAATGAAAAGGAATTTGTGTGTTCCTACACTATATACTATAATCATAAAAAAGAAATATAAAGAGGGATTGGATCAGATAATCCTCCAGTGGGAGAGAGGATGCAAAACTGAGCCGTGTGCATTTCCACCAGTTGATACGATTTCACCAGAAAGAAAATAAACAGGAACGTTACAGAACAACTCACGAGCATTGCACAGCGGACCATGAACGCCAACGGGGCACGTGCATCCGTAAGGGTCTGGACGGCAGAACATCTTTTCGCTGCAGCTGTCCCGCCAATCACTGCTGTCATTGCATTTGAACTCGCACCTTGGGCCAAAGCGGTTTCCAGACCTACAGACTTGAAAACGAGAAAGTTTGTACTTGATGTGGTAGATATATATATATATATATATATATATTGAATATATATATATATATATATTTATATATATATTTCTTTTAATCATAAGACACTTTAGAAAGGAACCTTCGCCTTCGCAACACACACACTCACACACACCCACCTATCTCCCCCCCCCCCTCTCTCCCTCTCTCTTGCTTCACCAAGATCAGGGAGGTACTCCCGCCTGCCAAGATCGTCAAATTTTGCCCTCTTCGAAAGCACCTGGGTATAACTTGTAAACAAAATGTCCCCCTTTACCGAGTTGTACGAATCCTCTCAACTTTTTATTTTCTGGTGGTTTTAAAGCATCACCGTTTACTGCAGCCTTACCCCGCCAGTGGAAATGCTCTCGCACATTTTGTTTTTCTAAATTCACTGAGATAAGCATCGGTGATGCAATGACTATTCATATTATCCATGCTGTATAAATGGTGCTTAGCCAGCACATCGACCTGACAGAAGGCCTAGCATTCTGGAAAGATTGAAAGAAAAAGTTGCTAAAGCATGCAATGCAAAACAAAAAAACAAACAAACAACAAACAAACAAGCAAACAAAGAAAGAAATGACTGCTTCCCAAAATGTTAACTCAACACCCAGAATGTGATGAGAAACGGGTAAGATTTTTGACATCAGATTCTGTGGAGAACATGGAGACCTGTCTCTCGTGCAACTTAGCAGATCCAGGCTACCAACAGCAGTGGCGGATCCAGAGGGGGGCACAACCGGCGCACGCCCGCTTTATTTTTCGCTAAAAAAAGAAGAAAAAAAAAGGAAAAAAAAAAAGAAATGTAACCCGGAAGTGGCACCAGAAACATTAGTTGCCCCCCCCCCTTTACAGAATTCCTGGATCCGCCTCTGTAACAGTGTGAATCAATGTGGTTCACATTGTGATTCACACTGTGTAACGCTGTGTTCTTTCCAGTAGGAGAGATCCAATATCGTTATCATTGAAGTTAATAAAGAAGGAATAACATTATAGACCTCACTTTTATCGTTGAAAATAAAATCTTCAGCAATTTGCAATTTGATATCAATTTAAATGTTCGAAACTGTTTTGCCAAAATTAGCAACATTTTACAATGTCATGACTTCCCCGATGTGAATGGAATTTAGACCAGATTTTCACTGTTGTGCTTGCAAAGCTGATAACTTTTTCTTTTCAGACTAACAACAGCATCTCGTCTGGATTTCCCCTCTAACTCAACGAAACTGTTTTCCACCGAGGTAGCCTATTCGTTGTCACAGCTACCAGATTAAAAGGAATATTTAGCTGACCTTTCATGTTGGATGATTATTTCCTAATGGAAGACAATCATTAAGCACTTACTGTATAGGCAGTTGGGTCCCAGGAAAGAGTTCGGGCATACGCAATGACCAGACTTGTCGTCGCATATTCCTCCATTGTAGCATTTATCACAGACCCCGTGACAGAGGGGCGGGCCCCATTTACCGGCAGGGCAATCTAGGAGTATGAAAGGTCTGTATCTTTATCTGAATGTCTGTATGTCTATAATTATACGTGTATATTCATGTGTATATATTTATTCTTTTGTTCACATACAAACATTTCTGTGGTCGCTTTCGTCATTTTAACTTTTATCTGAATGCTGCTCCCGATGATAAATCTGTCTAGAGAGAGTTCACGTGGACTTGAGAGCCATTACATAATCGATGTAGCTTTAAATGAAAACAAGGCATTTGCTTTAACAGTTGCGACATATATGTACATACAATTTATCTATATCCATAACAATTTCATAATGAATGTCGAAAGCGCTCTACTTACAATAATTGTAAGCTTTGCTTTTTATTACGCGTCTCACATTCAAAAAATTAATATATGTATTTATACATTTTTGTTTGATTTTATCTCATATTGGCTGTTGTGTTAAACGTATTCTCTTCTTTTTTTGTAAAATTAAATGGAATGTAAAACTTGTACGAAAATGTGGAATATGGAACAAGTACAAATATATAGGCCTATACGCAGTCGGGTCTGTACTACACTGGCTTCATTGACAAAGCATTGAGTATACAGCGGTGACACAGAAGAGTAATCATTGTTAGTTATTTTCTTTTTTAGACGCATACATGTTACTTTGATTTTTCTTTAGTAATTCTCATAGAGCACGTTATCTAGTTCTGAAGGTCATTGTATCTACGCAATTAATATGCTAACGTTTTGAATGTAGAAAAAATGAAGACAGTAATCGTACAAGTCTATGGTCATAACCTATCGTTTAGTTACACTGCGTTGTAGTGAGAGGTCAGATCAGTAAAGTACAGTCCCGCGTCATAATATCCATACCTATAGGGCGCCAAGTGTTGCATGGTCCCTTTTTGTTACGAAATTTGTCATTTCGTCGACGAAATGTAGTCATTTCGTCGACGTAATGTTCATTTCGTCGACAAAATGATAATTTCGTATTTAAACGAAATGCTGTCATTTCGTTACAAAAATTTCATTGTCATTTCTCGACATTTCTCGGTCAAGGATGACTGATTTCGTAGCGAAAGGGACCATGCGACACTTGGCGCCCCATACATAACTCGTGCATCATCAAGATTTATATCTATACAAAAATTGCTCTGAAAGGGGAGCGAGAGAAATACATGTATACCTCGGACAATGAGCCTGTAAAATGTTCCTCTGCCACTCTCCCGCGGGTCTTTACAGTTGATTTCGTATAAACCCTCGTCTGCCGGAACAATTGGCTTAGGAAAGAGAAGATTGTTGACTGCTTTCGTCTGCAAACTGCCATCCTTTCTCCATGTGGTCAAGTTTTTCGGACATTCTATCGATTCTACCATCTCGATGGTCACTCCTGTCTCTCCGATGTTGACCGTACGAGTTACACGCCCATCTCTAGAGTTGAAGAAAGCTATATTGTGAAAATATAAGAATTTATTGAACGTCGCTAGACCACTTTCGTCTGACGGCCAGTGCTGGTTCTAATCCTTGATAGCATGCAGCGGGTAATAGTAAATTATTTAAATTCATTAAATTCTTTCGTCGAGTTGTTTTCGTCGAGACTGATTGACAAATTATCCTACATCGACGTAAACAATGTTCCATTGGAAACAGTGGATAAAATGCCTGTCCGATGTGATCAAGAGGAATTCTGCCCTAATATGCAATGCTTTTGATCTTTTTTTTTTAAATCATGGCTTCTACTATATAAACAGTGTTGAATTCGATGCTTGTTTACTCGATGTCGAGCAAATTGTCGATGCAAAAATTTCATGATTTTGAAAGGATGAAGGTCGGTCTGAATTACGAAATTGATATGTGGAGTGTCAAATTCGATTTTTAACAGATGTTTTTTTTTTCGATAGTTTTTCTTGGTTTATATGCCGAGTCTGCTGAATGGACATTTGATCCGTGGGATACATTTCCCCTAAATGTTGGGCTTTAAATTAGGTCATATTTTCACCTTAAGTCCATTGCTCTACATCTTATGCAGAAAAAAAGTACCAGGTAGTATCAATTTAGAAAGACAAAAACAAAGTAAAGTAAAACAAAACAAAACAAAACAACCCTGAATGACGGTCATTATTACTTTTCTAATCACAATGCAAAATTACGTGTAAGGCAAAATGAATGCCTGGTCACGTATACGCACTCAACCAATTATTTGGTTAGGATTTGCTTCATCATATTTTTTATAATAGATGTTGATAATAATAAGAACATAAGACACCAAACGAAGAGTAAAAAACAAACTTTCCAAAGATCGACTGGTATCTACAGGTTAAAAGTGGATAAGGTGCAACGCCGTGAATGTTTCTAGTAGGCCTAAGGGCAAGACATTCATTGCGGGAGAGAGTGGCAAACGTATGGGGCGCCAAGTGTCGCATGGCCTATTTCGTTACGAAATCAGTCATTTCGTCGACGAAATGACCATTAAAAACGTTTTGTTAATGAAATGTTCATTTCGTGATGAAATGACTGTATTTCGCTACGAAATGATCATTCGTTGACGAGATGTTCATTTTGTTATGAGATGACAACATTTTGTAACGAAATAACATTTCGTAACGAACGGATACTTTCGTAACGAAATGCAGTCATTTTGTAACGAAATGGTCATTTCGTCGACGAAATGACTGATTTAATTTCGTAACGAAATAGGCTATGCGACACTTGGTGCCCCATACAAAGGGTAAACGGGAACAGGGAGAGGGAAGTACAATGTAGAAGTATACCATCGCTTCTCTTGAAGAACGTGTACACGGTCGTGACGTCACTCCCGTCTTTGTGAGCGCGACAGTAGAATGCTCCACTAACATTCTGAACGGACGAGGGCGCGAACTCTCTGGCTGTGAGGATGGAATTCACAGGCGCAGTTGAGAGATTGTTGGATGTGGCAGGCGATATCATTCCAAACTCCAGCATGGCACCCCGATCGGGGAAGCTTTTGTAGCACCGGTACATGTATGGATGTGAGCCAATCTCAACTGAAGAAAACCCTCTCGCTAAGACTGTAATCGCAGCCTGCTTACCTGGAAAGCAACAAGATGATGATACCGACAGCATTACTTGCAAATGTTTACGATTACCTCGACATTATTAACTATAGATTATCCATACATACATTATACTGTCAGGATAATCACGGCAATGACAATGAAAGAACAGGTGATTGTTATTATGTAACATCCTTTGAAATACTTACATTGCCTGTGCTATTAGCTACAATGGTGTTTTTTTAAAGGTTACAAAAAATCTCCTCCTTGACCCTTTATTGTTTGAAAGTACTAAAGCATTTAATCAGTGAAATAGTCTAATTTCTTTCTTTTGGCAGGACAGCGTCAAACAACTCTACGTATCTGTCGACACTAGCAGCATTATCATTGACTTTTTTTGTTTTTGTTTTACTCACGGGATAGTAACTTCATCAGTGTAGGCATTGTGCAACAAGAGGGCCCTGCCTTTGTTATTACCCTATAGCACTGCCAATTACCCATTCGCCGGGGTCGAGAGGGAAAGGGTGGGTTTAAAAAAAAAATCTTGTTCAAGGACATAGGCACCTGACGGCGTTCGACCTCGTGTGCAAGAATCCAGAATAGATCTGGAGTTCGAGACGTGCCTCGATCATTATACCCTTTGCACAAGATGTTTTATCCTTTAATTCCTCTGACCACGGTGTAAAACTTCGTACTTGGAAATTGAAGGAGTGGATGTAATGGCGTAGTCCTATTTGAAGATCCTCGAAAGGCATGCAAAAACAGAAAACCAAAACACGCACACACACAAACTAAAACAACCCAGCTAACACATCTTGATTACCATATTATCATACTTACCAACACAGGGCATAAAAAGTGAGGAGTATAGGGCGATGAAGGCGACGCAGAACGTCCACCGTCCACTGTCTGCTAATTTCACGGTACCGAACGGTGGCATTTTGAGAAACTTTGATGCTGGCGTTATTTTCATTGGAAGAGCTATACAATTCTACAAGTGGCGCAAGCGACGAATGGCAAGATGTCTGACTAAGGATGTGAACATTCGTGTTGTTTTATAATATCCTTGTTTAATATTTGAAATAAACAATACCCGTTAACATTCACTTCGAAACAGGAAGTGCGAGTGCTTTCGTGTGACAAAAGATGTATGAGAGGTCACACACAAAATGTACGCTTTGAAAAAGAGAGGTTTGCGGTAACATCCTATGTGTGTTTGAAAAGGACTGTTGTTTGGCGAAAGAAGACCCTACAAAGAAGAGAGTGAAGGACGGAAGCGACATAAAGAGCAGGGAGAGCTGTATCTAAGGAGGATATGTAGTGATAATCGAATGGCAACGATGAGCAATGAGTGAGGTATGAGTGATGAGGGATGTGAGTTAGCGCGTCTGCCTCAACATCCAAAGGTCCTGGGTTCGATTCCAGAGTCCCACCGAGCAATGTTGTGTGTAATCACACTAGCTGTCCCCGATAGTCAGAGGCAAAACACTCTGTCCCTCGGGTGGGACATAAAATGGAGGTACCGTGTGGTGAGAGAGTCACAACTCGTGCACCCGTAAAGGATATCGCTTCATTCATTCATCGCAAAGAGCAGGGTGGTTAACCCGATGAAGTGGTCCACCTTGCTCATCCAACTGGACCGCATGAAAGACCAGTTACTACAGCTGAATATAGGGGCTATCTAGCCATCTTCTGGGATAGAAATGAAACACAGTTGGAAGTTGAGGGTGCACTGATGGAGACGGGATGATATGGGAGACAGGAATTTTTGTATGGAAGAATGAATGAGAATCAAGGGTACGGTACGGAAGTCGGTGGGAGGGGAAACATACAGCAGAGAGGAGGGAGAAGTTTGGAAAATCAAGGAGATAAAAAGAGAGAAATTATGAAGATGTGGATTTCGAGTGATCGTATGAAAAATGTATATCACAGCACGAACGAAGCGAGAGAGATGGTAACTACAGACATCTTTGGTGCCAAAGAAGACGCCCCCATCGACACGCAGTACCCAGGTCCGCTCAAAAAGTTTTAGAATACTATGCTAATAGAATTGCACTCTAGTTACATCTAGAGACATAGTCTGGTTTCCAGACTCTGACACTCATCTCCCTGCCCCCTTTGGCCGATGGTCTTCTTCCAGTCCACACCCTTCAGAAATAGCTGGCCTTCACTAAGGTTATGCCTCGCTGTCAAAGTCCGACGATGGGGTCAATTGTACTCGAAACGTCAAGTCCTTAGAGTATCTTATATCCTGTGCACTGTAGATCTCTAGAGGTTTTGCTCAGTCATTTCAAAGACTTCCCAGGAAGATCACCCATCAGCCTACTTTCAGGACATTATAGTCCAACTTCTTTTCGACTTCCTTTTTCGTACCGTCTTCTATTTCCTACTTTCTTCACAGCCCCGCGGTCCTTTCTACCACACCAACTATCAACAATTATCTACAAAGAAGGGACTATCCAACTGCTCAGTTCCTACCTTTCAGGACATGTTTTTTTATTATTATTATTATTATTATTATTATTATTATTATTATTATTACTATTATTATAATTTTGTTCTCTCCCACATTCCCTCTTCCAAAAGAGTCCTCGTCAAGATTACACTTTTGGTTATTATCATTGTTGTTATTATTATTATTATTATTATTATTATTATTACTACTACTACTACTATTATTTCTTTTTTTTCTTTTTTTTCTTTTGCCAGAGCCCTTTCCCCACAGAAGTCCTGTACGATCAATCCCTTTTCTTACTTTTTCATACTTTCGTTTCCGCGTTCCATACTTCGCGTTCTCCACGGCTTAGTACTGGCTGCGTTTTTTCTCTCGTTTCATTTCGTGATACACGCACATACAGTAGTTCGAAATTCACATCACTTCTTTTTCTTATCTCCACTATTTTCCAACCTTCTGATTCTCCCCTATCCTCCTCCCTTTCAGGTTCATCTTTCTCCTCCCATCGAATTCCATACCCTCCAACTGATTACAACCACAAAAGTCCCTGTCTCCTGTCCTCCCATCTCCATTAGGTCAACCTCAAATTCCAGCTCGCCGCTGCCCTTCTACTGCCACTATCCTTCCTTACACTCTCCCTATGTTCGCTCCCCTCCTCCCCTTTCCCAGTGGCGGATCCAGGGAGGAGGGGCGCACGCCCCCCCCCCATTATTTTTTGTTGAAACAAAAGAAATAAAAAGAAAAAATGGGGGAGGGGTGCGTGCGCCCCCCTTTAATTTTGTAAACGCGCCCCTCTTTACGGAATTCCTGGATCCGCCCCTGCTCTCCTATCTCCTACTAGGATCCTCTTTCACCAAACAACAGTTCTTTTAAAATACACATGATGATACCGCAAAGCCCTTTCTTTCTCAGCCTACATTTGATTGTAAACTCTTTTATATCTTTTGTTAAACACACACACACACACACACACACACACAAAACAACCACACGCACTCTCCGTTTCGAACCGTAGCTAGCGCCTATTGTTTATTGAAGATATCATACAGGAGGATAACTGAACACTTAGGCTCACATTATCATTAAGTGCATCATAGGCTGTGCTTCTTTGTTATTCCCAAACGATTAATACAAGACTCGGAGTTTCTACGGGATTGTTTTGATCAGCAGTTCACTCCATAACTAGAAATGTCGCTATGGCGACTGGTATGCCTCCGCCATAATGCATGATTCTCCCAATAGGTCTATAGTACATGTGGACAATGTGTGATGACAATTGCACGTAATTGGCAAAATATTAAAATGACATGCTTGTCACAAATAAGTTTATAAGCTCATAAGTTTATGCAGTGAGTAATTTTCAAGGTATGGAGAAAAAGTGCAGTTTCTCTATTGAATAGTAAATTGTTGCCATTTTCACCTCGCTTTTGACCCTTGACCTTTGACACTATTACCCTAAAAATTCATAAGAGAATCATTGTCAGGCAGAACATGCTTAGATATGTACTAAGTTTCACGATAACTTGAGCCACTTCCGAGATATGGAGGAAGAAGTAAAGTTCAGCACTTTCACTTGATTTTTGATCTTTTGACCTTTGATCTTTTGACCTTTAACCTTTTGGGGGAAAAACCCTCCCATAGAGTCTCTATTGGGTAATACATGTACACACCAAGTTTTTTAAAGAAAAATCCTGCAGGAATTGCATAAAATATGAGGGACATAATAAAATTTTTAAGTTGACCTAGACCTTTGACCTCATGACCCCCAAATTCCCTCTACTGCAAGTCAGTACATGCATATATACGTGTACTATTCTCCATGAAGATACCTTGAACTATTTCCAAGATATGGAGAAAAAAGTGAAATTTTTACATTTTCACTTGACCTTTGACCTCATGACCCGAAACTCTCACCAGAGAATCTTAAAAAAAATGACGCAAAATCTGACCGACATGGTTGTCAGTTTATGGTTGCCATGGCGACTAGCAATATCAAACATAGCTAAGTCATATATCAAAATGCTCAAAATAAGATTTCAGGAAAAGTCACTAAATTTGGTTGAAATTGGATTAAATGCGAAGGAGTGGCAACTGAAAATATGGTAGGGGGCGCAATTATGCCCCCTCCCCAGCCTTGGTCTTTACAGGGTTAAATCAATGGTGTTCTTAGTGTTCTCAATTAAAGGAGTACAACGGACGAAGCTAGAAAATAAATTGCAACCTACATAGAAACAACAGCACTACTTCACTCCTCTAACTTGCCATCATTATCCCACTGTCACACACACACACACACACACACACACACACACACACACAAACAGACACACTATGACCCCAAAAACACTCTCACGGACTAAAGCTAGCACACACACGTGCGCGTGAGAGAGTGAGCATGCGCGCACATACACACTTCTTTATTACATGATGGGGGCGTGTCAAACATCTCTCCTTCGACCTAGGCCCTACTTTTAATACCTTATTTCATTCTCTAGGCCCACCTTATTTTATGAGAATAATTATTATCTTTTGTTTGTTTTATTCTGTGTGACCGGTATACAGACATGGATGGAAACTTATTATGACGTGCAAACTGATGGACAACCTTACATGCAACATGATGGCACTGATCCTTGGAGAGGAGACATCAGTTTCAATACGAGAAGTTTTTTTCCTCCCGAAGTTTACAGATCGTTTCATACAATTGGCCTAATACATTGATGTGAATCGACACGTCGCTCAATAGTTTTGTGTTTGAGGAGAATGAAATCCAAACATACATGTTGATTGAGAGAATGCAGCGATATAAATAGAATACATCAGTCAGAGTTTATAGAGGAAGATCAGATCATCTGTTCAAAAGTTAAGAACTTTTATAAGTATCACGGCCGCAAAAGCTGGATGAGAAGACTCTAAAAGTTTGTAACATCACCACATGACGATATAAAGAAAATTAAAGGAAGTCGACACATTCCCACTCTCTAGCATAATGACAGCACACTTAATTTACCTCTTTCAGAACGCAGGGGGAATGATACTACCTTTAAAATATGTCAGTAACAAGTCCAGGAAATTACGGGTACTTTTCATGAAGTATACTTAAAAAAAAAATCATTGATATGTAAGTTACTTTACACTGTATCGGTCTCTTGTGATTCATTGATGTGTTCTACAAATACACACTTGTATAGCTGCATTCACTGGATCCACATACTGATATTTGGGTTTCATTCCCCTACAACACATCCCTTTTACCACCATGCCGCGCCATGGCCATCCAAGCGCTTTTCAATCAATTAAACTGATGTCCGCGTAACACGTTTCTCACATCCACGTTCGTGTACTATTGTATTTGAACAGCGTGATCACTGTGTATTCACATTGAAATGATAGCCTTATGCACATCAAGGATACAGCTGCTTGGCAACGGTGGAAGAAAAGTTAGGATATAGCAGTTTCTCGAACTTCCTGCATACCGCAAGTCATAATACACCAACAGTTTTACTACAAAAGAAGAATACAGAACACTTTTTTTTTCTTGTTTGTGTGAACATCAACTTTTTAACTCCAATAACTTTACATATCATACAATGTATAATGAACTTTTAAAACATCACTTTTTACATAATAAACATAAAGGCAATCACCTAGTTCTCTTCAGAGAAGTACGCATACCATAAAATTATACTGGATCAACTCTAAGGGTAAGAAGTGTGTGACTAAAATGATCCACAAAAGAAGCAAAAAAGGTATTGTTGATGATCCTTCTGTTGTGCATCCAAGTATGGAAAGTCATTTATGGCCTGGACAAAACTCCACCTGCCAGTACTGATATCTTAAAGCCTTCGACTTTGAATGTCCACTCAGGGTGAAACAGCCTCATCACGTTTTGAGTACTTTCGTAGGAAGACACTGCATTCTGATCTATGAAGTGTTGGGTTATGATGACCCATCATTTCAATAGTGAGGGCACGTGAAGCAAATAATGAAAGTAAAAATGTTGAAGGTCACCGAGAAGAGGTGAACACTCAAGAGGAAAGTACACACATACTTAAATTGCAAGTGAAAAGTACAAAGTCATGCGCAATTCTCTGGGCATGATTTCGGATGCCATTATTTGGCCGACTTCAATAAAGGACTGTACTTCATTTCTTTGTTTCAATTTAATTAAAGACATTCGCAAATTAGTACAATGCACATTGCATATAATTAGGAGAAGAGTCTCATCGAAAAAGCGTCAACCATGTGAATAAGTGTCGACCCTACACTGCTTAGTTTTAATATATAGCATGTTTCCACGAAAGAACTCAAAACGTAAAACGCGTCTTGACGTATTTAAGTGAATGATAGAGGGAAAATATTTTGATCTACCTCAGAAGAGTGATGCGACCAAGCAAACTACTAAACAGTGACTTTGTTTTACCTTCTTACCTATCATGATGTCATCACAATAAAACACTGAGTAGTGACATTA
The DNA here is from genome assembly GCF_040938485.1 of Diadema antillarum. NCBI lineage: Eukaryota > Metazoa > Echinodermata > Echinoidea > Diadematoida > Diadematidae > Diadema > Diadema antillarum. The sequence continues at coordinate 13,355,017 of NW_027270960.1, forward strand.
ATTCAATCATAAAGTTCTTGTCAATAGTTCTGACCATTTGCTCAGTTTTCTTTGTTACATACAGTATATGTTGCTTTAATAACTCAATTTTTGTTATAGTAACTTTCTCTTTGGAACAAATTCTTCTTCAATTAACACTGAAAGAAAAAGTAGAAATTAATAAATATCTATGCATGGGACACATGGATTTCTTGTCTAAAGATATTGGGATGGTAAAACAAAAGAACTATTCTTCCAAATCCAAGTGCATACAACGTAATCATGTTACATGTACACTATGTGCACTTATTTAATTAAAATCAATACAAAGTCATCGATCAGAAAAAAGACCCATAACACTTAAATCAAATTTTCCTTATTTAAGACCTTTTTTAACTCTTAGTTATGAAACCAAGCATTGCAATGAAGCCATCATGAGTACAAAGTAATTGTGGATACTCTTTTAAACACACGCTTGTACACTACAGAGTCAACAATGACAATGGACTTTTTCATTACTCCAAAGGCTAAATGCATCTGTAAAGCCAGAAAGATACCTTAAACAGAAAACAAAAGGATGGTTAACATCTGAAATACACTGCAGAGTTTGAAATTTAATTTGATTTGATGTATTATGGTACTTCCTTCAGTTCAAAAATAGCAGCACACTGATCATAAAACATTCAGATGCCCCTAAATCTGACATCATCCTTTCCACAATCCATTTCCATTTCCAATTACCCACCATAACCCCAGGCTCCATCTCTTTCATATTGCATGAGCAAGCTTGCGGTCATGTGTCCAATAAATTCACCTGCTTATGCCACGGGGATCTGAAAATGCATAGACTTCAGGTAGATGCATACATTATAGTCACGCCGCTTGGAACTGCCTTGCCTAGTTTGGAAAGGGAATCCCCCAACGCAGTTCAATACTCAGTGTAGATCTGCAGAGTTATAGCAAACTTGTATCACCTACATTATAACACTTATGACCTTCTTTTGTTTTTCAGTGTACAGACACTCGTGTCTGCCAGATGCAATGAAGATATCAACAGACCTCCCAACCTACTGCATCTGACTGAAAAATTGGGACGATCTGGCTCAAAACTCTGACGAAAGAAAGAAGAAATAAAGTTAAGAAAGAGCAGTTCCCATAAGAGTCTGTAGTGAAATTATCAAGAAAAATAGGAAACTCTTCTTGAAACAAAAGCTGAGCATGGAAAGAATAATGATTTTTTTTCCCCTCCAAAATCAGAATGGTTGGAAGGTCTGTGTCAATATCCAGCCTACCATGATATGCTCTCAGTACTTTATTTGATCCTGAGGACCTTGGTCTATCTATGTGATTTATTCAATCAAAATCTATTTTGATTATCATTCAATGGCTATATGAAGGCTTTACTTCAATTGGTCTTACAAAAGATTAACTCAAACCCAGATTTTACTTGACTGGTGCAGTATCGTAATGCTGCTGCAGGTAAACCAATTGTGTAAGTTGTCATTTAAACTTATAAATCCCAAAGTATATTCAACAGCTACCTAAAAAATTGAGGATTCTTGTTCTTGCATTGCTCGCTTAATTACGCAAAACACCCTTTTCAGTGAACTTTTACAAGAATTTTATGAATTCAAGCATTGTATAATTCTGATGTACAGTATTATATAAGTATTTGAGTATGATGCTTTCTGGTCTGTGGGCTTAAACATCAAAAGGGCTTGAGATTAGCATCCAAGGAATTCTAGGTATAAATGAAAGGATTGCTTCTATATTTCACTGATGAATTCGGTTGTAATGTTGGTACATACTAGTGTGTTAGTTTCGTATTATTGCCACGCTTTAGACATCATTTGATGATACTGGTTACACAGTGAATACCTATGATATTATCAATTATGCCTTTACTTATTTCATACTCACAAATTGCCAGCAAGATGAATCCAGATTGTCACACATGTCTGAATGTTGTGAATGTATAGCTGTTCAAACATGTCAGAAGACGGGTATCCTCCTAATTCTTCTTGTTAACTTAAATATTCTAAAATCGCAACTTAAGATTTCCACAAGAATAACTGCAAAACAGGACTTCTGACTGACATCAATTAATGCTGTACTTATTGGATTAAAAATCAAGAGCTGATGGCAAAATCACTTGGAAAGTTAATGTAAAATCGTCCCAACGCTACACATTTATGTGCAAAATTGGCTGGTAGAACATACATGCCATATATTTCACAAATCTTGACCTGAAGGGACTACCATTGTGAGAGGTTGAACTTGGGATCAGGCAACATAGCGACAGATATAAGAAATAAAAATATCACTATTCCAGTTGGAAGCTTCCCGCCTTTTTGGGTCAATATACATCCTATTTCTGTCCTGAGAGGTGACTTTTTTGCAAGCTGTTTCTTATGCGAATATCACCCGACAAGCGAAATTTGCAAAAATAAAAACAACATAAAATATATGACACATGCAATAATGTGAAGTTTGCGTTTTACCTATGAGATTGTCTATAGATTAGATTTCTTACAAAACCGGTGAATGCATACTTCTCACATTCATATAAAAAGTTTTTGTTGTAGTCCGACTCACCCATATCAATGTTGGAACATGTGTAGCATAATATAATGCAATATTACGTAAATTTTGGTAAGCTCGCATAATTTTTCTTGTCAATTGCTCCGATGAATGTGGAACTTGGCATAAATAAACACTGAAAAATTGATTCTTTAATTTCTGTTGAAACACATCATGACAAAAACGCATGATAAGGGGAAACTGCCTTGTTTGTTTGTTTTAAAAGATCGGCCATGCAAAAAATCTAATCTGGCATTAATTATAAATGCTACTGGATCAGCCACAGGTAAACAATCACATACTGCAGAAGTTACTGAAGAAAATGCACCTCGTTAAGGACTAACATAGACGTTAGTGGGACATATGGCACTGTGAGTAAGCTTTTCTTCTGTAAAGTAGGAAAACATCATTGTCATTAATTGACTAATGGTCTAGGATTTTTACACAAATTTTATCCAATGCTTACCTTAATTAATACCATCAATTAATACCATAAAATTGATGTCATCCTCATAAGATGGCACATTGATAAAAACTCAAAACACATCATCAGGTGCTCTATTAAATACAAAGTGTATTGGGGTCTTAAAAAGGCAGCATGCATAACAGGGCTGCCAACATTCATCCATTGAAATCAGGAAACTTGTGTGCTACACGCATCTCAGTGGGGAAAAATAAGGCCCGAAATGAGAGGCATCTAGACATTTTATTTCTATAAACGTGCAATTTTTGCGATGTGGAAATTTTTGCGCACTTCGCTGGACAAGAACGCAAAAATGAAAGTGCGTGAACACTTTTACTTGTTACACATGTGTGTATTAAAGAATACCCTGTGTCTCTGACACTGTGGAATTGAAAACACATGAAATCCACTTCAACAGGTAGAGAGCAAAAAATTACTTACGCTATAAAATTGCAACTTTTCCAGCAACTGGACATATGAAGAGATAATGATATTTTCAGGAAACCTCCTGGAGAATCTGGGAGACTGAGTAGCTCTGTTTGAATTTTATCAAGCATGTGTCACAGTTAGCATAATCCTCCAGGAACAGAAACTGAACTCTTTATGCCATGACTTATTCTATGAGGAGTATTGCAGGTTCTGCAAACCGGGCTTTTCATTCATGCCAACATGTTCAATGTCCATCAGTCATTCCATGCACAATGCCAAGTGTGTCAACTGGGAAAGTGCATTTGTTTAACCTTTATGCACACTAGATTATTAACTCTTGTGCCAAGTCAAAAAAATCTCACTGAGGCTCGAGGTACGATTGTTAACCAAATCTTAATGGTGCTATGAAGGAAGGTTGGCAAAAGTAAAAAGACATAAAAGGATAAATAATGTAAAAGACAGTAAAATTAGCATGTTAAATGATATCTTTAGGAAACTAAGAGTGTCAAATTAAAAAAGTCAATGGAGAATTTATTCACAGCTTATTTCAACAATTCGAACAAAACACTTTGAAAAAAAAAATATATTTTTGGTTGTTAGCAGCATCCACCCTACTACATTCTACGCAAACATCATTGAATAGACACATGCTAAAAAATGTTAATATAGTCAACACTACCACTGGTGAGAACGGGATTGTGATAATTAGCAAGGGTTGTCAAATACTGGAACTAAATACTGAAGTGAGTGTTTTATCGAAAAACAGAACATAGTGTGACATCATAGGCTTCCCCAATGCTAGCAAATCATGGCAATTACACCAAAGAGTAAATGCAAAATTAATTGATAATTATGCACTGTATAAATTATCATTATTATTATTATCAGTGGTAAGAAATTACTAGTATGCATGGACACACACATTGCACTTTGGCTGTGAAAACTCACAGAGAGTCTTGGTCAAGCACGCTTCTAGTTTCTCTGTGGCCTCGGGAAGCCGACACGGAGAAGTGACTCATTGCCTTCATGGGGTGGTCGCTTTTTACATGTGATGCCCGAGTGATTTCTGCAACCGGCGACCAAAAGTTTGGTTGTCCAATCTCAAAGCAGACATATCCTGGTGATATTCAACTCCCAGCTCAGCATGGAGTCATGTCATACAAACACTTTAAAATGCTGTGGGAATCGACAGCCACCGTAAGAGCTGCTCAAAGGGTCGAAGTTCAAGTTAAGACGATGGCCACATAATGAAGAGGGTCTAGTAGCTTGGTCAAAGAGCGATCTGAAAGAAAAAGAAGAGTAAAAAGATTTTGTCCAAATCAACCTGTTAATATTCTGCACTTCATGTCCAAATCAACCTGTTAGTATTCTGCACTTCATGTCCACGTTGATTGTCATAATAAAATGAAATGAGACTAACACAGAATTTAGCTTATCATCGAAATTCTAATAAAATATCATTATTGAAGGTATGATCTCTCAAGGTTTTACGTGCAACAAAGGAATGAGGCATACAGACTTAAATATCATCCTGGGGGTGACAGGACCTCGTTTTTCAACTTACATATATCAAAAAACTTTCTGATGCAATTTTGAATCCAGAGGAAGAAGGGATTCACTGCAAGGAAAGACACAAGTAGATCTAGAGCATTCTGACTCTTTATCAGAGGGGGGGGGGGGGGGGGGGGGGACTCCAGCTGGCATTCTGCAATAATCTTCTTATTTTGTCTGCCATCACTACGAACTTATCATCTGGGCCGATCTCTGGATTTGATTTCACTACCTTTAATAAAAATATACAAAGAATGGCCTCACAAGAAGCCAAGCCTGCTCTGGACACTCACTCTTAAAGACAGCCTCATTGGTGAGGACGTGCACCCCTTTGGTGTGAGCCTGGGGGATGGCCCAGCGCCTCTGGATCCTCTGGCACAGTGCCCTGCCAGGATTCCACACCTTGCTCAGCTGGGACTGGTCAAACTCCTGCAGACCCTCTACCTCAAAAGTCTGATACTGGCCTGGAAAAGGAGAAAAATGATAACACTGGCAATCAACCCACTGAAGAAAAAGCCCGAGAATACTCGGGCAGCTGTCTGTGGGAAATGCAAGTTACAGCAAAATCAGTCACTCTTCAATGGGTTAAACTGGCTGAATTTTGTTTGGAATTGGTTGTCAGTGAATTCCTGGATTATCTTTGTGCCATACACAACAAATATGACAGCAAAATTATACAATCTTTTCGCAGACCATAGCAAGTACCACATTGGATATGGGTATATGGGACTGCATGCAGCAAGACCTTACCCTGCATTTACAGAATCATCACATGTAGTGAAATCATTTCCATTCCAATAAAGAGATGACATACAACAAACTTGCTTGATATACACAGTATACTGTATATATTATAATACGTGTACAATGTATGTTGCTGTTGTTGTTTTCTTCTTTCTTGCTATGCCAGTGGAGGGTGAATTTCTGTCTTTATTTTAACAGATAGTAAAGTACCTTGTATCCTTGTATCCTATGACATGTATCATACAAATTTGGCAAAGTATCTGGTAATCTACCGATAGATGAAAATGAATGTGACAAAGTTCACAAAGGTCATTAAGGTCAGAACCCTACCTGTCTTCAGGTTCCAGGCAAATTTGAATCCAGTCTGGTACATCTGAGGAGTTTCACTGCATATAAATAGACAGAATTACAAAAAATTATACAAAAATGAACAACTTAATCATGAGAAATGAAACACAAGTTGCATTGAAAGCAACCATGCATTATCTTTGTAAGAAGATAACTATTGTCTCAAGTTTGTCAAGCGCAAAAATTTGTCGACTGCAGAGAAGTCTTATGAGCTGATATGAAATCAGGTTTTGAATCCCTGGAGAGTAATCACAGATATTCTGCAGGCGTGAAAGTAAAAGCAAACATCTGAAAGCCTGACCACACAGATTTTGTCAAATGGCTTAACAATTTTCTATTGATATTGAGTTTACCTTCACACCCCATTCTTGCTTACCACTTCTGAATCTATATATCTAAACTCTTTTCCCTTGACCCGGGTGTAAAAGAGCATACAAAATGTTGTACCTTAAGGATTTTAATACTTGAAAAGCCCTTTGGAATGTAACTGACAACCTGATAAAGTTTACATGTGACTCACCCAAAAAGTACCCCTTGACCCGGGTGTAAAAGAGCAAACCTGAACATGGCTCGGTTTTTATACGGGCAAAGTCCTTTGGAACGTATACGTAACTGATAACCTGATAAGGTTTACATGAGTAAATAAGTCTACATCATTCCCATTCTTCTTTCATCACATACAAACGACTGAAAGCCGCGGATCCACTCACTTTGTGGGATCGTCCTCAAACTCAAACACATCTTTGGGCTTGACCGGCTCAGGCCAGGCACGAACAAGGCACTTGATCATGATCACAACGTTGCATGAATCCGAACAGACCTGCCAGTAGTAATACAATAAATATACAACTTTTGTTCATGTATATTTTTCATTTTGCACAAGAACTGAGAGCAAATTGACAAGAAATATTCACTTTGTGTCAAAGTCGATTCTGCTTCTGACCTTGTTTGTTGACAGTATCATTCTACAACAAATGTCAATGGAGACTTTTTTTAATAATTCACTGATTTTTTTTTAACTCTAATTTAAACAGAATCCTCACATGAAACACATTTCTTAACTCTGTGATTTTCTTTTGATACTATCCTGACTATTCCTACCCAATGGAAAATAAAATTGAACAAGATATGAAATAGTACATAGGGAAATTAAGTGTTTTGATGACATGGAATAGAGACCAACTGTCAGTTATGACTACCACCCAATGCATCAGTTTTGACCAAGCTTTCAACAAAGTGCTTGATTCAGCACTAGACTAATAAGAAATAGAATAGGCCAAATTTTGGGTGGGATGCTTGGAGAGACATGGAAGTATCAGATCAGTAGATGAAGGTGTCATCAGAGTTGTAAAGTTGCAGTGAGAGCAGTAATAGTAGAAGCAATGAGACTCAGAGTGCAGAAAACTCTCTTGCAGCCATGGTAGAAGTTACAGTAGTCCGAGTACAAGTAGTGATGGTGTACATACTGTAAAAGCAGTTAAACTTATATTTTGTGAGGGTTTACTTTCTGTGAAATTTGTAAATTACTGTTGGGATGCAAATTGAATAACACGCAAAAACTATCGCCACCTGATCTTGATCAAATCAATTTTGCAGAGTGAATGGACAGGCAGTAGCGCACTTATGATAGCCCTGGTGTCAAATTGCGAAGGCAAAATCTCGCAAAAATGTCTGTGACCTCATTAGCAAAAATATCTGTGCGCGAAAATAACAGCCTTTACAGTATGCAATGTAGGAGACATATGACAGGAGAGATCATGGTAAAATTCATGAAAAAGGCAGCAATACTTACATCCAGCACCTGCATGTCATAGTCGGTGAAGGCAATGTAGCGTCGGCCCCATGGTGCCACGGTCCGGATGGCTTCACACATGTAATGCTCAGCATCCATGGTCAGCTGCTTTACTTCCACAAAGGGACCCTGCCAAGGCACAGAGAAAAAAGAAAATGAACTCCTTTATTGCAAGAACTGCACTACTGTAGGGAATGTTGTATGACATTCCGACCGTCCAGGGGACAATGAGTTAATAATTGCTTATCTTGGCACAAAATAGTTAAGAGAGACAATTAATCATAATTATCTTGCCAAGAAACATCCATTGTTAAACAGGAGTATCCCCTTGCCCCATTTCATATTACTTCTACTTGTGTACCTGATTGAAATTGCACTATCATTTCTTCGAAACACCAAAAATTACATTCGTTAATAGTATTTTTTTAGTCGTAAATGTATTGTGTTGTGATGGTGTGTCATGATGTATGTCAATATAGGTTCAGTTTCAGTTTGTGGAATGTTTTTGTATGTACTTGAAATGTATTTTATGGATATTTGTTGCAATATCCAAAGTACCAAGCATGTCCACTACGGTCAATAAAGTAAGTCAACCAATCAAATATACAACGATATTATGAAACACGAGTGAAGGAAATGTTGTTGTTGTTTTTTTTGGGTGCAATACCAAAATTTTACATATGCAGTCAATTTGTCATAGAAAATATTGATCTAGTCAATCATACTTATGTTGAAAAGGGAGAGGGAAAGAATCATTGTCAATCATGGCAACAAATGTTGGCTCCATCTTAGTCTTCTTAGATCGCCTTCAGGTACATGTACACATGACACTGATGGGGTTGCGAGAAGAATTTACAGCAGGGTCAGCCAGCATCTGACAGGAAAATATGTCCCAGTCTCCTGGAGCTTGAATTGGAAACATGAAGAGCAAGACTGATAATAATACAATTTACTCAGCGCAGTCTCCTCAGTGTTGACTCTGATTATTATTACCTACCATTACCAGGTACTCATTAGTAAACACACATTGGTCAAGAGGGGGACATTATGGGCGACAAACATTGTAGAAGGATGAGCACAAAAGGATTTGAATCCTAGATGTTCCGTTTATGAATTCAAAGCCTTATCTGCTACACCACAGCACTCCCACATAGGCCCTACACGTAAGTCAGAGATATCGCATTGCTCAGTCTCAAGAATCACTCACCTCGTTTGGAAGACTCCTGTTAGCAAGTAACATGCGCATGTTGTTGGATCCCACTACAGTCAATGGCAGCATGCTGTGATACTCAAAACCTGAAAAAAAAAAATTAGAGCATTAGATGTGTAAGACATAAATATAACATTTACAACTATGACACAATTTTACTTTGATAATTACATTTCACAAGCTTGTAAAACTACAACACTGAAAGCATTTAATAGTCTTTGTCTTTGAGGGAATGTTCCTTTCACCATCTTGTTCTCTAATCTGCTGTCAATCTTTTGAATCAAAACTCATAATATTACATGGTGCACAGCATGTAAAGTGCAGTAAGCATGACAGACTTCAATACAACTGTAAATCACCATGTATGGCTTCACTTATATCTCTTGGAGATTCTGAAAATTGTCCGCTTATCATCTTATACCTGAATGGATCAGTTGCAGTTTAAATTAGTGAGGATACAACATGGCATGACAATAGACAGTACCCCTTATCATCTGGCAAGAGGAGTGAAGGTTTAAAGAGACAACTCTAACCTAAGACACAAGAACTACAGCATAAAAGCAAAAAATGAAACCCACAACAATGGTGAAGAAGAACTTAACAAGATAGCTCAGGGTACACACTTAGTTTCTTTCGATGGACTCATCTACGGAAAAGTAGGGTTTCACGAACTTCTTCACAAGGGTAGTGAAGGTTTTCAAGAAAAAAATTCAAGCCTGATACACCAGAATTACTGCACACACAAACACACACAAAAAAACCCCCAACTAAACAAACAAACAAACAAACAAAAAACCCAACAAACAATAACACCCATTATCAGACAAAGGCGAGAAAAACCCGACAAGTAAGCTTGGGATACACACTTACTTTCTGTTTCGATGGGCTCATCCACAGAAAAGTAGCGCTCCACGAACCTCCTCACAGAGTAGGTGAATCGCTGTAACTTGCAGGTGCACTCACGTATGGTGCTTCGCCCACTGCCCTGCGAGTAGTGGTCAAAGTGGCCGTGGTGGTAGGGGCACGTGTGGTCAATCTCGCTGCCAATGTCATCCTTGTCATTGGCCTCATTCAGACGGTGAAAGGAAACCGAGCTGCACGTGCTCCAGTTGTCAAAAGTGGGGCGATTGTGTCTTTTGGAAAGGAATTGATATCGGAGATGACCACGATATTGAAGACAACAGTACAAAAATGTAATGACAAGGCAACAAAAACAGTGCCCTGGGTTATCATGTTAGACTTTTCTATCTGTTTGACATCTGCAAAACTGGAACTGCATGAGAATCAAACTTTCTAAATGAGAATATATCTGATATGAGGCTTTTTCGTAGTGATCTTGAAGAAAAAAAAACAAACCCACAGCAACTTCCATACTTTGTACATCAAGGAGTGATGGTTGAATCAAAATTCACATCTTATTTTATGAGGCTAGAGTGAAGTGATACTTGAAATATTCAAAATACAGTCAGAAAAGGTACATTTCTATCCCTACCACTTTGAAATCATTTCCACTTCTGATAATACCTTGTCGAAAGACACTCACCGAAATGTTGGTGTTTGGCTCCAGCGGCTAGGCGTGGGGCAATTGCTGGTTGGTGGGCTGAAATCCTCGCTATCAAAACTTCTGGGCGATAAACCATGACAACCAAAGTATGTTTCACTCAGTCCCACATGCTTTGAAGCAGTGTCTGCAACCTGACTGTGGTACCTACATTCCGAGTCCAGCCCACACATATGTGGTAGGTGTCTAGGGCTTCCTTGTAACGGATTTGGGCCACCCAGTTTGGGCGTCATGGCACTGGAGGAGGTCAGGGTTATACAGATCTCCCCTGGGCTTGTTGCACACTTGGATAGCACCGTACGGCTGGAGTCGCTTGATGCATGGGGTACTGGTTTTCCAGATGAAGTGGACGGTTCGTGACGATCGGGGGAAGCGATGAGAGTTCTGCTCTGAACACTGTGGGGCAAACATGAGATTTTGATGCTTCCTGCATCCGAAACTTTCGAATGCGATGCATCTCTTTGCACAGTATTGGTCTTTGGTGGATGCATGCAGTCATTGTCAGTGCTGTGAGAGTCAATACTATCAGAGTCTCCTTCCTGGGACACATGCTCAGTAGTCTTAGTGCTGACTTCCTGAGGGGACGGACTAGACTGGGGTTTGACTGGTTGTCCTTGTAGTACTTTGGTTTGTTTGGCGAACTGGCACAGGTCGGCTCCTTCGAAGTCCTCCTCGTCCAGAATGTCGAGAAAGTCTCTCGAGTCGATGACTGGAGGGGAAGAGCGCTGAGGGGCCTGGAGACCACTGGCTAGCCTAGTGCCGAGCAGCAGGTCCTCAGAGTCCGAGCTCTCCTCGTCCAGCCCAAAATTGCAGAAGTCGGTGATGGCAGTGGAAGACGCTGAGTAGATAGGCACTGTGCTGAGGTCCTGGCGTCGCTCTGCCCCAGCCCGCTCCTCTCCCTGACCCAGAACCTGAGATGTGGCGGCGGAAGAGTGCAGCCAGTCGCGGCAGCGGTTGCCGCCTCCGCGCAGCGAGCTCACGTCTGAGGCACGTGTAGCAATGGACCTCGCCGAGCTATTGCCGGGAGAGTAGAGGCTGCTGCAGGGGGATCCCTTACCCAGGCTGACAGCGAGCGCAATGACTGAGTACCCTGTGTTGAGGATTGTCACCCCGTCCTTGGAGAGGCTATGCTTGGGTGAGAAAGATGGAAATGGCGGGGCGAGCTCGTATTTGGTGTGGACAGCAAAGCCGTGCTTGAGACAGGTTGGAGCGGCCGGAGTAGGAAGGTCCTCATGGAACTCTGGAGGTAACCAGCTTGGGTTGAAGCCTGTGAACACAAAGCAGTATCACATCAATGTCTCATATGAAGATACGATGTAAGCAGTAGAAAATGCATCATCGGCTATTGACATTTGGAACATCCACAGATGTTAAAGTAGTTACCCAATGACATAGATAAATATAGCTATGATCATTCGCTGATGCACCCTCACAGTCGGATACAAAACACAGAAGACATAGTACAGATTGCATATGGTGACTGGACATCCATTACCATGACGAAAGGAGAAAGAATGCATGATGGCATATTCCAGCCTTTGCTCATGGTTCATCTACAGTTGAATTATCCCTTTAACTTGAAAATATTCACCATCGCTACTACCTACTACTGCTAATATGGTCTTCTTTATCCAGGATAACCTCTTTAGTGATGCCACTGGTCTACCAGAAGGCCCTGTCATCATAATTACCCTAGCATTGCCAGGTACCCATATATACACCTGGGTTCCACAAGGTTTGGGTAAAAAGTGTGGTTACCATGGCAATGCATTGTCTGATACAAACACAAGGGACATTTTGTATAACTACACTTAAAGACCATCACACACACCAAATTTGACCTTCATAGCTTGGTTTATTTTGATACAAAAATGAGTGGTTACCATGGCAACACATTTTCCTTAAACTAACACATTGGTGTCTTGCAAAACTACACTTCTAGATCATGATACAAACTAAATTTGACTTTAATTGCTTGAATGAGGGAAAAGTAATACGATCTGCAAGGTTTTGGTAAAATTGTGGTTACCATGGCAACGGTTTGTGTGACAAACACAAAACTTATGTGTTCCACATCTATACCTCAGGGCCATAATGCCTACCAAATTTGGTATCAATTGCTTGAAAACTGTGGAATAAGTCCACACCACAGGATTAAAAACAAACAAACATGCGGTTACCATGGCAACGCATTGTCCGATACAAATACAAAGGACATTTTGCAAAACAACACTTAAAGAGCATCATACACACTAAATTTCACCTTCATAGATTAAATGGTTCAATTTGATACAAAAATGAGTGGTTACCATGGCAACACATTTTACTTATATTAACACATTGGTGTCTTGCATAACTACACCTCCCGATCATCATACATACTAAATTTGACTTTAATTGCTTGAATGATGTGGAAGTTATTCAATCCACAAGGTTTTGGTAAAATCATGGTTACCATGGCAACGCTTTGTCCGACAAACACAAAAATTATGTGTTCCACATCTATGCCTCAAGGCAATAATGCCTACCAAATTTGATTTCAATTGCTTCAAAACTGTGGAAGTTGTTCACTCCACAAGATTTCGAAGAAAACATGCGGTTACCATGGCAACGCTACGTCAAGTACAAACACAAAGAGTGTCTTGCATAACTACACCTATAGATCATCATAGATACCAATTTTGAAATTGATTGCTTAAATACTATGGAAGTTATTCAATCCACAAGGTTTTGGTAAAATTATGGTTACCATGGCAATGCATTGTCCAACAAACACAAAAAACATGTCTTGCACATCTATACCTCAATATCATCATTTACCCTAAGTTTCATTTAAATTGCTTCAAAACTGTAGAAGGAGTTCGCGACGCAAGATTTTGCAACAGACCGACCGACCGACCGACCGCCTGCCCGACCAACATCACGGTGATTCCTATATACCCCCTTCACACTACGTGTGGCGGGGGTATAAAAACAGTTTGTCCAACTGTACTAGCACTTGCAGGGATTTGAACTCGGGTCCCCAACAATCCACAATGCCACAGTGACCCCACACTGTAATTGGATGCATGCAAACCCACTTGGAAGGAAAGTTCTGCTGACTGGTCACCTGAAGAGATATTGGTAGTCATGTCTGAGGTGTACTTGAGGTGGAGACAGGCCTGGCAGGGCTCTGCGGCTGGGACAGCTGTGATCGTCACATAGCACAGCAATTTCTCCTCATCCGTCAGTGGCTTTGATGATGTTGAGCTTTGGGAGGTATCAAAGAAGATATGGAAATTGAGTTATGAATGGCTGAAAAAAAAGGACATGTTTACTGAAATGATCTGCAATGGAATAGAAAATGTAATTTGAATTTCTTTTTCCATTTCCGTGGAGTGTCCACAGAATTTTCAAGTCACTGTAAGATAGGTTATTCTAATTTCTATGGCGGGAGCAAAATTGTGACCCTGAATTAAATACTAGAGCTGTAATAATCCCACCTAAAAGAAGAACGTAAGAAGAAAATGAAAATGATAAAAAACAGGATACTCCACAAGGGAATGCAGCAAAAATTTATTTCGGTCTTTCAAATTGATTAATGAAATGAAGGCTTATGTTTAAGAGAACGGAACTCCAGTGGGTACACTTTGCTTATCATCCTTGTTACAAACAGATGAGTGGTCTCACCATCCATACACCATGACTTTGGTGTTATCACTGGGCCAACTACATACGGCAATGTACAGGTCCTGTTGTATCTCTTCCTCACCAAACAGGCCGACCTCTGACACCTAAAGATGAGACCAAACAAAGATAGGATGACACCAAATCATGATGAGATAAGCACCATATCAACAGAAATCAACACTCTAACAGTAAAATCACATTCATACACACATATGTAAACACAAATTGGCACTTAAAACCGAAGAAGGAAAATTTTTCACACATCATTCTTACAATTTGTTCATCTTTCCTGTGAAAAATGAGTAGGCCAGTTTGCACATAGCATGTCAGACTGGCTCTTTGTCAAGTGCCGACTGATTCTGTTATCTCAATATAAATTTTGGGGAATACCCACAACTCATACACAGGGCTTAGACCCTTGGACATTATCAATGTCATTTCCAGAACTTTTTGTCACGCAGCATTGTAAAAAAGTGGTATCAAGAAATGGGGCCTTGCCCTGAAATTGCCTCAATTCAAGCCCTGCTTGTATATTACATTAGATCCATCCAGGGAGAACCCTGTGGGATTTAAAGCCTACACTGCAAGCAAGTCAGAAAGAAAGAAAGAAAGGAAGAAAAACCAGCCCTGGCCATTATATATTAAAAAGAACTATGTCAATTAATATATCAACTTAAAAAGCATCAGTCAAAATGTCAAGATCTTTTCTGTTGGAACCAGGATATATTTGACATAACTTAAGTAATAGCTGACTGATTTATGTCCTATGGAATCTCTGCCAATACAAGGCACTCCTGTCGAGAAGGTAGCATCTATCCCCCTTTTACACCACCGAACAGACGAAGTACCATCCACTCTGGCTGCTGCTTTGGTCCGACTCCACTACTTTGCATTCAGCAGCTTTCCCCGAGGAAATTTACAACCTTCACTCGAGCTCACCCATACTTTCCACTGTATAGCCCCTAACCTCAAGGTCTGTACATATGACCACAAGGACTCTTTGTCTGAACCATTTTCCCCTGCAGAGTATGCACAAACTTCTTCCTCTTCTGCCTGATCTCGACACTTGGGGATGATGGACAAAACCTGGTTTTCTGAATTTTCCAGAATATTTTTGAAGTGCCACCTAGCATGTTTGTTGTTTCACTGTACACAAAACCCCAGAGTCCTGACACACACCTTTTTCTTTTGCTGTTGTTTGTTTTGTTTTTCATCCTTCCATGCAGATGATGAACCTGCTCTCATGTCTAGGTGTTTACTCTAATAGTTATTTTAAATCTTTCTGGCAATATATAATTGAACAATCAACTACTTTGCAATAGAATGCTTATAGCAATATTTGTATTACAGTTACCTTCTCCATGGCCTTGTAATGGTTGAATCTCCACCAGTGGAGCTGGTATATATAGACAGGAAAAGCTGTGTGTTCATTGGTGTCCACGTTGAGTGTGTACGACAGCACAAAGTTTCCATCTTTGCTAAAACCTAAGAATACATGGCTGTTTGGATTCAAGGGGGGAACAAGGATATATGAAAAATGCATCATTTCAAATATGAAACATCAAGGGTGATCATTTGTGACCGTGCACCTCAAAACGAACATAAAGTCGCACACACTGATTTTGCGTGAGGACTGAAAATAAGTGAAATGGGTCAACCTAGCCGAACTTGACTTTTTCATATTTTCTGAAAGAGCGGGTCTTCTTTTACATTATGCTAAAATTTGGTATCATAAAACGGGCAAAAAAGTGTGTTTTTTTTAGCAGTTTATCTCCAACATTTTTGGTAAAATAGTGTGATTAGGTGTGTCTTTAGAATCCCTTTTTCATTTCTGAAAAACCTTGTCCACACTCTTCACTTTCAATTCTAATAACTTTTGAAAGGATAGTGCTACTGCTTTGAAAGTTGGCATTGATTATGGACAGAATGTGTTAATGAGGCATGCTTAATTTCAGTTTAAGCTGATAATCCCTTCATTGTTGTTACTCTGGCGGTTTACTTCCTGTTTTTTGTCCCATTCATGGCACACCCAGCACGGTTTGGTAAAGATTAAGCGCTTGAATAGACACTGTACTTTAGAGCCTCTTTTCTCAGTTCACACTTTTCCTGAGTTTGTACTTTCTTTCCAATATTTAGATAGGTTAGGAGAGTCCATTTGATTTGAGTTATACATCATTTTAAAGCTTAAAGTCTGCTCTTTCAGAATATGGTCTTAACTAAAAATTCATGTCTGGCGACTTTTTGTTTGTTTTGAGGTGCAGGGTCACATTTGTCATTTGCAATCACGCATTCATTGATTTATCAATTTTCACTGAATAAACAAAAGGAAAACAAAATGTCGATCACATATATCAGCCACACTGTACATTAACCAATCGGAGCACATGCTGAGAACATTTAGGCAATGAGAAAGAAGTACAAATTTCTTTTCAAGAGACAAATCTGCAATTTTTGATGACATACCTTACAACATATTTGTGTCGACATGTGAAGCAATGTTTCTATTTCAGAGTTGTTAATTTTGCAAATACCAATCGACTTGCGAAATTTACAGAAATGACAACACCATGAAATAAAAGCTGTATGTATACAGTACTTTCGAGAAACAATAAATTATACCCTTTGCTTATATAAGAAAATACTGCCCAGAACCGTAACTAATAAAAATCATTTTTGTCCCATTATGGCATGAGGTTCTTCAGAACTTTTTTTACATTAGAAATCAGACATCCATACAGATTATATCACTCCCTTGTTCACATCTGCCTTCCCTTTCTCAAAACAAGACAAGTACACAAAATTATAAACAATAGAAACCAAAGGCAGACTGAAAACTTTTAGGCATTAGGTCTCACCCTTCTTCAGTGAGGAAATGGTCATCTATGATGGCTTTCAGAGGAATACCAAGTCGTCCCGGAATCCTGCCAAACAATGATCGGCACACTGGGTATGTCTGTCTGGTTGGCTGTAGACATCCTCTCAGCTGGAAGGAGATACAATTATTAGGCACAACATGTGATGAACAGTTCATGTTTAATAGCATTATATCAAATTTAACTGTAGGTGCACATTTATAATCTAGCATTCAACTTCCTCCGAGGTCAAACTGTCTTCATTTCAAATTAAAGAAAGATTTAATTTTAAATATAATTCACTTCTAAGCTGTCACTAACTATCTCCCTTGATTAAAGAAATAACACAATCTAGAAAGGATAGATAGATGGATAACTTGAAATGGGTGGCGGAAAAAAAATAAAGAGGATGTCAGATTCAATTATCGAAAAAAAAAAATGGAATAAAGACTAAGTAAGATTGTAACTCAAAATTCTTTGTCCTACGCGGTGTGGCCATGTGCAAACTGTCCCAGTTCAGTGATACAATCAAAATGAAACTGAGACAAAGAAACATTTGAAACCAAGCCTAAACTTCTTACCAAATATTCTGCAACAAATATTTTAGAATCTTTCCAAGGCCATATTTACTCACAAGTTCCTCCATTACTGCAAGAAATAGCTCCCAAAGTACACATCTTTGTTTACATCCTAAATGAAAACATTTTGAATAGAACACTTTGTTGCATTTTCTGCATAAATGAGTTTATCAATTATGCATAAAAAGTTTGTAACATCCATGTCCAAGGAATCTCAATGTGATTGGTCAATACTGAAAAATTTCCCATCTGACAGTACAGGAATCCGCTTGCAAATATTTTAAAGTACTGCAATCAAACTTAATTCCTGAATGTAACATCACAAATATTAATACAATGTAGAATCTTTTTTTGTGTGTGTATTCATAATTGATTTTTAATGTTTATTCAAATACAAAAGAACAGTCTATTGCATTATGGACATAGTAGATTTCTATAAGCTGCAGCCGATTATCACAATAGACTATAGATCTAACATGTTAGACAGTATTTAGGCCTTATGGCAAGTTAGAAGTTTGTAAGCGTGTGAAATTTATCATTATTTTTTAACTTCCCTGCAGCAAGAGCTATGCAGCAAGAGCTGGTGGGCGGGCTCTTGCATTGTATGTGACTATGTATGTATCCACAAACAGCATCATGGAGGGGTTCAGACTGCGTTTGACTTTGATGGGGTTCGTGAAGCCAGACTAGTCAACATTTCCTTCTTAATCTTAGGCTTTTAACATATCGATCTAAAATGGTCCACATAAAAAACTAACATTTCTATAACATTTTAACAACCAGGCAAAAAGTCACTAATTAAAACTCAGCAACAGTATGTTCATCATCACCCAACTAGAGACAGAGTTCATTTGACACCTTGAATCTAAAACCAGCTTATTTTGTGTTTCTAGGACTATAGAACAACAGTAACGCTAGATCTCTATAGTTCGGTTTACTGCTTAGACCGCCAGCTGGCCAGACCTACTGCATGCACTAGCACTGCACCGAATAGCAGTGGTCTACATGTAACGTTAGGGATTCACAGTCTGGCTTGATCATGTTGATCAAACCTCTCGCAGCAATAATAGTAATCTGGACCTTGGTTACTTTTCGTCTTATCTTCATCATTTTTCCTGGGAACAAGCTAACGAGATACCAACCTCTCGCATTCGCAGTCTATGTGTGACGTTGAAAGATGCGCTCACTCCCTTCCTTGTGTTCATCAAACATGGAAAACCCTTCAAAGTGCCCGTCCTCTTCTGCGACATAGCTCACACAACAGCGGTGTACGGGTTGGCGGGAACGCCGCACCTACCCGCGAACACTTGGCCAACTTATGATGCGCTCCACGGGCTCCCGTAATTCACCATGTAGCATGTATGTGGTTTGTACTCTTTGTCACTAAAATTGGTAAGAGTCTAACACAAAATAACCTGACAGATAAATTCAGAAGTTCATATTTCTGAGGCCGAGATTCTTCCTATCCTAACTCGACCTATCAAACACTTGACCTTGGGCAGATGAAGCAGTTCGGTTGATGTTTATTCATAGTTATCAGATAGACGAAGCCAGCCAGCGGTTTCACAGTTTCTCGTACGGCTCTCTCTCGCGATTTCTCGCGGAGTAAATGTCATCTCGAACAGCGCGAGACGATCATGGATAATACCACCTAGATGACCAAATTTAGGTAATATTATGTGTTGATTTTTATTTTCTCCCCCCCCCCCCCCCGTCTATACAGTACAGGTTTACAGATTTTATGTGGATGAGGTTTGTCATGTCAGAAATAATAGGCCTATGGAAGTAGAATGCTCTGCATTTCGGGGCAAGTTGCAGAGAGCTAAGATGAAAGGAATCTTTCATAGGATATCTAAAGAGACCAAAGTAGATAGGCTATAACAATAGTTTCTAGCCCCCTCTCTCTCCCCGGCCTCTCTAAATCATCGGGGGGTGGGGGGGGGGGGGGGGGGTGAAGGGATAGAGGGGGTTGAGAGACAGACAGACAGACAGACAGAAAGATATCACATCTAGAGGAGGAGTGAAATGAGATGTCATATTACGGTGTGATAACTAGACTGGAGAATGAAGAACTGAAAGATATGTGGAGGAAACATGGAAATAGTTTAACAATGGCAGTGCTCTTGCTTGAAGTATCTGTACGCAGTCAAAGCATGGAGTGATTCCGCCCCCACTTTTTACTTAGTGCAGAAGATATAAGGTCTGACTTTTTGTGTCCCCCACTTTTTTTGCAGAAAATACTTATGGTCTGACAGTTGTGTTGCTTCTTACATGTAGGTGATGCCTAACTCGATAAAGAATTGTCAGCGAAAACTGTGAAGACTTTTTTCTTTTTCTTTTTTCTTTTTTTTTTGCTTGTCAGCCGATTTTGATTTTATTTGATTTTGATTTTATTTCTGAATTTTTTTTCATACTAAATGAAATACAAGCACAGTTGAACGAACTAATTGAGCACAGTATAATTTGAATCTGACAGTTAAAACAAATAAATGATAAATTCAAATATCCAACATTTTTTTTTCTGACATATAATGCAAAATGAAAATAAACTATTTTGTGCATACATTTATGCAAACATAAGTTACAGTATATTTATTGTTCAAAGACAAATTAGGCAACTCTTGGGATACTTTTGGGATACAAGTGGCACCCAAAAGTGTGAAAGCCTTATTTTCTTCTTGTTAGCCGATTTTGGGGAGGTAAGTTGTAGCAAAAAATGTTAAAACATTTTTTTTTGGGGGGGGGGGAGGGGGGGCGGTGGGTGGAGGGGGGAACGGTTGTAGCTAATTTTGGTAGGCAAGTGGCAGGAAAATGTGCCCCCCCCCCTCCATTCCTGAAAATGAATCAATATCCCTATTCCCATACAGTTCCCCCCCCCCCTCCAAAAAAAGAAAAAAAAAGGCATAGCGCCGCCCTTCCCGGTTGTATATAAGCTTGTAGAACGTGGACCATCAGCGCAATTTCCATTATGAGCTTATGATATTATATCATCATTATACAAGGTATCGATTCTCCTTATACTCTCAGGTAATAAGATGAGAACCTGGGAGCAGTCACGCTTATGCTTTATAATTGCACCTTTCCTATTTGGCTGTTAAAGGCATCATTTTTGCAGATGAATCAAAATAATTGAAATGATAATAATGATAATAATGATAATAATAATCATAATCATAATAATGATAATAATAATAATACTGATAATAATACATTTATAAAAGCATAATAAAACCCAGCGTTAGTGCTTTAAAATGGTTTCAAAATGCGAGTTAGGGATAGAAACAACCACTGTAAAAATTTAATCCATGTAATCGATGTTAAGTATTGTTGAAATTAATACACAAAATGTGAACAATAAAAATGTTTCCAGAATAAACCGTCTATAGTTATGGTTTATCGAGAAAAGTACTGATATCTCCTAATATTTTGGGTCTTATTGCAAAAATCTTATATGGTAGGATGTTTTGTGATACAACAGACCTACACATATGCATCAAATGTGATATCTTGCACAGATTTTAAATCGCTGTTCCCAAAGGTAAAAAGGATCGACCTCTTATACAATATGAACTGTCCATAATACGGGCTCACACTAGCTTTCATATAAATATCCACTTAATTGTAAGTTTTTGTCCGTTTTACCTTGTTTTAGATTGGGGCCTCACAATATTATGGCCTTCATGTAATGCCGGAACATTATCGTATTTAAATTTGGGATAAAGAGGGCTTACATATTCGTTTGTGAAGTTGTGCTTTGTCGTATTAAAGTGGACTGGTTTAAAGGTAAAAGACGGAATTAAAATCTGCTGACCTGAGCGGGCAGTCAGCAATCCGCTCGCTCAATGAAAAGTATGTACACTGGCAATGGCCCCCAACGAGCGTGAGTACAGTGCATCTGTACTGTCTGTGGTGCAATATTTATGTAAAGGAGAAGGTGCTTGTATAGGTGCACGCTGGAGTCTTTGTCAAGATGAACTTTTGTGGCTTATGGATGTGGGTATAAAGTAAACTTCGTATTATGAAAATACTTTATATCCTAAACAAACCGATGTATTAATACCATCTGAAAGCAACTACTCATCTTGATGCACCTCCCGAAAATAGGATCTCACCCCATTCCATCCCGGTGACCTGAAGAGCGGACAGCCATCGGACATCGCACGGGAAAAGTGCGGCTTGGATTACCGCTACCACCAGCACCACACACACACACACACGGCTGTGAACATCCGTCCACGTATTGTAGATTTTCGTATACTGAGTGGATCTGTTATGTTACACAGCATTGCAACGACAGCCTTTCTACATTTTTGGGATTTTGAAATTCCATCTGTCTTCACATCCGATGAATCCTTTGCAAAGACAAGGGGACACTTCAACCACAACCACGTAACGTTAGAACTCACGGCAAACCTCATTATACAACATGTTTGCCACGTCTGGCTTCTTTCGAGGCGTACTGTGTCCAGAAAATGATGCAGAAAACAGATGCAAACGTCCATACTGCCACTTTAGACACATTCGAAGAGGTACGATACGAAGTACACAGTGTACTTAGATTTACTTTCTCAGTTTGTATCAACAAGAAATCGACTTAAAGTAAATACAGTCAGTTGAGTAAGAATTTGTCAATTGACTCAACTCAAGTTCACTTGTTGCCCTATAAACTAGTCGAGATCAGTGTAGATACCTAGTAAGAAATCATTATATGACCTATAGACTCTATCTTGTCTATGTCTACTTGAATAACTACTAAAAATGGTGTGTAGAATGCAGACTTGTGATTGTAATATGACCATGAGGTGAAGTGAGGCAAGTGCCTACTTCTACTCTAGAATTTGTATTTTACACTGTACATGTTTACATATAATGCCTTTTGTGCAGTCATTGCATTGTGGCACCTGGTAACGTTCGTGGTATGTGATACTAGAGGAAATGTGAGAAAAATACCGGTACTCATTTCATTATAAAGTTCAATAGTTGTGAGTGCTACTAGTACTAAAATCTAGTGAAGGAAAGCATTGGAGAAGACCACAACTTTGACAGTGATGAGTAAATATGTTACTCCAAACTGACATTTTTCATCACATACCCATTATGGGCTCAATTCAAATTCTGTTGAAGCATTGGGTGTTTTATTTCCTCAACCTCTTGTGTCTGTGAATATTAACACAACTGATCTTTTATGCTCTGGTATAAATGCTTTCTTATATTTCTAATTTCTGTGGGTTGTATGATATAGTTCCATCACTTCAAGACACTCCGGCAGTCAAGAATGCTGAAGAAAGAAAGGGATCTTCAAAGCCAGCCCTCGAGAGTGGCAGCTTGCCTTCCCACCGCAGACATAAAGATAGGAAACCCACTGCCAAGCCTATCAGGTATGTGCCCACGCCACTGTTTCTGTGCAAGAAGCCTGACCCAGACTCTTCATCCCATGATGCAGAGGAGACGGGAGACCCGAGCGGGTCAGCTGGGGATGACTTGGAAACTGACCTCCGGCCGAACCGATCAAGTTACACCCCAACTCCATTGGCAGAACTAGAGGCGATGGGGGCTGCTGGAAATGATTCCTGTGACAGAGGTGATGATGATGATGATGATAATGAAAAGGATATTCTGGCAGGAGAGACTATTGCTGATGATGTTGATGCAGATGGAGATGGCTTAACTGTTCATCATGCAAGCCATGAAAAAGGAGGAGGAGGAGGAAGAGAAGGAGGATTGAGAAGGAATTTGCAGTCAAGGATGCCTGAATCTGACAGTGAAGATGTCATCATTGAGACACATTCATATGGTGGTGTTACTATAACAACCAAGACTCCAAAGAGTCTGTGTAGGCAGTTGAGTGGAGGGAATGAGGAGGATTTAGAGTACGACCCATTCTCATCATGCATGGAATCAAAAGGAGAAGCAGGTCTTGATGATCATTCTTCAGGTGTTTGTGATAAACCCTCCTATGTCCCCACAAAAACTTCGCAAGTTCCAGGAGATTTTTTAGACAACCAGTGTGACAGTTATAGTCCAGATCCCGAGAGAGACCAAAATTCATATCAATTTTCAACTGATGACACTGAATACGATGTTCAAACTACCAGCTTTCATTCTACTGGCATACCTCTGTTTGGGGAAGAAGAATACCAAAGGAACAAGTATTCTCCTCATGTTTCATACTCTCATGGTGACCAAAGTTGTTCCAAACTGCAGTTAGAGTATGACCCCTGCAGTGGTTTCTCTGCTCCACATGACATGAAGAGGGATCTCCCTACATACTCAACTTCATCAAATGAGCCATTTCCGAGTGAGGTCGACAATGAATGGGAACACGATGACATTCAGTCTCCCTCTAAAGCGGACAAAAGAGCTTGGGGCAAAAATGATGCTGAAAGTCGAAAGATTCTCAAAATGAAATCACGTAAAGCTGACATAACAAAAAATTTGTCAAATTCTAAGTCAAAGAAAGAGGAAAAACTAGTTCAGAAAAGTGAAAACAAACAGGCCATGGTGAAGATTTCTCCCAGCAAAGAAAAGATCAGTGTCAAAAGGACTACATCAAGAGAGAAAAATGAAATGAATCAGTCAAGTAAAAGTAAGAAATTGCAAAATGAAGCACTAAGCGAGACAAAAGAAAAACAGTCATCAAATGAACATCCTCAGCCCGTGACAGACAGGAAAATTATGCCTGAAAGTGCAAACAAACATGCTGCCATCACAAAGGAGGGAGCAAAGTCAATCAGTCTACATGACGGTGGTAATGTGAAATCTGTAAGTACTCCCAAAACAAAAGTGTCATCCAAACAGCTCGAAGATTTCTTTCAGAAACGGCAGAAAGTGAAAAAGGAGCAGCAATGCTTGAAGGCAAATGAAAAGAACTGTGACAACTCTGACCTTGTTGAAATATCGAAGGTACACAGTAAAAAGCCAAGGTCAAATTCTGTAGATAGTGTTGAAAAGCAGCCATCATTAAATCAGACTAAAGCGAAAAATGTTGTGCAAAAAGGAAAGTATCCCATGTCAAGTAAACACAAAGAAAACACGGTGCGGGTGGAAAAAACTATGAAGAGTGATCGCAGTGTGTTTGCAAGCATAGAAAAATCGCAAAAGCGCATCGTAAAGAAACCTTCTGTCAGAGAGTGCAACTTTGATCTTTTTGCCATTGCCAATGATTCCGACTCAGAAGTTGAAGATGATGATGATGATAAGCCAAAGTCACGCAAGCCTCAATCTTCAAAAGCGCCATCGGGAAGTTCTGCCGGAGCATCGGCTGCTTCAAAATCAATCCCTCTGAAGGCAAAGCAGAGAACGAAGGAGGATACTCTAGCCATCAAAAAGAGGTCGGCTTCCCAGGGTGACCTCCAGGCTGCAAAGCGCCTCAGAACGTTCTCCTCGTCAAGGTCTGCCGAAGATAGTAAGCTCGTCGAACTTGATCTCTTCGGCGATGACAGCGATGAAGCAGAAGAGGAGGTGAAAGTCCGAAACTCAAATTCAAGGCCAGATGGACAGTTGAAACCAAAGCCCAAGGCAACTATTAAGAGTAGTGTCCAAAAATCAAATTCTCTGTCAATTGGAAGCAGTAAGAAACCACCGAGTGTGAAGAAGGAAGTGAAATCCACGTCTAGTTTTAGTCCAGTGAAAAATAAAGGACCACATTATAGTTTCATTCACAAATCTAATAAAGCCAAGTCCAGTGGACTTGGTGGAAGTGAACAAAAGAGCAGCAAAGCTCCTGTTGGCTCCAATGCTGCACATCTCAAGAAAACCTCCCTACCAAGGAGACCTTCGGTGGACGTAAGGAGCCCCCCGAAAGAGACTAAGCCTTTTCGCACCACCTTGGGCAAGAAGATCGGAGGGGGTGTGGTATCCAGCTCCGATGAGGATGACCCTGATGTGCCCAGGGATCTACCGTCCAACATCGATGATGATAGTGACTCTGAAGACGATGCCTGTGAATCTGTAGGTGATGACAGAGATGACCTGAAGAGATTTTTGGAAGATAGCTCTGAAGAAGATACGTTTGACGAGTGCCTGAGGATTTTCCAAGAGGACGGACAGCGTTTGAGGGAGCAGAGCAAATCTCATTTTGTGGTAAGCCCTTCACTCCTCACAGCAAAACCTACTCTTTGACATCTTATGCAACATTGCTGTTGGTGGTATTGAGAATTCAATACATGGTACAGTCTTTCAGCATTTTCTGTTGTAAGGGAGCAATGTTACAATGGGAGCACATGTGACATAAAAACACTTTGTAGAAGGGATATCAGCCTTATTTCTATTTCAGTGATCAGTGGTGAAACAATTTGTTTTTGATAGAGTCAAGGACAAATTATGGATTTAAGAAGCATTGCTGCTGGTCGTTATTGGTAAAAAGGAAAATGTCGAAAATTCACCCCTCTGAATAAATTAATGCTGTCCCTTATACAGACTTTGGCCATTTCAGTCATTCACTGAGGATGTATTATTTTAAATTTATATTTTGATTAAGGTGTACACACTCACATACAAATGATACTTTGGCAGCGTGAATACCAACTTTATGTGTTACAACAAATATCAGAGTAGGTAATATTTCAATTTGTGTACCAAGGCTGCCATTCCACTATACACAGCAGATATGAACTCAATGATTATTAGAAATGTTTATGATGTGACAAGTGAGATATTTTTGTATTTCACTTGTTTCCAAGAATCACCACCCCCCCCCAAAAAAAAAAAGAAGAAAAATAATAAAAATTGAAACATCTTTAAACATTTCAAATTACCGAATCAATGACATGCTTTGCACAACTGCACTGGCACCATGCACTTTATCTTTATGGCAGAAAGTTCTTGCTTGTGAAATACAAGAAGTAAGCTGTATTGCTTATTCAGTAGTTTGACACCGGTGGTATTGGATTTACTCCTCTCTCTATATGCAGAGATCAACATCACAGACTAGGAATGAAGATGCTGAGACCTCGGCGCAGAGTGGCAAACAAAGAGTTGCTCACAAGTCCAAGTTTGGGGTACGTAAGTTTGGTCAGGCAGATCCTTTTATTAGGATCCCTGTTTTGGATATCTTAGCCATTTCAAAACCAATTTTCATCAAGTGAACTTTGAATTCCTTTTAGCATTACATGCTCTTTCATATTTCATAGGATGTTTCTCTTTATCTCACAAAAAATGGAAACCTGAAGCCCCATCTCAACAAAAAATTATACCATACCTTTTTAACAGGAAAATGATGCTCTCGAATTTTAAGTCTTGTCCTGCACAAGAAATGTCATTGTCTTGTCCATATGGTAGATATTCATTCTAAGACTGCTGCAGATAGGCAGCATCGTGTCTCACGTTTGCAGGAAATGTGTCCCTCTGTTGTTAGATGTTACATACTGGCAATACTCGAGTGTATACTCAGGTGCACATTTTGGTATAGGTGTATGTCCGTGAAATTGATGAGCTGTGGCTTATGTTCACAGATTCATTTCTCCCACAAGTTGCAGGATCAAGATATCAAATTACAGTTTGCTTTACTGGAAATGCTTTGAACAGAGCATATTATAAATCATTATGAAATTCAATTTTGTTACATTTAGGCCATGGGTTTACTGATATATTGCGTATAGATGTTTTGCTATCATTGCAATATCTTTCTCTGAAAGTAGGCTTTTCCCTGTGAGTATACATGTTTGTTTGTTTTTTTTTTATTCTTTTACATACATGTAAGCTTTTGCCCATAGGAAAAGACATGACATTTTTAACTGCAGTGAGATTTTTAACACAGGCTTTGAAGAAAAAAAAAAATGATTAAAGAAAAAAGAGTGCTGCTTTAAATACAAATACCATAAAGGCTACTTTTGGACTTGCAGTATTTTTTTTCCTGGATGTCATGCAAAATTAACTACTAGGATCCAAAGAGGAGGAGGGAGCAGCCCAAGAAAGCAGCAAATGCCAGGCCCAGCCCCGCCCAGATGTGCTACAATCGCTACCAGATGATGCAAGAGAGGGTTCGGAGGTCCTCGCAGGAGGAGGAGTCCAGCGGAGGTCGGCAGAACCGTGAGGGCTTGTCCATCACGGGGAGGAAGAGGATTGCCCACCAGCCAGGTATACAACCAATTCCATTTATAGACAAGGTTCCATGAATTCCAGGTGTAGAACCAATTTTATAGAACCCTTTCCATTTCATACACAAAAAATCCATTCCAGTTTGTAATGAATAAATAATAATGATAATGATGGAAAAATTTTATTGCACCCAAGATATAAAAAGAAAAAAAAAACAAGAAAAGGAAGAAAAAGAAGTGGAAGAAGAAATACAAAAAGAAGAAAAAAGAGAGGACGATCTGGAGAAGAAGAAAGTTGGATGAAAAGAGAGAAAGTAGAGGAAGAGGAAGAGAGGGGAAAATGATGACACTCCTTTTCCTAACATCTCCAAAGAGATGATTCTTCATAAAAGATACGAATAATGGTATATATTTTTTCTTAAATGTCAAAACATAATGTGTCATTGCAGTGCATATCACCCTTTCACAGCTGGAGGCTGAATTGTACATGTTGCTGTCCATTGATCAAAAACAATCTTCACAAAAATCTTTATAAACAACTGTGAGCTGTAACTTACTTTTTTATTCTCTCTATACATATTGCTGCAATCATGTATTCTTGGTCAAGTGTGTTATTTGATGATATATCAGCAAAGCAGTCATGTAAAAAAAAAAATAAATAAATAAACATAACATGAGATATCATTATCCCAGTAATTTAATGCTACCCTCACAAAGCTCCACTTACAGTAAACATCAGGGAAGTTTCTCCTCTGTAGGAAGGACATTGGTGATAGGCAAGGATCATTTGCTTCTGTAGTGACCCCCCCCCCCCCATATCACACTAAATCTGTGCTGAATAGAAAGCAGGAGTTTAAACTGCTCTGCAGGTGAATTTAACCCCTTCCCCCCCCCCCCCCCCCCAAAGATATTTGAGTTGCCATAGGAGTTGATACATGGCTTGTCTAGTTCCTGGTGGCATTTGGGTTAACTTTTACTCTGCTTTGCCATATCCACTTGAGCGCTTTCATCACTGCTCTGCACAGTACCTGAAACTAGCTGTCAATGAGAAGGAAATCTGTTAATCTTCCTAGCCTTCATGCAAGACTTCACTGCATTGTTATCTCAAGTGAGTTCGTCTCACTTACATCATGGCCAAGTGTTTGAAAGAGTTTACCTGAATGCCATGAAGATGGCTAGGTAAGCTTAGCTTACCAGTAAATGGCATCTAACTGCATAATGGAATCAGTGAAGGTATTCATACAGAGGAATGATGCATTCTCGTAGACACAGCCCAAGTGCTGAGACTCCAATTCAACAGCACATATGTGACCCTGCACCTCAAAACAAACAAAAAGTCACCAAACATGAATTTTTAGTTAAGACCATATTCTGAAAGAGCAGACTTGAAGCTTTAAAATGATGTATAACTCAAATCAAATGGACTCTCCTAACTTATCTAAATATTGGAAAGAAAGCACAAACTCAGGAAAAGTGTGAACTGAGAAAAGAGACTCTGAAGTATAGTGTCTATTCAAGCGCTTAATCTTTACCAAACCGTGCTGGCTGTGCGATGAATGGGACAAAAAACAGGAAGTAAACCACCAGAGTAACAACAATGAAGGGATTATCAGATTAAAGTGAAATTAAGCATGCCTCTTTAATACATTCTGTTCATAATTAATGCTAACTTTCAAAGCAGTAGCACTATCCTTTCAAAAGTTATTAGAGTTGAAAGTGAAGAGTGTGGACAAGGGTTTTCAGAAATGAAAAAGGGATTCTAAAGAGTCGCCTAATCACACTATTCTACCAAAAATGTTTGAGATAAACTGCTAAAAAAACGCACTTTCCTGCCCGTTTTATGATACCAAATTTTAGCATAATGTAAAAGAAGACCCACTCTTTTAGAAAATACGAAAAAGTCAAGTTCGGCTAGGTTGACCCATTTCACTTATTTTCAGTCCTCACGCAAAATCAGTGTGTGCGACTTTATGTTCGTTTTGAGGTGCACAGTCACATATAACATCACACTGTATAGGCACAGTTTTGCAAGATATTCAACATTTTGCAGGTTTTTGATGTGCTGTTCATTATGGTGTCAGTCTTGTTTTAAGACTGGCCAGTTTACCCATGATATTTCACCTTCAGATGATATTTGATGAACATATTTTATGTTGCACTCTTTGTACATTAAATTACATAACACTGCAATTAACCACATGAATCAAATTTGCTATTGCTGTCAGAGAACACACTGTAGCTAAAATCTGCAATGTTTTCTGTCACTTTAATTAAGGGACAACCAACTCAACATTACAGCGCCTGACAATGGGATCAAACCCATCCAACAAGACGACAGCGATGTCGAACGCAAAATCAGCAAAGAGGGTGGCTCATATGCCCAAATCAGTGAGTGTAACCTTCAGATGTTTTAAGTATTAAAGAGTCTATTGACCGATTCTGTGACGCGCTATGTGTATTATCGGCATGGGCAGCGCCATTACTGCGGTGTCCCAGCCGACCCCCCCTCCCTCTCCCCCACCTCCTCCCTATATTAACACGCGCACGGAATGAAAAATTGATGCATGGTTGCTTTAGCCAATAGGTGTCTCGTACTGAGTGCGTGGATGCTTGCTTAGTGCGCGAACCTTTGTAACAAGTGTGCGTACTCCTGCTACAAATGCGCGATAAACATGATGCCCGTGGGGTGGGGGAGAGGAGGGGGGTAGGCTGGGACACCGCAATTTGAGCTTTAATATGGCTGCGCCCAGTGCCACAAATTGTCTGCTGCCCTCAACGAACCCGAATCGTTCTATAGAAACTGGATAATTCTGTGCAAAGTGTGGTGACACATTTGCTCTGTGACAATTGCTCCGCTCTTATTTTCTCCAAAAACCTAGGGTTAGGCTTATGACAGGGTTTTAGGTTTGGTTTGATGTGAGGATTAGGGTTAGGGTTGTTATTGTAGGCAGTATTTATGTTTGGCGTAGTGTGCAGATGCATCATGGGAGCAATTGTCCCTGGAGCAAATGTCATGGAACCGCACAGTGTATCTATAGAGATCTAAGGGTCTCATGTTAAATGAATCAACTGGTTTCTTAGCAATGTGAATTCACCCATATCACTTGCACTAGAATGTATGTATATTCTTTTTCTTCTACTCTCCATAGTAAATCTGCTGTCTTTGACTAAGACATAATAAAATATTTTGGAGGAGGCAATGATGCAGATAGTTATGACTATGTTTATAAAGGTAAAAGTAAAACTTGAAATTATTATAGTCATAGAAGTGATGAAAATGAAGATGATAGTGAGAATTTTCAATTCATAAAAAGAAAGAGAAGTTAAGCTTGTACTTGCTTCTTTTTTTTCCCCAGAGAACTCCTTACATAATGTGAGCCAGAATAGTAATGACTGTACTATGTATAGTAGCAAAGGTAGTCATACAAAGATAGTAAGGACAAAGAACAATAGAGAGAATTTTATCTCTTTTCTTTTCCTGTCATACTATATCCATGTCTTCAATTAAAACTTAAAGAGATTTGATGACACACCCAAACACCTGTTGTCTTATTTTGTGTATTATATAAGACGAGCAAGAGACCCATGGTGGTTCCGGACCGAAGCAACAAGGTGCCGACAAACATCAGGCAACGCTATCTCAATGTCTTCATCGATGAGATCATCAAAACGGCCAGGACAGAAAAAGAAGCCTTTGAGAAGGTAATTATTGTATGCATGACACATGGGATCTAAATGATGACATATATTCTACATAGGAATGTCATTTCTGTTTTTAGCACTCTCGTGGACCAACATGGTTGGCAAAATCATGGAAACTGCCAGGATGAGTACATAATAGATACATTGTGCATGTACTTTGAGAAGGTGATTGCACGTATGTGACATTGGGCTTGAATGAAGACTACCTCCCTGCAAAAAGTTTCACAGCTGTCAATACTTTTGTGGACCAGCATGGTCACTGGCCTAGAAAGTAAGGTGTAGAGGATGAAAGTGAAATAAAAAAAAGGAAAAAAAGTTGTTCTTCTTCCAAACATTTGTAAGGTGTAACACACAATCTATGATGATTGTCAAAGTTGGAGTTATGCCTGTAAAATTATCTCGTTTGTCAACGTCGAATATAATGTTGGATTCAATATTGTCCAAAATCAAGAATCATGAATAACAACGGGGATTATTGTGTCAATGTGAGTATTGGTCATATGGAATGGTAAACCATGATAAGAAGAAGTATGATATATTTGATAAGACCGAAAGAAAGAACAGGGTGAACTCCTACAGTGTGGCCTGATGCACCATGCAGGAAGGAACTAGTAAGAGTAAGAAGTTAACCCGTCGAGGATGAGTACCGAGTATACTCGGGCAGGTGTCTATGTTAAATGCCTGTTGTAGCAAAATCAGTCCGTCCTCAACGGGTTAAAGATGGAAAGTGAGAAAAAAAGAGGAGAAAGGTAGAGGTTTGAAAACAAGGAAGTGAGAATTTCAGACAACAGAAAATATATAAGGAACTTACAGGACATACTGTCTTATCATGACAAAACCAACCTATGCTTTGCTGGTATTTTATGACGTGGGTTCTTCTTCTTTTCCTTGCTATGTTTCTTCTACAAAATTTATCATAGGCAAGAAAAATCATGTCATGACCCCAAATATATGTAGGACTTGAGTGAATGTGCTGTAATACTGTAAAAGTGGATATTTTGGTGCAAGAAATATTTTGTGCTTGGCCGGATAAGATGAGTTTTGCGTGCTTTAATTCTGCTGAATCAAGACATCAACCACTGGAACATATGGCAAGCAAAAATATTCGCATGCTTTAATTTTCGTGCTAGCTTCTGGTTGCTTGAAATGTGCAAAATTTCAACACTGCAAAAATTTCCACATTAACAGTAGTGACAAATGTCAATTTCTGTTTTTTGTTTTGTTTTGTTTTGTTGATGAAGATAGGTTTTGTTATCTGTGAGCTGTAGTTGAAACCAACCATTGATGATGCCTATAGCATACAGAAATGATGATGTCAAGTCTTTTGTCACAGCTTGTTTTGGAACCAGGTGCGAGTATGGTTTGCAAAATAGCGTTTACAGACCAGAACAGGTGAGGTTGTCTTGAACCAGTTTCTGTGGCGATGAATAGTTGTGACATCACACTTTGGTTCTCCATAGGGACTGGAGGAAGAGAAGGTCGTCTACCAGAGGGCTTCCAGCCGCAACATCTACCTCAACCTGTGTGTGAATGCCCTGAAGAAACTGCAGAACATCACGGCGAGCCAGCTGGACTCCCCGCCGTCCACCCCGACGCTGATGTCAGCCCGGAACGTGATCTCGCACGAGGCGGTACTGGGAGGGAAGCTGGCGGCCAAGACTTCCTTCAGTATCCATCGCAGCTCACACAGCCAAGAAAAGCAGAGTTTCACCGGTGAGAACACAATCCTTTTGTGGTTTGCCTCACAGAAAACTTCCATGGAATGCTATGAGATGAAAATGGATTAATATACTAGTATTTAATTTGATATGATGTCATATCATATATTGTCATGTCATATCATATCATGTATCATACCATACTATATCTTATATCAATCACAAATAAAAGTGAGATATTGATAAGTAAAAGCAAGGATGGTTGAAGGTGCATATGCAATTATAAAGGTTAAGAATTGTGTGATTGTAGGCACTACCGTGTCAGAAAAAGAAGAGTTACAAACAAGATTTTTTACCAATGCTTGGAATTCAAAATATAGTGCCTTCTCATTGCTGATTTTGCTATTTTGTAAAAGCATATTTAGTGCCACTTCTACATCCTGAGTATTTTCTTTTTTTAGGAAGTTGTTTTATTCAATACTTGTGTGGTTGATGACTTTGTGATAAAATCTTGTGCAATTTAGCCTTTGTTGATTTAAGGATATTTTAAAAAAAAAGTATAACCATGTGAAATATGGAGCGATTTGGAGGAATTTTGGAAGTGACAATCTCCTTCTCCTGTGAAGCCTTACCAAAGCTTCTACTTTTGATACTTGTATCATGTGTAGGAGCACAGCTCTATGAGAGACTGAAACCGTTCATCCTCACTGAGACGCTGCTGCGAGAGAACGGCTATCCTCGGCCATCAGAAGTATCGGGACATGTCCTCATTTACAAGGAAGAGGAGACCAAGAAAGTGACCAGTAGTGACCGTGAGTAATGCCAACTGGAAGGAAAAGGGTCACCCTGATATCAATTTGCTTTGTATGAAAGAAGAAAATTCAGAGAAGTCGATTAGTGAAATTTTTTTGGGAAAAAGTAAACACACACAAAAAGGTTATGATCAGATAAAGTTTGGACAGAAAGATAAATTGACACTGTGTGATGTAGGTGTTGAGCAACTCTCCCATTTGTTTTTACACAAAATTGCGCCGATTTTCATATTTCTCAAATACTTTGGTACAGACGAAAGATATCTAATGTCAAATATTAGTTGTCAAGGGCCATATTCCTTTTGTATAACTTGAACATTTATCTTTGAGATACGTGGTTTATTAGATTGTGCATCGATGGAAAAGTTGTGTAGTTGTTAGGCAGCCAGAAAACAGCAAGATCTTGGACATTTTCGAGAGAAAAGGATTTCAGAAGGTGTGCCAGTTATGCCTTCTTAACATTTCATATTGTACAGGTTGGTGGAAAGCTCCTGCCCGCAATGTAGATTAGCTAACTGTGATGTCATAGCCATTCATACCAAAATGTGATGTCATAGCCATTCATCACCATGGAAACTGGTTCTAAACAACCTCAGCTGGCCCCAATGTTTATGCGCGCATTTGGTTCCAACCCAAGCTATAACAAAAGACTGACGTCATCACTTCAATACTCTATAAGATACATTCAGTGTGGCTTCAGAAAATTAACTAGGAAGTTTATTTTCCACTCCTCTCCTCATGTGTGAACACCAGCTAACCAGCAAGTATGCTGCCGTTGTGGTGCAACGTTCTTGAGGCGGCCGACGGGGCAGTATATCACCAAGGAGCCCTGTACCTATCACTGGGGCAGACTGTGGACTCGCAGAAGTAAGATTACAGCTCAAGCTTTATCTGTTCTTTATGTTCTGCTTGATATGGCAAATATGTAAACTCTAATTTTGTCTGTTTGGATCATGAGAATGATTTCATTTTGATTGATTCTTTTTTTTTCTTATTTTTTGTAACCACTTTTCTTTAATTGGAATGAATGAATGAAACAAAACAAAACAAAACAAGACAAAACAAAACAGAACGAGGTATATTTCTTTCATAGTTAATAGTCTTTGTCACTGTGTCATGAATATTCGTAAGATTGTTGCAACATGGACAAAAGTTAATTCCTGATGGGATTTGAGAATGGAATTGCTTGTTTATGGATGTAACAATCATCAATTTGTATTTTGCCTCAACTTTACACACCTTTGTAGTGTGAGGGAACAACAGAAATGATTGCCCTTGGTGTGAGTGTCAAGATGGATGTTGGGGATTTAATCTTGTAGAATGAGGCAACAGTAAGAGGAGCCAATGTTGTATGCCCATTGGGCCATATATCACATGCCGTGATAATGATAATGTAAATGAAAATGATGTTGATTATGATGATTATGATGAGGACAAGGATGATGATAGTGAAGAGAAGGAGGAGGAAGAGGAGGAGAATAATGACGATTATGATGATAAGGTGGTGAGAGATCAGGATAGTGAGGTGATGCTGATGCTGATGCTGATGATGCTTATGATTGTGATATTGGTGCTGGTGATGATGATGACTGTGATGCTGATGATGGTGATGCTGATGATGGTGGTAATGATGATGATGGTGACATTGGTACTGGTGATGCTGATGATGATGGTAATGATGATAATGGTAACGATGATGATAATGGTAACGATGATGCTGGTAATGATGATGATGCTGGTAATGATGATGATGCTGGTAATGATGATGATGCTGGTAATGATGATGATGATAGTAATGATGATGATGCTGGTAATGATGATGATGATGCTGGTAATGATGATGATGGTGGTAATGATGATGATGGTGGTAATGATGATGATGGTGGTAATGATGGTGATGATGGTAATGATGATGATGATGGTAATGATGATGATGATGGTAATGATGATGATGGTGACAAAGCAATCATCTCCCACCTCAATCTCCTATCTTGCCCTAGTTGCTGGTGTGCTTGAAAGCCGTTTCTCCTGCTGCTCCGGAGACATGGAAGCCAAGGGATGCTGCTCAGCAAGAGTAAGAATACAGTTTGTGAAACAGTTCTTCAATTTTAAGAAAAAAAACGACAACAACAAACAAAGAAGTATAAAGCGTACAACTACAAATCGTAAGCAAATAATCAGCATTGGTGAAGGTGATGGGACAAACTATCACTTCCGAGACAATCTGGATGTTGCTATCTTTCCGAAGCGCAGCTGAGGGAAGATAGCGTACGCATTCATATCGCCGAGGAAGTGATAGTTTGTCTCATTGCATGAAACCAAAAGTTGATTATTTGCTTTATATTCCACATCTATATTCCCATTTAATTCCAAATTTGAAATCTTTTTAACTGGGGGGAAACAACACAGCTAACGAATTAGATCTAGATTCTAATGTCAGTTAGACTGACGTTACACGCCAAGTCCAAAAACACTAAAACTGCAGATCTAACTCCAGCGAGAGTCGGAGAGTCTAGACCTATCCTAGGTAGGCCTACTCTAGGTAGCTTTACGTTCTCTTACCAATCATGTTGGTGCTAAAAACGCTGAACATTCTGAAACATGAACAAGGCGACTAGACTATGTACTGTACTACTTGTACACGCACAGTATAAGGTAAACACACGAGTCAAGCTGGCGATTACACAAATTTGTTACGCGCACCGCAGTGTCGCCTCACTGTCGCTAAAAGTGCGTTGCACTGTGGTCTGTCACTTGACCAAGGTCAAATGATAGACCACAGTGCAACGCACTTTTGTTTCGCGCATACTCAAAACTGTATTTATCACGCGTTAGGACTTTGTGGACTTAGAGATCAGCGAAACAAAAATGACTATCAACACAGAGTGTAACGAACTTTTCTTCTCAGGTGATGTGATGGGCAAAACCATGCTTTATCACGTGATCAGCTCGTGATCAGTCCTATAGCAAGATTCTTTAATAGTATGTGGAATATAAGACAAAATGTGCAATGCTCTGTACTGTGCTCATTGAAATGAAGAACTATCATTGCATGTATAGTGCAAACCATCTTATCTTTACATGTTGTATATCATTTTATTGGGATTATTTCACTTTTAACACATTGAGGACAGGCTGATTGTGCTATAACATGCATTTCCCATAGACACCTGCTCGGGACTAGTTTTCAATGGCTTAAAGTACGTAACCTTCCTTGAATTTGTCTCACCTCATGGATGTTTTAGTTTATTAGGTCAAGTCTGCAAGAACAGTCAGTTACTGTTAAAGACATGTACATAACAAACATGTAAATTTGTCTTATAACTTTCTGCTTCATCATATGCTTGTCTTCCTTGAGGGGGTTTGATATGAATATTTTTGAAAAAAACCCAACAACGTTGATTTGTTGGTATGAATCTGAAACAGGTCAATTCTGGATTTAAATCAAATTGAAATTTTATTCCGTAAGGCTAAATAAGTGTATATTTGCTCTTGCTTTTGATTTATTTTTAATTATTCATCCATGTTTAACAGCTCCATGTGACAGAGGACAAGACAAGTAATCTCTCAGGGTACATGAAGACCATTCCTAAATCTCCTCCCAGAAATGGACATCCTGGAATATATGCCCTGGACTGTGAAATGGTAAGGGCTGTGTGTGGCTTTCCCTCATCCAACTCTTCCCCACCCCCACCCCACCTCCTTTCCTTTCTCTCTCTCTCTCTCTCTCTCTCTCCATCTCAGTCTTTCTATCTCTGTCTTTCTGTATGACATTTTAATCCCCCCTCTCTCTGATATTTATCTATCCCCTGTCTATCTCTTCTTCTCTCACACATGTCTTTATATCCCCTGTCTGTCTTTCTCTCACACATAAACTTGCCTACCTACGTACCTGTATGACCCCTTAGCTCTGCATTCTGTGTCTATCTCTCTGATATATCTCTATATATCCTCTCTCTTTCTCTGTCTCTCACACACAAACACATCTGCATGTGATTCCCACTCTGTGTCTATCTCTCTGATATATCTCTATGTATCCTCTCTCTTTCTCTTTCTCTCACACACAAACACATCTGCATGTGAGTCCCACTCTGTGTCTTTCATTCTTCTCTCTCAGATACATCTCTATCTCTCTCTATTTTCTCTTTCTCTCAAAGATGAATACACCAGCATATGATCCTTACCTTGTGTTTTTTGGTCTGTCTCTCCCTGTCCCCATTAATGGAATAAACTGTGTTTCCATGGTGTTCTTACATTCATACCATTGCCATGTTGAGGTATGCATATTTGAATGAATAGCCAAGTAAATCAAGAATCATCACCAAATTGTGATTACGGCAGGTGAAGAAATAATCTTCACAGGATTTTGTTCTATGTTAATGTTTGAAAGAAAATTGAGCAAAGAAAATGCTCATCCTGATGGAATATCATTTTATTTGATCATTTTCATTCATGTATGTATTTCTGGATAATTTCCCTATTTGTTTGAATTTATTATATTGATGTCCTTTGAGATAGCAGTTGATACGTTTCCCTGTATTCTTCCGGCGTCATAGGTCTAAAGGATTCTTAATAGTGTTTGAAGGATTTTAGTGGTTTTAGCATTGTGTTAAGTCTAAAACTTTGAGAGAACTTTAATAGGCATTGTACAGAACAAACAAATAGGTAAACAAAACAGGCGGACAAAGCCAGCCCTGATTTTATAGTTTACCTTTTTCTTTAACCCATTGAGGACGGTTTGATTTTGCTACAACACGCATTTCCCATAGACGCTTGCCGGAGTATAGTCAGGACTCGTCCTCAACGGGTTAATTAAGTTTTTGGTGGTTTTAGCAGTCCCTCATGATAGTCAGTTATTCTCCCCTACATGTACTTCCAGTGTTACACCTCCAAGGGACTGGAACTCACCAGAGTAACAATCGTTGATTCTGATCTAGAGGAGGTCTACGACACCCTGGTCAAACCGGACAATGAAGTGGTAGACTACAACACTAGGTGAGTCTTCAAACACTTTACAGTCCACTGGGTGGTGGAAAAATTAAACACCCAAGGAATGGATTGTGTAATAATATATCCATCGCCTAGAAAATATGTAGAGGCACTGTTTTCAAGGGTGCCTACTTTATGTTTCATCCTTACTTTCATATCACTTTTGTCTTTTCTCAGTTTACAATTCTCATTGAATGTTTTGTCCCACTTTTTTATTTTGTGTACACTCTGTATGTGTGATATAATTTAATGTATGTTACCATTTAATTTCAAAGTGTTGGATAGCCTCTAAATGAATAGCAATTATGTCATGAAAATAGAACATGTAATTGTAGAGAAATGAGACTCCAAATGCTTTTGCAATAGCAGAACCTACACTGTACAAACAAAGGGGACTGCTGGTTCATGCAATGTACAGCCTTCATGAGATTTGTGTGAAGTGGAACTCTGCCCTCTTGTGTTGGTTTGAAGTGTATGCCAATGAACTTGATATACTGTACGTGTGTGACCTACCAATGTGATGCAAGTAAAATGTTGATCTTGCATGTTGCAATATCTTGCGAAGGTTAATTCACTGTTGACTGAGTAATCATGGCCTATTTTGTTCTTCATTGTTCAATAAAATGAAGATTATTATACATACATCATTTGTATCACACCTTTTCACCACAATGTGGGTGGTCAAAGCACTTTACAGCATAACATCTTTAATAGTCAGCTGAATAAAACCTGTGCCACAATCCAGTACAGTCACACCCTCCCCTTTGGGAGCCAAGCATCCAAGCCAACAGGGGAGGCTGCCATTTTTTACTGAGCACACACATGGCAAATCTAGCCACACTTATGTTCACCTTCACTACAAAGTGCCCATTGATACCTTCATTATTATGTTGAAGATGCATCCTTTTGTCAGTAATGCCGAGTGCTGGGTCCGGGTGTGTTTGGGTAATGAAAGTGTAATGCACTATCCACTTGAACAGGACACAGGTTCTTGGTTGTATTGATCTGATCAAATGCCATCTGTTTCCAAATTGCATGCAGGTTTCTGATTGCCACTAGTTTATTCAGAAAGTGACTCAGAGAAACGTTCTAGCAGTAAAAATGGTCATCATGAAGAATTGTCACCCTTGAATAAAGCATTATAATTTCACATGTGGTATTTGTATGTGCGTGTATGTGTGTTTTTGTGTGTGTCGAAGGCAAGGGAGTGAAGTAAAGGTGTCTCTACAAGAAGAAAATCAAAACTCATGGTAATCTTCAGATTTGCGAAAAAAGTAGGAGGGGGTTTTAGAGTTTTTATGGAGCTTGTCTCTGAACAGAAATGTCTATTCTTATTATGTGACAAAGCAATGTAATTCAATCCTTCACACAACACATAAAATTATCAATGTCTCATGACATTGCACATTTACCAACATCAGTCGATGAAGCTGTTATCCAAGTGGTGCAGCAAACATGCCAAGTCCTCGTGGCTGAAGAAATATGTCACAAATTCAGGATAATCGGTTTTCCAAGGCCACTAGACTTGTATCCTGCTGTATTATGTTTTATACAGTTGCATCCGGGAGTCGTTCATCCAAATATTTTCAATGCAATTCAATCTGGAGTAGCCAGATGAAGTGAGAGTAGAAAGTTTGAATCACATGTTCTTCCTGTTTGTGTAGAATGTCTTGCCAGTGAACTCTTTCTCGGATTTGTGCCTATGTTCCCCAAACACTACAGGGAACTTCCCAGAGCACCACATTGTTTCTAGGTCTGTTTTGACAGTGTATTAAAATGATATTTCATTGGCTGTTTTGACACTAGCCAGGTGATCACATTTTCTCATTTCATTTGCATATAATGTGACTGTGACCAGTACTATTGCTTTTTACAAAAAGAAATAATAGAATATTAACATTTTAAAGGGGTTGTACAGTACTGGTTGAGGTGGGGATTTATGTTTTTTACATTCCTAAGTGAGATGATGAGAAACCTCTTATGAAATATGAAAGAGCATGTAATTTTAAGAAGGATTCAACGTTTATTTGATGAAAATTGGTTTTCAAATGGCCGACATATCCAAAAAAGTGATAATGATAAAAGACAACAGGCCACAACTTTATTACGATCTCTTTGTTTCACCTTGCTTTTGGATATCTCGGCCACTTCAAAACCGATTTTTATCAAATAAACTTTTGATACCCCTTAGAATTGCATGCTCTTCGACATCTCATAGAGTGGTTTCTGTATATCTCGCAAAATGCTAAAAGGTAAATCCTCACCTCGACCAGAACTGTACACACCCTTTAACCCCTTGAGGACGGACAGATATTGCTATAACATGCATTTACCATAGACACCTGCCCAAGTATCCTCAGAACTGGTCTTCAACAGGTTAAACCTAGATGTACCTTTCTTTGTATATGTGTCAGATCTTACTTGAAGCCTACCATACCATTTATTTGATTTTACTCTATGTCTGAAAGACAGAACAAATGTGGTGAGACAGTCCACTTTCAAACTGTCTCCCAATTGCTTCCAAGAATTGGTGAAAATCTCAGAGAATCAAACCCATCATTTCTATAAAACATTTCGATGTCTCAATTTGAAAGCAAAAATTTTCAAACTCTGCTGAATAATGTCATCCAAATTCATGATGAATGCTCCAGCAAAAAAAAAAAGAAAGAGAGAATTATGTTGTCACTATAAAGAGAGCTACAGATTTTTTTTTTTTTTTTTAAACCGATACCATCACCATGCTTTTCATACATGGTATGCTTATTGAATGGTTTTGATAACCTTTGTATGGGGAATACTGCATACTGTATGAAATCTGGTCATGGACAGTTTTAGCCATGCTGAAGCATTAACCATTTATTTTCTACCCTAATTTTTTCCTCCTAATTTCCCCAAATTTCTAAACAAAACCATAGGCTCTGGTATATGCTGAAGCATGTACAATGTAGCTCAGATTTTCAAACAGGAAACAGTATTGACTGCTTTTTTAACACAAGGCAGCCCTGGTTCCTGTGAAATAGATAAAACACAGGAATTACTTGTAGGAGTGTGTGTGTGTGTGGGGGGGGGGGGGGGAGTACCTAATTATATGAAATTCAGATATATACAAAGTCAAGACTAGGTATGTACAGTTAAATTAAATATTTGGGCAACTGTGTAGCAAGTAAAATGAATCTAGGACACAGGATGTCTTTATATTTCATTAATATTTTGTATATGGCCAGGTATTCTGTGCAATAATCTTAACCTTAACCCTGACCCTAATTCTGCCGCAGACTTCCCACCAGTGTTTAGTATCTAGAAAGGAAGAAAGTCCAGGAAGTGGTGGACCAGCTCTGCAAATTATCTTTCCACTTTGCCCAGAACCTCTTTCAATGACCTTGCTGAAAATTCCCAGATGCTATATATATCGAGCCTTTGATATTTAAAGTAGGGAAGAAATCCGGGAGCCGAGTGTCCACTTCCACGCTTTGACCATTATCCAGTCTCCTGGCAGCTTGTCAACCCTGGCGTCTGTCTGCCTTGACTGTCACATGACCCAAAAAAAAAAAAAACCCTCGGCAGTCCCAAGTATGATGCGGTGTAGTGATTACATACAGCGTCAGCTCTTGCGACACTTCCTGTGCCCATTCTATTGTAGCTGCCTGTTTAATCCTTGCAGAACGCCACTTTCTTTTCCAAACACTGTGAGAACGAGATGGTGTGATCAAGACCATTCCCTTATTTGGCCTTGAACATGAACAGAAATGAAAGAAAGTGAAAGGCAAATTATGTCAAAAGGATGGGGGGGGGGGGGGGGTTATACAATTTTGGGCAAATAGTGGGAGAATCCCACTTATTGTCCAGGCCCAGCATCCAAGCTTGTGGTATCGCAGAACATCCGTTTCACCAGTTGTCAATTTGGCACACTCTTCACAAGATTATAGATTTGAAGAAAATAATTCCAACAATTAGTGCTTGTGAAATAAAAAGGAGACAATTGATGATACACATTGTATCCAATCATTTCTTAAATTTTGCCCAATACAGCGTCAGAATTGAAATGCATTGCTGTCCATCAGACATTTTTTTTTAGTAGATAAGAACAAAATTGCATAACATTTTTTTTTGTTGTTGCATATAATCGTTTTCTTTTATGTAGCTCTTGTGTGCGTCTGATGTTCTCCAATAGTTGCACATGACCTGCTGAAAGCACACCTGTGATGATGAATGATTATTTACGTATACAATTGTAGCACACATGACATGAATTATGTTTGATGCAGTCTTTTTCCATTCATCCCACAACTTTTTGCACTTCCCTTTTAGGGCAAAGTCCTTTTTCCAGCTATCCTTACCAGTAGAGCAGATCATAGTAAACATTATTCATTGAAATAATGTATAATCACATATCCCAGTACTCTGAAGAAGAAACGAATATGCT
Organism: Diadema antillarum; assembly: GCF_040938485.1. Classification (NCBI taxonomy): domain Eukaryota; kingdom Metazoa; phylum Echinodermata; class Echinoidea; order Diadematoida; family Diadematidae; genus Diadema; species Diadema antillarum. The sequence continues at coordinate 13,398,394 of NW_027270960.1, forward strand.
CATGAAAAAACAACGTCAAAAATATTCCTGGCAGTTACAGTCTGGCTTTGAATGGAATGGCAATCAAATATGAATAGAAAAACTAACTTAGGCTAATATGTCTGTTTGTGTCTGTACATATTTGTCAAGCTGAAAGCAAGTTTGTCTGATTGCTTCAATTGCTCCAAGTCTACAAACTATTTTACATATGGGTGTTTTTGCTGAAGAAAGTGTATGATGTGCGAGTGAATGACAGGGTACATAGGCAACTTGTGTGAATATGGTAATGTGTACGCTTGAGTCTGGATTGTTTTTTTTTTCGTAGTAAATTCAGCAATAATGTCATGGGACCTACATTGTATGTCACAACTGGTAATATGCAAAAATGTGCATGTTGTATGTTGTATCGTCTACAAATATTGTTTTGTATAAAAAATTACCCATCCTCCCAGAAGGTTTACACAATAAATGCAGATTGCCTTATTTACTTATTTTTCCATGTCACTGTGAGTTCTGTGCTGTTGTGTGTTTGTTTGTTTGTTTGTTTGGTTTTTTTTTTTTTTGTATAATGGCTTGTAGCAAAAGGGGGATGGGGAGGAGGGTGTGAATGTGTAACATACATTCCTGCTTCCATGGATTCCTGCTTTATTTACCACAAATTTGCAATAAGTTGCTCTCTATTGCTGGTTTCAATAATTGTTTTTCCCTTTTTGTATTACCGAGACAAGACAAAACAACACACGACTGTTAGTCTGATGTGGCAGTCTGATTCGGTATTAAGGAACTCATTTATCCATTCGTAATGTTTGTATTTATGTCTTTCAGGTTCAGTGGTATAACAGAAGATGACCTGAAACATGTAACAACAAAGCTCCGTGGAGTCCAAGCGGTTCTTCTCAACCTGTTCTCAGCGCACACCATCCTGATTGGACACAGTCTCGAGAGTGACCTTCTTGCACTCAAGGTACTGATAATGCTATTGTGATATATTGCAGTTGCAATGCCAGGAGATCATAATTTAATTCTTTTAATTGTAAGTTCTTGGAAATGTGCTCTGTTTTCACTGTTAGACTCCCAAATATTTCATACATACACATTGTATCTTATGTGAAAGATAGCTATTTGTACACCAGAGCAATCCCCTTGAACACAAATTACACCATCCCAGACCTACATTATCTGTATTGTATTATCCTATTATCCTATTATCCTTATCTCTATTATATTATCCAGTTCTGTCCCCCATACCCTGCTCCCTTCCTACTTGATTTCTACCCAACCTTCATCATCCCTCAACAACACACCTAGTGCATTCCTAATCCATCCCCTACCCATTACACGCTTCACGGTTTAGAGTTCTATCTCTTCCATAGCCCTGTCATTCCTACACCTGACGCTTTCCCTAGTCCAATTCATACCACCCCACCCACTTACATCATACACCTTTCCTATTACATTCTTTCCCCAGACTCACTTCCATCACATCCCAATTCTATTCCTGTCCAGCTGTTTGCACTCTACACCTTACACCTTTCAGTTACATTCGTAGCCGATCCTCCGGATCACCCCATTACACCCTACACCCTTCCTATTCCATTCCTACCCTACATTCACTCCATACTCAATTCTATTATATCCCCATTCTGTTCCTATTCCACTTGTAGCCCTCTACACCTTGCACCTTCCCTAATGCATTCCTAACTCATCCTCACCCCTTTCATGTACACCCTACACCTTTCCTGTTCAATTCCTACCCCACATTCAGCCCCAATCTCACTTTCACCCCATCCCCAGTCTTTTCCTATTCCCCTTCTAGCCCTCTACACCTTACACCTTACACCTGCCCTAGTCTGTTCTTAACCCATCTTTTCCCCTTACACCCTATACCTGTAGTTCTTAACCCATCTTTGCCCCCGTTACACCCTACACCTGTAGTATTTCAACTCAACCTGAACTCCATTATCCATACACCTGACTGCTTCCATATTACATTCCTATTCAAAGTTGTATGCCCTTGGCCTACACTGTACACCTTCCCCAGTCCATTCCTAACCCACCCCCTACCCTGCATACCCTACACCATCAGTATTCCATCTCCACCTTTGCCATTATGCTTACATCCTACCCCTTCTATATTCTATTCCTACCAAATTTCCTCTCCTTAACCCCTACCATCTTTCATCCCTTCCCTCCTGTACATATGTCAATCCTCTTTCTCTCTGTCCATTCCCACAACTACTTCACCAAACTGCTAGGTGAGAGGCAGTTTTACAAGATCATTCTCAAAAGCACTGGTTCATTTTATCCTCCGGTATCATCTCATTATCTCTACTTTCACAGCTGCTGCACAGTACCGTGGTGGACACGTCCGTGGTGTTCCCCCACCGACGAGGGCCGCCCTTCAAGCGGGCCCTGAAGACCCTCATGGCTGAGTTCCTCAAGAGGTTGATCCAAGACGATGGTAAGTTTCAACAGATTTAACCCATTCCATACTGATTCTAAAATCCCCATAAACTTTAATACACAGACCACCAGGTTCCTGTAAGGAATGGGTTAAACCACCTTCGAGAAGTCAGGTGTACGAGTCCATTTAAAACACACCTCTGTCCTGTAGTGTCACACATCAAGGTTTTCAAGTGCAGTAGTCATGAATTTTTATTACAGCAATATTAATGATCAGGGGCCCGTTTCATAAAACTTGCCATCAGTGACAAATTGTCATAGATGTGACAAGCTACTGAAATCCTTGCATCTGATTGGCTGAGAGCAAATTTGTCATAGAAATGTGGCAGTTGTCACTGATGACAAGTTTTATGAAATGGGCCGTAGATCTCCCTCTGCTCTGTACATTCATGGAGATTAATTTCATCGAGTTGAAGTTCACATACAATATTGACAATGATTTTAGGATAAAAGACTCTGAGAAGATTATCAGAGTACAGTTGAGATTACAATTATTTGCTTTTTTTGTGTGTCTTTTTACATGTGAGCTCTCTTGTTAGGTCTAACTTTAAAATCCGAAGTACAGTGGACCCCCGTTATAGCAAAGTCCTTGGGACCGGTAGTTTTCTTTCATTATATCAAAATTTTGTTATATAACCGAACAAATAAACAGTAAAATTACATGGATTGGATAATGTTATGCCCTGAATTTTTACTTTATTGTAACTGGAATAACTGTGTTCGTTATAAGGGGAGTGCGCTGTATACTGTGCTCTTAGTAGTGGGTACACTTTTGCAGAAGATCTTTTTTTACCTGTCTGTTTCTCTTTCCAGATTGTGAAATGTGTCTAAGAAATTCCATGATATGACATTGCTGTAAGACACTGCTTGGCGTTCGCGTTGTTTAGGTCTAACTTTTAAAAGTACTGTGCTCTTGAATGCACTTTTGCAGAAGGTATTACCCGAGCGTCTGTTTATTTTCAAAGATTGTGAAATGTGTTTGAGAAATCCCACGGTGTGATTTTGCTAGCCAGAAAGTGACAATGGAACCTTGGTACCTATCTTCTTCCTTATCTAAACAAAACTTTTGTTTTCTATTTTTTAATGCCTCTGTTTAGGGTGAGGGGAGCATTGTGTGTTTGGATTGTCTGTACATGTATCTGTCCCACACATCATTCCACAGCAATTTAAGGACAACTGCTTGACTCATTTTTTGTGGCCCATGTATACCATTTTACGTCCAGATTGTATCGTGGGGAAATCCATCAAAGTAATTAAAGGGTGCTGTACCATGGTTATTCTTTTCTTTTTCAGCAGTATCTTCGCCGAGAAATGTCCACTTGTGATGCAATTTTGTAGATAGGGTAGAAATGAATAGACAGCTATTTGTAAAATTATATGAGTCAACGGTCACTGTATTTTTGCAGGAAAGAAAGAAACAAGAAGTAATCCCCATCCATTTACTTTACCTTGGAATGTCCAGTAGTGATGTAAGTTTATGGAAAGGGTGGAAATAAATTGATAACTACTTGCATAACAGTTGTAGTGATGAAAGGTTAAAGTTCAAGGTCAAAGGTCACTTTTCCTTCAAGATAATCAAATGAACAAAAAAGACATTTCAAGCCATAGCATCAGCCAGGTATATTTACGGATGATATAAGTAGGTACACAGGGTAAAAATTAGTCGACAGTTACAATGTACTTGCCTGTACTTGATGGTCGTAGGATGTCAGAGGTAAAAAATCAATGGTCTATGTACTTTTGTTACTGATGTCATTTTCAAGCCATAACTGCAGCTAGGAATGTCAAGTGGTAACATTATCTGGTAAGAAGATAAGAAATTGAAAATTTTGAAAATCAACCCAAAATGTGATTTTTGTCGTATTGGCGTGCACAAACCAAATGGAATGGGAAAATTGTGAGTTGATGACTTCATGACCTCAGCTTATTTGTGGTTGCAATCAAAATCATCGTTTTGTGAAATCACATAAGAGTTCCAAAATTACATAACTTCTTTTAGTTTTAGGGTAATTTTGATGAATCTTGCATCATTTTGCTTATCTGATTTTACTCTATTCACTGTAGTCTACTTGAACTTTGTGTTGAATTGCACACTCAGAACACCATTGCAGAATGGGATGCAGTTGCTTTGATGCATTGCCATGTGACATAAAATGGCTTCCCTCTTTCCTCCGTTCAGTTGGTGGCCATGACAGCTTGGAAGACGCCAAGAGCTGCATGGAGCTCATGATCTGGAAGGTCAAGGAGGATGCTAAGGTTAGGAAAAGATGACCGCAGGCATGAGGGAGCGGTCACTCTGATATCACTCTGCATGGAGCGAGTTGAACGTTCGGAATAAATGATGAGGATGCCAAAGTCAGAAGAAGATGACCGCAGACACAAGACAATATGAGAGTGGTCACTCTGATATCACTCTCTGTACAGTGAGTTGGACATGTAGAGTGACCGATAGAGAATGCCAAGGTCAATGGAAGATGACTGCAGACACGAGAGACCGCAGAGAGAGACCCACAGAGAGTGTGGTCACTCCGATGTCACTCTTTTTGCAGTTGCGTGGACTTGATAAGTGACTGAATCTGGAACAGATTTCACCCTGGATGACATTCTACTTTTCACATGCATCATGTTGGATGTGTCTGATGCACATTTTATGATATGACACGTGGAGTTGTGCCAATCTTCAAGTCATTTTGTTAAGAGTCACAGGTATAGATATTATTTATGAGTGCACCTTGTAGAGAGGAGCTTGTTATATTCTGATGTGATGGATCCATTTTCCTGTTGTCATGCCAAATCAGCCAGTGTTTTGTAGCCGTCACTGATAGGTGGATGTGGTCACAGCTTTTTGCTCTCTTGTGTGTGTGTGTTTGAGGTCTTTGTGATGTTCATGATTGTGTTAGAGCTAAGTCAACTTGTCCTCAGTGGGATAATAGAGAAGAAACAATGCAATTTTTGTATGAACAACTATTTTCAAGAAAATTGAAAAAAAAATAGATTTTACCATTTGTTTTCTGAGAATTTGATTCAATGTCAGGTGTGACAAGAAAAGAAGTCAAATTTATCATTATATGCTCAAAATGAGCATTATATACTGTAAAGAGCTGTTAAAACAGCAACTATTTTGTGCATGATTTATGTACATGACACAGGTAGAATTACTTACATGAAATATGTGCAAAAAAAAAGTGCATTCAAATGAATGTGCTGTGTACCAGTTAGGCCTTTGCATCAGCATACACGTACACCATGTGTATGTGGTAAACTGCTAGCTCACATTGTGGATAAAAAGTGTAGAATTGTTGAAACCGTTTTATGAAGTATTTTGTTGAGTGTGGTATAAGAAGAAGAAAAAGTCATGAGTTTTCCCAAGATAATGATTGGTGTTTACTGAGCCCATCTCTTCTAATCAGAGTTACTGTGGTGCTGCTCTGAAAATGGATGGAATGTATGGAACTGTGCATTAGAAAACCAATAATGATTTACTAGTAGAGAAGTTTAAATTTGCATTATGTTTGAAAGCACAATATTCCTGTGTGAAAATGATGCACAACTCATTAACACTGGAAGTTTGTAACTGAAATTAGTGATAAGAATCAATTTGTAAGAGTGCAAGAAAGGCTTTGATGTCAGTCGACTATTGTAGCATCAAAAAGTCTCTGTCGTAGCCACATATGCACATGCACACACACACTCACAAATATGTGTAATACATGTATATTAAAAGAGTGGAAACTCCAAAGCAACAGCATGTAATGATTATCAAATTGCCTTGACACTAAGCAAACCCAGTACTCACTTAGCACATTCTGTTATGTTTTTTTTCCTCTTTTTTTTATTTTTTCAAAGTATCAATGCTGCTGCTGACTGTGTTGTATTTTTTTGTTTTGTTTTTATGTACTCTGTCATGCTGCTCATGAGTGGAATATGGGCAAATAAGTGTATCTCAAAGAAAAAAAAAATATTGGATGTTCATAAATTAAGGGGGAAAAAAAAGCACTCTCCTTTCACTCGTAAGTTTATGCTTCAGATTTTTAGATTCAGATAGGAAATACATAACATTCTCAATGAATAAAACAAAACAAATCAAAACAAAATTATTGAAAACCAACATCAATGAGCCCCAAATGTGTGTTATCAAACTCCCTATTGAGTATCCTGTGTGAGTATCCTTTTTCTTCTTCTTTTTTGTGTGTGTTTTTGTGATGCAAGGTCACATGTGGTTTAGTTTGGCAGAACATTTGTCGCCAGCCTGTCAAGAGCACCAGAGTACTTCCCGTGTGGAAGCAGCACTCCCTGTCACATTACGTCATATTTAACTGGTCCTGTGACCGCAGAACTAATGAGAGTCTCAATACACTTGTAATTCCTTCATGTATTGATGGTAGTGGGGGGGCGTGGAGGTGTTGGAGGAAGTAAGTGTAGTGTGGTAAACATGAAATGGTCTAGGTAAAAACAAGAGGAAATGTTTATTTCTCAGTGTATCAGTATTTCTGTGAATGGAATAAAAAAAAGTAGGGTCCTGTCCATCCCCACTCAATGGATGGACCACCTTTCTTTTAATCATCAGTTTGTCACTGCTACTCCGTACATCTGGCATCAGAAATATTGCCAAATGGTGCTGCTGTGATCATGTCTAATCGTAGATATCTGTGTCACATGATGTGCATCGCATGATTGGCAGAGTCGTTTGCGACACCTGGCGCAATTTGTAAAATTTCTGGTAGTCTGAAATGCAATGAGGTCATTAAAGCTGGTAGTAGCGTATCTGTTCTGGATCACTTCCTGAGTAATGTTTAGACTTCACCTGAACGCCTCTAGCACCCTTTTTGAGATATTTCCTTTTAATATGCACTGTGCATTTCCTCAGTGGTAGTGTATGGAATGTTAAAGGACATGTGACAGTTTTAATTTAATTTCTGGGTAACTTCAGCCACCACATTGCCATAGTAGTGGGCTCAAATATAATATGGTATATACATGTACGTTCATACCAGTGGAATTGTTCAATTTTTATATTGGTATGATTTTGTAATGACAACATTCTGTACTTTTTTTTTTCTAATTTCATTTTAAAATGTCTGGGTTTCTGTTACCATTTTCAGTGATTTCAATTTGATTTAATCATTATCAATTTCCAATTATTTTTTACATCAGAAGAAAGAGTGGGAGAAAGATGAGGTGGAAAATATTTTCCTTCAACCAAAGTATATTCAATCACGTGCAATCTATTGTTTGATCTACAACTCACGGCAGAATTTGTTTACATTTTATGTTCCTTTGTAGTCTTCAATTCATATATTTAATCATTAGAGAGTGTCCTGTCTATGATTGTGACTAAGTGCAGTCATTGCAAATGCTTAAATCTTCTCTTGAAAAAAAAAATTAACCAAAGTAGTTGCACAAACACAGAGACGAACATATATATTAACTTATTATTGTGTTTTGTTCATTAAGTAGTGTAATCACCCCACCCACCAATGAGATTATTGAATTGGAGGAGATATCGTGTCTGATCTTGAATGTAATGGTAGCTTTCAATTATCTTGATACCACCCTGAACACTATGAAGTTGTGTGCAAAGATTGAAGTGGGCATTAAAAAAGAAATAAAGTAGCTCTACAATTGTCCTCTTGTGGTATGGTGAGGATAAGAATGGTGCATTTTTAATGTTATTTCTTAGAGTGATACAGTTGTATTCGTATGCAAAGATTGCCAATGTATTGTGTCTATTAAAGAAATGGATCTAGCAAGATTAGCCAGAAGAGATGATTAACAAATCAAACTTTTCATGAATGTGTCTTTCCATTCTGTTTGTGGTTGTGTTTCAATGATAGTAACACTTTAAATCACCTTATCCCCAGGTCACAGGAAACTGGATCCATATTCTTTTTTTCTTGATCTATTAAATATACAGACATCCTGTTCTGATCCCGAATGATATTTTCATTTGGTATATGGTGGGAAGAGGGCGGGGGAAATTCCCAGAAAGGGCTTTCATTTTCCCCACGTCAGTTTCATTTCATTTTGTTTCGCTCTTCAATAATGAAATATTCCATTTTTTAAGTTGGGTGGAGACACATCATTTCTGGTCTTCGTCCAGATGTAGCTTGTAAAATCACATTTGAGAGAAGTGTGTGAGATATTTCACCTTCAAAGAGGAAAGATGAGTTTTATTGTGTGTTTATTTTTTTTTCACTCGATAAGCAGTTTCCATGATTATAAATCTGCATGTGAAAGTTTCAGATCACTTGGTCCCTGATGGTAGATATTCTGTGGAAAAAAAAGAATGAAATCGCGTGAGAATATTCACAGTGTTGAAAGTAAACTAGTCAAAGGGTTCACGTACAAGGTACTGTATGTTTCAACAAATATGAATTGTTTCAACATGTGAATGATTTTCTCCTATTAGCCATAACTCCACCATTGCAGTATGGCCATTTTCATGATGCGTCTCAAAGAGGAAATAACAAAGAAACATGGAGCTTATAGGTTCTTTTGTTTTTCTGTACCAAGGTTGTTTTGGCATTTTAATTGTGTCTCACGTACTTTTCATGAATATCTGATCACATCAAATAAAATGAAAAGCCTGTGACAGACGATGTGTTTTCTCTGTGTGTTAATGTGTGATTTCATTGTCGTTGATATGTGACCTCAAGGAGGAAAATAACAAAGAAACACGGAGCTTGTAGGTTCTTTTGTTTTTTCTGTGCCAAGGTTGTTTTGCCATTTTAAGTGTGTCTCACGTACTTCTCATAAATAATTATCTGATCACATCAAACAAAATGACAAGCCTGTGACAGAAGACGTGTTTTCTGTGTGTGTATTAATGTGTGTTTGTCTAGTTGTTGATATGTGACCTCTTATAAAATGAGCAGTGTGTGAGTCACCTGGAAAACTACAGCGTGTAGAACGAAACACTTCTCCCTTCCTCGTTCATTATTAGTCATTAATTACTCCTCATCGTTCACCATTTTGTCCATCTTTTTTTTTCTTTCTCTCTTTCTGTCTTTACCCGCTTTATGTCTGTCTGTCTGTCTGTCCGTCTGTCTCTGTTTATTTGATCTTCTGTCCTTCAGATTGCCAATTTCCTTTGAAATATAAGATCTAGGTTTGATAATAGGCTGGTTGTTTCGTGTGTATATCTTTGAGTCAATTGACCCACGGATGTATGCCAGTGCTGCCGGTGGAGACTTCGCCTTCATAATATTTCACTTTCTTTTCTTCTCGTTCACCGTCGGGACGTACATGTATGCTTTAAACGCATTGGATAAAGGAGTTAAAGCTTTGTGAAACGTGTAGAGTACTGCAATAGCTTGTTCTGCGCCAAATGATTATTAGAATACAATATATACCCATACTGTGTACCTTCTTTAACACACAAAACACACTTCTATGCATGAACTTACAAATTGCCCTACACCGACGTATAAAGTAAGCACCGAATTTGTCACTGTTTTACTAGTAGCCATGATAAAAGATTATGGGCATACTTACTCGGGCTGGTTTCGAACCAACGACCTCCTGATCACCGGACAGGCGTCTTAGCCACTATATAGATCATAAACCACCGAGCTTCAGCCCGACAGCCAGCTCTGGTTCTAAATCCTTGTAGCATGCACCTGGTACTGCGTGTTCATTCAATTTAAAGGACAAGTCCCCCTTCATATACATATGGATTGCGTAAATGCAGACATATCAGAGGAACACATCAGGGAAAGTTTGGGGAAAATCGAACTATTAGTTCAAAAAGTTATGAATTTTTAATGTGTCTGCACAGTCACTGCTGGATGAGAAGACTACTACAGTGTATGATGTCACATGCGTACAACGATAAAAGGAAAATATAAAGAGCTAGAATTTCACAAAATTTTACTTTTTGCACTTTTTGAAAAAAAAGTGCACATTTCCTCGACTGGTCACTGACATGTGTTACGGGTAATATTATTCCCCCTGCCTTCTGAAAGAGTGAAGTCATGTGTTCTTTTATAATGCGAGAAAAGTGAAAATATCTTGAATCTTCATATATCGTTGTACACATGTGACATCACAAGCTGTAGTAGTCTTCTCATTCAGCAGTGACTAAGCAGAAACTTCAAAAATTCATAACTTTTAAGCGGATTGTCTGATTTTCCTCAAACTCTTGCTGATGTGTTCTATTAATATCGCTGCATTCACTCAATCCACATGTCTATGAAGGTGAACTTGTCCTTTAATGAAATTTGTCAATCAGAAGCACTAAAAACAACTCGACGCAAGAATTTCATTAATTTGGGAACTTCTACACACACCTGTACGCAGAAAGAAACTAGCAGAGATCATACAGATGTACCGAATTCTTACCCCCCCCCCCTGCCGCCTCGATCCTCCCTCCCTCCCTACCCCCCCCCCCCCCCCCCCTTTGAGTCTTTCTTCCATTGCGTCTGGCATCACTACTGGCAGGATAACAAATGCTTCTTCGTAATTGTGCCAAATTGTATAGATAAACAAAAATCAATGACGCTCCTTTATGATCCATTCACTGCGCAGGAGCTCGGCCCACGAGTCTGGCTTCTGAATTCGAGGCAGCGAAAGCGTGCCTTTTTGTCCCGCTTATGTCTGAATTGGTATATCCTACATTCTTGCCTGATATTCGAAGGTTTCCTGGCTTTTGGTCATGTAGAGACACTGAGAAGAGCATGGAGACATCCAGCAGTAAATCGAACAAACAAACAAACAGCAAACAAAACAAAACTCAACATTATAGCTGTTTTTGTTACCTCCAGTTTCTCCTTGTCATCCCTTCTAGTAGAGCAGATAAGCCGAAGAATTGTGCAAAATTTGACTAAAGCATGAAACTTTCACAATTGTTAGTATATGCTATAAGATTAATTTTAAGATCGGGAGGTAAGTCTGAATTGACCTCTGATGACCTCTAGAAGTCAATGACCTCAAAATCTAAGAAAATTGATATTTTGCGTCATTGGTCAATGATAAACACAGTAATGATGTACTAAAACTTAATTTTTGTCACAGTGAAATTGTCTTTATGTTCCACAGAGACCTGACAGGTTTCTACCTTTGACCTCTGATGACCTCTAGAGGTCAATGACCTCAAAATGTCAGAAAATTGATATTTTGCATCATTGGTTAATGATAAAACACAGTAATGATGTACTAAAACTTAATTTTTGTCACAGTAAAATTGTCTTTATATTCCACAGAGCCCTGACAGGTTTCTATCTTTGACCTCTGATGACCTCCAGAGGTCAATGACCTCAAAATGTCAGAAAATTGATATTTTAATGCGTCACTCATAACTGAAACACGATAATTATGTACTAAAAACTAATTTTTGTAAGAGGAATTGCCTCAATGTTCCACTGAGCCTTTTGAGTCAGATTTCTACCTTTAACCTCTGATGACCTCAGATGACCTATGATGAGGCCAATGACCTCAAAATGTCAGAACATTGATATTTGGTGCAATTGGTTGATGACAAACATGATTGAGATGTTATATTCATTTGTATTACAATTGAATTGTTTTCCTATTCCACAGAGCAAGAGAAATTACTCACGTGTCTCTACCCTTGACCTCTGAGGAAGGTGACAGGTCAATGACCTCAAAATATCAGAATATTGATATTCTATGTATAGTCAATGGTCAACTTTGTAATACCCGATGTACAATCATTTATGCTATAACAGAAGAATCTTGTCATTCCATGGAACATTGGTCATTAGCCTGTGCATTATATCCAACTTTGACCTCTCAGGACAATGAGAGGTCACCGAGGTCACATGTGTAGGCTTACCTGTATTGATGTTTGGCTTCATTGGTGTAACCATAAATGCTTAATCATGTACAAATCACGCATTGACGTTTTGATCAAAGTATGTATGCATATTCCACAGAGCATTGGTTTGTAGTAACAGGTCTCTGAAATGTGAGAGGTCAATTACTTCAGAAATAAAGCTTAAGTTTCTTGAGTGATGGCAGTGACCTCAAATATAACTGTTATGTTTGGGTTAGTTATGTAGACTAGCAAATGTAGGCAAATATGGCCATTATCTCGACACACGAGGAAAACAAGGCCCACGAGACTGATATACAGAGTGTTTAATCTATTCAGTGTAAGTCTCATAGATCTTTTCCCCCATTTGTTGGACTCATTATGGGACTGGTTTGCCTAAGTGTCAAGCTCATGGGCAATATTTGCATAGTTTCCAGCTGGTGGGCCTGTATTGGCCAGTGTAAAGCTGGTGGGTTGTTACAGTATGTCTGCGATGAATGACTCATGGTCCTGGAGTATACAGTCCACAGCTGCGACATCATGGACCATCTTGAAAACTTCGACATACTGTGAGGCCCAACATGCATTCCACATGAAGCAATCCTGTGTATTGCAACTAGCTATTGCCATCCGAGACCTACCCAGGGAATAGATAAGCATTCATGGCAAACCATGGAGAAAGCGGATTGTGCAAAATATTTTGGAGTTCCAATAGGAGGCTCAGCTGGAATCAAATCGCCACAGCAGTTTAAAAAGGTTATACTTCAACCAAAGACTCTCTCCAGACGAAGATACGAGTATCATAAAGTTCAGGTGTTTTGCTACTACATGCCGCTCAGGACTGTCCTGGAATATGCATGCATCATCTGGGATCCATTCACCCAGGTGAAACATCATGAAGTTTGGAATGATCCAGAGAAGATATGCACTCTTTAGCTGCAATGACCATCATATGCAAAACAAGCAGTGTTACAGCCACACTTGAAAAACAAAACAAAGCAAAGCAAAACAAAACTACAATGGCAATCCCTGTAAGAAAGTACAGCACAGGCAAATTCAGCGATGATGTTCTGCATCAAGAACCCCACAATATCCACTCCGCAGGAAGTTGTGGCTCTATTGCTGCATTCTTCAAAAAGGGCAAATGACCCAAAATGTCAGGCATCATTTGCAAGAACACAAAGTAGGCCTACTCTCAAAAAAGGTGGCGGCTACATTCGGCCACTGTCTCTTGTATCTCTTTGAAACACTTCAGGAGAGAGATACTCAATATTCAGCTCTGTTATTAAAGATACATATGTCTCTCTTTTTGTTTTTGCATTTGTTTGTTGTTGTTGTTTTTTTTTTTGCTTCATATAGCTCTTTGGATACCTTCTTTAACCAATTAAGAAAAGGCTCCATGGCAGAATATTACAAGATTACACAGTATAATGAAGAAGAAGAAGAAGAAGAAGAAGAAGAAGAAGAAGAAGAAGAAGAAGGAGAAGGAGAATAGGAAACGAGATCTGTTGTCAATGATGCAGAGCCAATACCAATCAGTTCCATGGCAGATCTTAGTCGGCACTGCAAAGGTTTGGATGTCTCTCTCTGTTGACAAAGGATGTTCTAAAGCTCCAAGTAAGTCCATGGGGTGGTTTACATTGTCTGGGCATAGAGGGTTGGGTTGGGTATATGAGGATATGATGCTTTGTTATAATAATTAGGTCTGAGATATCTGTTTTTTATGTTTGTTTTGACCATCCCGCATGGATCTCCAACGAAAAGGAATGATAATGTGTTAGACCCAGCCGCCACCGTGTTTTTTCAATAGATTTTGATATTACAGAGTACCTGAGAAAAAAGTGACCGCTCATTGTCCTAGATGGAAGTCAAAATTGAACTGTGTGTGGAATACTCTGCATACAATTTGGGACACACACACACACACACACACACACACACACACAGAAAATGCATTTTTTTAATTTGATTTTTATTTCATAAGCAGCTGGCCATTACAAACCAATGAGACCAGACATCAATATTCTTACATTTTGATGCATATCTTTCAATATCCTCCAGAGGTCAGAGGATCATCGCTAATGTTCATGTGAAATGAGTACACGCCTTTTGAATTGCTCACTTTTATTGCTAGAGAAATACACAATACTTCATGTGCATCATGTCAATCATTAAATGTTGTATCATTTTCATTTTCAGTCTTGGATTATTTTTTCTAAGTACAAATAAAATCGTGGCAAAGTAAACAACTTTCACATCAAAATATAAACGGGAATACTAAAAAAGAAATAGATGTAATAACGTGCAAGGCAAATACCAGGCCTACATCATCTTAAGGTATGCAGGTGAAGGAAATCACCTTATTGATAAACAATTTACTTGACTGGGATAGCGACCACTGAACAATATTGTTTCTTAAAACTCTCTCTTCTTTTCAACAAGTGGACTAAAACACATGCACATACCGGGGCATCAGTTTGGAGGAGGGGTGGGGTGGTGGTAGGGATAGTTGACCCCCACCCCATTAAATTCTGAGATGTGGACTATGTTTTGTTGTTGTTAGTTTTTGTTGTTGTTTTTTGCTTTTTGCTTTTTAGACAGAAAACTGCCCAAGTTTTTCACTTTAAGTGTGCATCGGATTGTTAAAATTTAATTCTGAAATGCAAAATCTCCCTTCTGTGAGAGGGGATATCTCCTTTCGATAGACTCCTTCCCTCTGCTTGGTTCCTTCCACAGATATAACATACTTTGGGGAATGATAATTTCCCTTATTCTATGAAAAATGTTTTTAAGAGATATTTTTATTTGAATTCCAAAGATGAAAAGGCTTTCCTATATGCACGATTGTTCATTTTGGAGGGCAAGAGGCATTTGCCCCGCCTCCCGAGAAAATATGGGAGGGGGAATGGTGGGGACATAAAACTTTGCCTCCAAGTATTTCCTGAGATGGAGATTTTTTTCTTCACTTTTTTGACAGAAAATGAATTGTCACTGAACATTTCAGCTATAGTATGCACCAGATTAAAAGGCAGAATCTCTTTTGCATACCCCCTCCCCCATACTATCTTTCGTTATGTCCCCTTCCATATACGCTCAGTGCTTTTGTCCCATTTTTGTTCTATATCATCACAATGTACTAGATCTTTAATTTCAGTTCCGACATATTAAAGAAAATCCCTCTTGTTGGAGGGGGTAGTGTATCTTTCAATTAACAATCCCTCCTCGGTTTCTACCCTTAGATTTGGTACACTCCTTTTACTGATAATTTCCCAAATATTCCATCATAAATGTGTATACTAGATTTTTTTTTTTTACATTTCTATTCTTACTGCATAGGCTCCCTCGAATGGGAAGGATTGGGGGACAGCCCCTTTCATACCCTCCTCTCGCTGTATCAACCTCTCCTCCATGCATTGATTATGACTAGACATTTGGGTTTGGACTTTTTTTTTCAAAATGGTAGTTCAACCAAGAGTGGCACGAGATCATTGAATTGCAAACAAAAGAATGCAAAAGCTCCACAATGTGGGAGGGGGATACCTCCACCCACATCCTTCTGTCGATTGGTCTCCCTCCATAGATGGCTGACTTACTACACCTTTTTGATACAAATTTCGAGGTATTCCTTCAAAAGTGCCTGTATGCCAGGTCGTTGAATCTCATTTCTCAAAATACAAGAGCTCTCTCGAATGGGAGTGGAATACCCTACCCTCGCCAACGCTGCGCTTGCTGGGTTCCCATCCATATAGACTTGGTACACCTTGGTGATCCGTAATTTTCCAAATATTCCCCAAAACGTATGCATCAGATTCTTAAAAAAAAAAAAAAAAAAAGAATTCGTCTTTGGGAGGAGGGTAGGTGAGATGCGCCCACACCCCATCAACTTCCGTATAAGTGATGACGCACACATTAAACAAGAGCTACACTGAATCACTGATTTCAGGTCTAAACCTGCAAAAATCCAATCCCCCACCCACATCCTCCCCCTCCCCCTCCGCTTCATTCCTTTGCACCATGAACTTATGCTTTTACATATTTTCCAAGTTCCCCCCCCCACGTGAAAACAGATCGACACCCCTTGCTCTGTGCACATACCCGACTTAGATAATTACCTGAAAAGTTCTGCGGAATGAGTAGCCACTTTTTTGGTAACAGAAATGCATGGTTTGTAAGCCCTACATTATAAACAATTATTAACTATTAACTATCGCAATATCAATATTAACATCCTCACATTTCATTCGAGGTATTTGACCTTGTGTGATTTTGTAGGTGAACGGTAATGGCTCGTTAATAAACAGGGCCTACGAGTGCTCTCTAGAACATCATCATGTTTACCATTGATGATGCCAAACTATTCTGATACTTTGAGGTCATTGACCTCTCGAGATCATCAGAGGTCAAAGGCAGAAACTCGTCTGTGTGCCTTGGAATATGAAGACGATGTCATTGTATACAGATATGCTTGTTTTGTACATCTTTACCATGTTTGACCTTTCACCAATGATGTCATACTTCAATATTCTGATATTCTGAGGTCATTGACCTCTCAAGGTCATCAGAGGTCAAAGGTAGAAACCTGTCTGCTCTTTAGAATATGAAGACAATTTCATTGTAAGACAGATATGCTTCTTTTGTACATCTTAACAATGGTTACCATTAACCAATGACATCACAGATCAATATAATATTATGAGGTCATTGACCTCCAAAGGTCATCAGAGGTCAAAGGTTAAAACCTGTCAATGCTCTGTGGAATCAGAAAATGGTTTCCCTGAAGTATAGATGCATGTTTAGTGAATCATAACCACATATATCATTCACAAATGTCTAAAAACATCGATATTTTGATATTTAAAGTTCATTGACCTTTGGAGGTCATCAGAGGTCAAAGGTAAAAACCTGTCAGTGCTCTGTTGAATCTGGAAATGATTTCTCTGTGGTATAAATGCATGTTTAGTGCAACATAACCACATATATCATTCGCAAATGTCTAAAAACATCGATTTTCTGATATCTGAAGTACATTGACCTCTGGAGGTCATCAGAGGTCAAATCACACTTACCTCCCGATCTTAAAATAAATCTTATGGTATGTACTAACACTGGTGAAAGTTTCATGCTTTAGTCAAATTTTGCACAATTCACGTGATTTTGAGGGCTTATCTGCTCTACTATTCCATTATATATCTGCCTATCTTTTCTGTCTCTCTCTCTTTCTCACTAATTCCACCTCTGATTTTCCTCCCCCTATGTAGACCTTGTAAATTTCTTCACGTCATGTTAATTGTCTACTGTATTGATTAACCTGAGAGGTGGTGAGTAAGGAATTAAACCCTTCGAAGCCATGATAAACGAAAAACGCTTATGAATATATGTTACTGCCGTATCAGTCATACAACCGATTCCCGTTAGAACGAAGTCCCCTGAATCGAGCGACAGTTTTTATCTTATTTTATTTTATTTCGGTTTTATTTCCACAAGGTAGTCTCATCAAGACCAGCAGGTGCTGCTCTTCCAGAGAGCCCTACCCATGATAAAGATACATAAATATTCATCTTAACTCAAAAATAACATTCATACATCATTGAACAGTAAACATTAAAATCTACACACTTGTTTACTCATCAAAATACAATCAGTCAAAATCAAATCAAATCATCTCAAGAAATATATTTGTTTACATAAAATAGGAGTAAAATATAAGCCCGACAGTTTTCTGTGAACACCGCAAAAACAATAAAAAGGAAAATCAATCAAACAAACAAACAAACATACATACAGAAGGGATAAAGCTGTGGCCTGAAGTTCTACTTCGTTGTAACCGGTTTTTCGCTATAACCATGTTCGATATATTAGTGAAGGGCACTGTACTATACCGGTGCAATGCATTCTTTTAGCCACGCGTATTAGAGTTATACGTTCGGACTCCTGAAATAAATACACGTAGATGGGTAAAAGATGGAAGAGGTAAATAATTGAGAATAAGAAGGGAAAGTTAAAATGGAAGACATGGCCGGGAATTCAGAACAACAGAATGACTGAATCAGGGCAGGCAAAGACACGATTGTTGTATTTTGTATCATTTGCTGTAACTGTATGATTATCGACAAGTTTGCCACACTTATTAAAGTCAAATTATTTCACAGACTAGATGCTGCTGACTGAGAAGAACGACAAGGTTTTACCCTTTTTGTGGCAAATGGCTGCTTTTCAGAACGGGTCCAACCAAATAAAAATACTGTCGCATACTTACATGAGCATATAAACGACAACAAAGGTTTGAAATGTAAAAATCAATATCACTTTTTGTTGACGGAGTCTGTGTGATCTGACTTGCCGATCAGTTGCATTTATGTCTTGTTCATTCATGGCATGTTTGTCGTTTGTTTATTTATTGTAGTAGTCCCCTCCATTTCCAACATTTTTAGAGGTTATTATATTTGTCTCGAAATTTACTAATGAACAGTGTTCATAGTTTGTTTTTCATTGCATTGTTTTGTTTTCATGTGTACTCAGAAGTTGTAATCATTCTGTGTTGTAAATGAAATGAACAGAAATGAAATGAAATGGTAGGTTAGTTAATTAGTAACAGATTAACACTAATACTTGTCGACTGCTTTATCTTCTGTCATTCAATAATTCAACAATTTCTGTTTGTATGTGTGTATGTGTGCGTGTGTGTATGTGTGTGTTTGTGTGTGTGTGTGTGTGTGTGTGTGTGTGTGTGTGTGTGTGCGTGTGTGTGTGTTTGTGTGTGCGTGCGTGTGAATGTTTGTCCTTTTTTTCTTCTGCTTTCAAGAGGTAAAGAGTTTTTTGCCCATTCGTTGCCCTTCTGATTACCACAACACACCGGAGGGGGAAATGAAGTGAGACAGATTCAACCGAACAAGAAGTAGAGAAGATAAGGATTTGGACAAGCGGATGCAAAAAACGGAAGAACTAGTCGTAATTTATGTTGGTAAGCAAGGAAAGGGTGGGAGAACTAGCCCGTTGACGTAGTCAGAAATCTAAGGCGTTTTATGTATTTAAACAGTATTATCTTTACCTATTATATCTTTTGTCGTTAAGAGTTTTACATTATTTTAGCATCATTATCGTTTGGTATGATTGTAACACAGCTGTCATTATCAATGAGCTATGATTGAAAACAAATATTAACAAAAAACTACCCTTATAATCATTACACACTTCCCGATTTTATAGTCACGCATATAATTGATTTGTATATCTTAAATTTATACATAAGTACAAAAAACGTTATGAAAGAGTTCGATTGTTTGATTTGTAATGTATATTTGTGTATTTATTTGTATTTCTGTCATTATTACATGCATGCACACTGATAGTGACAGAACATAGGCTTTTTGGACATTTCTGGCGCGGGCCTGATAGGATATACGTAAGTAAACCTCTGTTTCATAACTTCAGAGTATGAAAATAATCGATTGATTGACGATAATCAATACAAGCTTTATTGTCATCATCATAATCATGGTCATTCTCATCACCTTTATTATTGTCATTATCATTATTATCATTATTATTATTATTATCATTATTATTATTATTATTATTATTATTATTATTATCATTATCATGATTATTGTCATTATTATCATCATTCTAATTGTCACCATCATCACCACCATCATCATGATTACTGTCACTACCATTATTATACTGGTGTTATCGTTATCACCACCCCTGGAGTGCACTGTAATATACTGGTAATCGTTCAGCCGCGCATATCAGATAGGCCTGTATACCTTCGGACTCCTGAAATAAAGTCAATGAGTAAAAGAGAGAGATAGAAAAAGATAGGCATAATAACAACTATTTATGTTGAGTTTTGTTTGTTTGTTTGTTCGATTTACTGCTGGATGTCTCCATGCTCTTCTCAGTGTCTCTACATGACCAAAAGCCAGGAAACCTTCGAATATCAGGCAAGAATCTAGGATATACCAATTCAAACATAAGCGGGACAAAAAGGACAAACATTCACACACACGCACACACACACACATACACATACACATACAAAGGTTGTGTTCGTTATAACTGGTTCTGGTAAAGATAGCAATATGAGAAACCTTGGCAGACGCTTCAAAACGGAAACCAGACCAGTCTACAACAACAACAACAACAACTCTGAATGCTGTTATCGGGTAATACCATGTCTTCGTCATTGGCCCATTTGTGTGTGTGTGTGTGTGTGTGTGTGTCCTTACATAGGTTCGTGGAAAGCACCTCCCCCTTGACTCTGCCAGAATGATAATAGTTAATTCGAGTGGAAAATTTCCAAAGTAATGCAGACATATTTCATATTGGAGTTCAAAGTTTCTAAAAGATTACCCATCAACCGATAGAATAGATTTGGAGATCATGACAGGACTTAGATTTAGTACTGACCGTACAGATGAGTGATCGTTCTTTGTTATTTAGATACAGCAGAAAAAAAAAACAAAAAAAAAAACAACCTCGAAGCATGTTATTCTCCCTGACGTAAAAGAATCATGACGTAAAGGGACGCCACTCCACTTTAATTTGACTAGGAATCAAAAAGAAAAGAAAAAAATTGAATGCTAGAAGTTCCATTAAAATCCAGCATATAAAACAAGAACATTTTGATTCATCCCCTCGACTTAAAAAACAACAACAAACAAACAAACAGACAGCGAAACGCCTCATAATGACATAAACGAATCAAAATGAGCAATGATACTTTAACCTCACTTTAATAATCACTCATTAATTTGTGAAATAATCTTATTTGAATCACGTTTTCATTGTTTTCATTGCCACTAACTGTGTTAGTACGACGCCACAATAGTTTGATGCGGAGAATGTAACTTTGTTTGCTTTTTTTTTTCCATAATCATGTCAGGAAAAGGAATTAATTGAAAACTTGTGTACTGGTAAATTGGAGGCTGTAGAGCCCGCAAATGTCAAAATCGACCACTAATGTCAAAATAACCACAAATGATGATGATATTATGACTTCCCCAAGTTCGCATTATTTGACTTAGACCAAGACCACTGTTTTGGGAAGAAATACTACATGAAATTGAAAACCCCTAAAACTTTCTTTATTCCATGTTCTATTCTATTGAAACTTCTTCCGTTCCCATGTTCCAATTTTACTCTATCCAGTAAAGTCAGCTTGATTTATACGTATAACTCCAATTTAAAGGAATTTACATTTTGTGGTTACTGAAGATTGTACAGAGATATTGTGTTTGGTATTAAAGAAAAAAATATTTCCGTTAGGTTGTGAAATCGAAATTATTTTTGTTTTATCTAGCATCCTATAATAGAGCTGTTTACATACATGCATTTGGCTAAATCAACCCTTTCAAAACAAAACGGACAAATAAGATAATAATCAGATGGGCTCAGCACACGTGCACACACACACACGCACACACACGAATAAAAAAACAACTTTATTTGAAAGAGAGCTGTTCAGTGTGCGCAGTTTGGCTACTTAATTGAGAGATGCCTTTGTAGAAATATTGATTTCACGCAGCGCTTTACAAACTCGAAGCGATTATTTCCTAAGAGAACATCGACAAAGGTTTCACCGACTTTTCAATTCCTAATCGCGTAATTGCAGTTTACTACGTCACGGCTTTTGATTGTGACGTAGGAGTACGTCGAGGAAGTTATATCGCATTAAATGTAATGACAGATTATGAAAAGAAAAGATCCTTCAAGATTACGCCGTGGTCAAGTGATTCTGCTATCAACGTGGCATCGAAGTGACCCCAAAGTAAACATTATTTATGTCTCCTTTCCTCTTGATCAAAATCGTCGACGATGCGGGCCACAGCGATTCTTAAAATCAGTCAATCTTGAAGAAGGTATAGGTGAGAGATGCAAGGAAGGAGAGAAGAATGAAAGAGCAGGGAAGAGAATAAGAGGGAGAAGAGGAAGAAGAGATTAAGATGGAGAAAGAAAGAGAGGGAGATGAGGGAGTGAGATAAATCAGAGCGATCAGAGAAGAGAACAAGAGAGGATATTCTATTTTAGTAGACCAAGCTTTGAATTGACAAAACGCCATAGAAATACCCGAAGAATGTAAATGTGTGCAACAGTTTTTACATTGCGGATATCCACAGCTCGACGGTTTCGATGTCTTATCAAGATCAGTTATAGCATTCTTAATCTGTTCATCGATGAAGGTATTTCGCTCTGTATTCTTCTTGTACTATTTTTCTGTGTCTCGTGTCCCCTCTCAATCAAAATAACAGCTTCGATAATGTCGTATAATATACATATGTACATTATTCATTTCTCTCTGTACATACAATTGTAGATTACTCTAAACATAATGTGTATGAATGTATAATAATTATACAAATATTGTATCTATATAAAAACAAAACGAACAAAGGGGAAACTGACCATGAACAAAAATATGATTTGACAGTGAACATTTTGAGCAGGGAAAATGGGCTTCCATCGGGATTCGAACCCGAGAACTCCGGGCTGCTGGATTGGTACTCAACCGACTGAGCTATAGAAAGCCCTGGTATAATAAACATAATACAATGCATATAAATATACAAGAGGGGGGGGGGGGGAAGATGAATAATTTTTGCTTAGAGTTTTACCTCCTCGTATTCCTTTCTCCTTGATTCATCAATATCATCTAACTCACGACTGCAACAGAAGTGAAAAGGATTGGTGAATAAGACAATCGATCAGTAGTGACATAAGAATCTTAGAAAAACTCTGTCAGCCCAGACAGACAACTCCTCTTGTCAGACTGCGAAATACTTTTTAGATCGATATGACATGAGATTAAATCCTCAAGAAAAAGGTAAGTTTAGTTATATCGAACTGCTACAGTAGCCAAAACCATTGAACGTTTTTACGTACCGAGTCTGAAGATCATTTTCGGGTCTTTTGATACCAGTTTTGATTCAAACAGGAAACGAGATTCCCCGCGGGTTTGAACAGAGTAGAGGTTCCTGTACCATCCCTTTCGCCTGCTGACCCAGACTGACCTCGATTTAGGGAATCCCTTCACTACCACTATCCCAAAATCCTCTTCATAATGTATGTTAGTATTTTGCTCATGAGATTGAAAGAGTTAGTCTATACGCGACTCGAATGACTAGGGGAAATATCTCGAGGGGTTCAATGTTGCCAGGATTATTATGACTTAAGTAAGCCTGTGTGATTTCTCTATTATTGTGTTTTGCCAGTGGTTTCAAAAATTAGATCTATTCTTAAGACGAGTCCGAATTATTCTCAATCATACGAATCCATATTACGTCACTTTTGCATGGTTTTCATATTACTTATGTAGGATGCAATAAAGCTTGTAACATTTGCACTCTCGCGGAGGCCAGATTTACTGTTACATCACTCTGGCTTTAAGTCCAGACCTTGGGTGTCCAGACGAACTTCTCTCTAAGAGTTCATCTCTTTGATTCTTGCGATAACGCAGGGTTACATTAATCACACACATGTAGTTTGGACACATAAGAGTCATTATTTGCTTTCTGTAGGCTTGCTCAAGTTGAGGAATAGCAAAATAGAACAGATTTGTTTTTGTTTTTGTTTTACAAACAAAACGTAATGTACACTAAATAGGTCAATTACGGAGAGACTATGTTGTCTTTAACCATAATGCACGTCAATCCATATTAGTTAGCTGTGCTTATCATTCGTAACTTAGTAAACATGTAAAATCTTACAATGTTCGTTTGAGAAGAGAATTTAAAACAGATGACATATGAAATATTACTGTATACTTCACTCTGTTGCTTGTTTTGTTTACTTCGGGGTTTTGTTTTGTTTTTACAAACAACACATAATGCACATTGAATATGTCAATTACGGAGAGACTGTGTTGTTTTTAACCACAATGCACGTCAATCCATTACCTGTGCTTATCATTCGTAAATTAGTAAACATGTAAAACCTTACTAGGGCCTATGTTCATCTGAGAAAAGACTTTAAAACTGATACGTTGATACATGATATACTGCGTCATTCTATTGCTTGTTTTGTTTACTTCCTTTGAGTCAATGCCGAACTGATCAATATTAGTTCGGAGAAGTTGTCTGGCGTCTGTATCTCAATCTAATCATCTCATATCAAGGGTGTGACATGTGATTGAATGCTTTATGCAGGGAGCGGCTCCTTTACACCTCTCCCAGGGACAACCCTGGTATCCCTTTTCTCACTTTCTTGGTATCTACTTCTTCTGCCGGTGCATTCAAAGTTACCCGAATGTACAAGGATGGAAAAAGAAGAAGCTGTTCGAGATATCGATCGGTGACAACACATAAAGGTCCCGGGGCGCGCCTCCCCTATTGTCCGGCGCTCACACCCGTTTCCATTCGGTCGTGTCCCATGAAAACGTCACAGGGATTAGGGGGCGTTCTGTACACCCTTCTCTCGAATTCAATACACGATAGAGTGCCCCTAGCCGGTAGGAGCTGTCCAGTAAAGCATCGATTCGTTGCACTGGACCCTGACTTTGCTCCCATATATTGATCCACTCAAGGCAGAAACTGCTGCTGCCTGTGTAAAAGGCGTGAAGTCGTGAAAGTGTCTGGCAAACGGGACATGTAGCTTGTTTATTGTAAGACGCCACCGAGTAGACCTCACTCAAATTATCTTGTTGCAGTATCATCTTTTCTATGGACACTGCATCAGCCTTCAGCCTTCTCTTTTGAAGCGTCCATCCAGCAAAATATTCAGACTTTTTTTTTAAGTACTGCAATTGTCGTTTAAACGTTAAAACCTCGTGGCGCAAGGCTGTCTGCTGAGAAGGCAGGGTATTTCTTATGTAATGAGAAGATCGCCTCAGCGAATCGCTCGGGAGAAGAAAAACAAGTCTTGAAGAGTGAACGTCAACTAGCCGTCCTATGCTGGCAAGGAGAAAAATGATTCTCTGAGCTGTAATCCTCGCGTAACAGATCAACGAGAGGCTTCTAAGTTCTTGCCACTTTCGCCTTCTATAGGACCAGGACCTCTAAATCCATGAGAACAATCATCCTTTACGGCAATGACAAACAGGAGCTCGCCTATTTGGTGTTTGTGCCGGGCAAACATACAACTCTCTTGACTTCGCTTGCAGCAAGAAATCACGAAGTCTCACAGTGGTACTGTGCTTTACGCCGCAGTGGAATGTCCTCATCTCTGAATCCTTCCTCTGAACTGCCGTAGACTAGGTAACAAGGTGAGGTGAATATTCTGTGAAGTTTTGCAGGAATTTGAATAAACTTTGGGTATATCATGAATAAGATACTCATCTGCTCGCCGCAGGAGTTTACTACTGTTATGATCCCCCCTCCAAAAAAAGAAAAAAAAAAGGGGGGGGGGGTCCGTTGTGTTAAATCTTCCCGTCAGGAAGGATGTCATGAGGCAGGCACTGGAAGAGAAGGTGGGCCTACAAGTCAATTAACAATCCTTATTGCTACACAACCTCCATACAAAGAATGCATTTTCTGTTTGAATTTAAGTATCAGGCGATAGCTATTCGTAATGTGACAAAATTAGCTTGCCAATTGTACGCGATGTCCTCGTGTGCTTATAGAGGTACAGTCGAAGGACGTACGTACATGATGTAAGGTGAGGCAAACACTCGAAGAGAAGGTACAAGTCAAGTAACAATCTTCATTGCTACAAAACCTTAATATGAAGAATGATTTACGAAGGTTAAAGAAAAATGAAATTTAGCGTGACGGTATTTTATGGAAGATTTGTGACGCAGGGTCATGATATTATCACCTTATTCTCATGTGCACATTTCATTCCTACACTAATTTCACCGTGTTCTGAGAACGAGTAAATCTGTGTAAATTTCTCATTATAAGTCCGATTTCGATGATGAGTAAACGCCTGCCGATCTGTTGGTTTGAATGTAAGGGAATTAACTTGCACGATGGATGGATTTACATTTTTTAATTGTCGGCGCATGCATAATTAGTTTTTGTTTTGAACAATAAGATTGTTTGGTTCTCCCTCATTGGAATTATCACCACTCATTGCAACTAAAACAGATAAAGTGGTGCCACTTGTTTATTTATTATCATTATCCTGTTCTAAATGGATAGTGTCCGCCTAAATAAAAACCGTCACTGTATAGGAGCGAATTCTGAAAACGTGTTCCTTTAAGTCGTAGAAATAAGCTGACATTATTTTTTAATTGAAACATAGTGAACATTTTACCCGAACTGGTATGCGTTGTGATAAAATCAGTAGAATTTATGTACTACAATTGTAACACATTCTGTTTGTTTCAATGTGCACGACTTGATTATTATGATCCCAACTTAGATTCTAAATTTGCAACCTCATTGTGCATCTTTCTGTCCATACACAGAAGCGATCATGCCATCAAAAGACAGTCGAAATACGAGAACTTGATTGTAACTAGATATAGCGATGTGGAATCACACACATTTCTTGTGGCTGCCGTGTCTTCATCTTTCGCTTTGTTGAAATATGCAATCTTCTGTTTGTTTGTTTGTTTGTTCTTTATTCATATACCGTTGTATCAATTTTGGAAAAACATCAACAGAGTACTGGACAATTAATTGACAATGGAACCATGGCAGTAGTTTCTCAACTGAGTAGTACTGTTTATGCATTCACGCACCCTGTATGTTGGACGTGTCGAATGAAATTCATCTTGAAAACGAAACGTTGATTTAACTGTGTAGTTATTATAAGCAATTCTAAAATGCTCTATTCTTCGTGTCTTGTCAATTACCTCGAAACCAACAGTATTCTTTTCTCTCAACCTTGTGCTTATGGCCATCTATTTTGCTGTTCAGCGATTCCATGACTAATTTGTTGTAGGACGCTTCAATCCAAGTTCTGTAGCTTAGAAGTAAAAATGAATTTTCCTTCATTCATCATTAATGCAGGTTTACAAGTGGCTCTATTGGATTAAGCAGCCTGGATCTTGAGCCGTCTTTGGCGAAAACAGGATAAATAACAGCCATGGGATCTGTGGACCTCCCCTCACAAATAGGTCCTGTGATGATCTTTACGATTGCCCCCTAATAAAGGAACGGTTAAAGTGCCAAAGGACTTGCTACTATTCCATGTAGGCCTCCTGCTTGTTACTGCTTATACTCGTATTGCTAGAAGCCACGATGGCAATGAAAGCAGATTTTGATGTTGACATGACTGAGCTTGGAGACAGATGGGGCACACAAATCTCAGATAATCTTGAAGGACAGGTAACTGATATGACATTGTGTTCTCTTAACAAAGGACAAAATGTATGCCATAATGCGACAGACGATGTCGAATTCTTGTCGAGCCGTCTTCCGAAATCTAGAAGACCAGGTAGGTCATATCGGCCTGCACAGATTGAAATGCCAAGGACTGAGTGTTACGAAGATAACCAATTTCGGACATCGTCATCGTTGGCGTCATCATCCTCGATGTCTGCGACGACGATGAAGTTGTCGATGAAAGAACATCCCAACGATGATTCCAACGATCTACAGCGAACGTCTTCTACTAGTAGCCTCATGAGTCCTGGATTCACGCCATCAATGATTAGCCCTCGAAGTCCTCGAATTCCACGACGCCTGAAGCCTATCAGTCGGTCTCAGTCGGAGGACACCCCATCAACGACCACTTCTCAAAGCAGCGACAACCATCACGACGACAAAGATGACTTTGATGGCAGCGAAGACGACACAATTTTTTTCGCAAACCATCAAAACCCACTCCCCTCGTCTTCCACCATCTTCAGACAAGTGTTGACTGACCTTCACGATCGTCCAACATCATCCCTGGACCTCCAGAGTCCAGGAGATTTGATGGTGAGGCGCTCCTCTCTCGCAGTAACAGGACTGCTATCTGAAGTCACCATCGAAGAGGAGGATCCTCGTGATATGGGCATGGATATAGAGCTAGAAACGCTTGACAACTCTCAGGCCAGGACTAAAGCACAGGAAACCCAACAGAGCACCAATGATGCCGACAAAATGAATAAGTTCAGCACATCTAAAAAGAATCCATTGAAGAACGTTCGAGGCGGTACCCCTCGCAATATTAGGAGCAAACCACCAATTCTCTACATCAATGCGGAGGACAATCCCTCAAAAGTCCTCTTATCGCCGCGGAGTTGTCAATCTGGATCGGTCGCACGTTCTTGGAGCGAATCCGACAGCGTTGATAATCTACAAAGCGATAGATCGACGAGAGTTCAAAGGGATCGAAGCGCAATCAAATCTCGCCAGTCCAGCGTACATCCACCCTTGATGGAAAGAGACTGTTCAAAAAATGAAGCTGAAATTTCTCAGGAGAAAGCCAGGCGGAAAACGACTGGTGACCAACCGATAAAAAACCACGCAGCTGGTTTCTCAAAGACCAATCAAAGCTCCATCCCAAAAATCAACATGAAAACTGCAGGCCAGATCTCAAAGTAAGTCTCATGAAGGATTTTAGATACCCAGGAATATCCTTTAATTTGTTCTCTGAACTTATCACATTGAGATAATAATACGCCCAAATCCTGTTTGCAATTGATTACGTTCAATACACCACTCTTCGTAAGAAAATAAACAGGAGAGGCCTTATTGTGAACTCTTTTGGTTTTTCTTTCCTATGACACGAAGATAGGTGCATTCTACAACACGATTTTCATGTGCTATTCACAGGTATTGTGCAATCATAGGGGTATGGAACCACTCTGATATAATGAACATGCTATGTTCATTATAAAGGCATCTGCACACCGAACACGGTGACAGCAATGGTCGGTTACAATATCACCTCCCCGCTCATAATTTTGTTACAAAATAAATCTTCAAATGCTGAATGTGCTGCACTTAATCTTAAATATGGGTACAATTTTTGGTGATTTTGCATCAAAATTATTGATTTTTAACAGAACCAGACATGGCTCCTTATGGCGCGCCATAGCAAAAATCGGGCAGTTGCTGTTTCCGTGTTAGATTGCGGAGGCCTCTTGACAGACCCTGTTCTAGTCCTGTCTAGTGGTAACGTTACTATGATGTTTGATCTATGATATGATGCCCCTTTCAACCCAGGTGCAACAATGCTAAAGTATTAACGATGGCAAGGCCTTCGTGGAGAATCTTGTCCACGCACAAGGGACTACGGTATCCGCTGTGAATGAACATTAATATAATGAAAAGTTATCATCAGTACTTCTTTTTTTTTTCATTATACTATATTCGTTTGTTCAATGTACCACGATCTTTGTAATTGATGTCTAAATACTTTTCTGCATCGCTTCTAAAACCAGGTTCATCGCAGCAGCTGCCGCGTCCCTTTCCGCTCCGGGTCTCAACAAGAGCCAGAAACTCCTTCCGTCCTCCGACAATCTGGAACGGCTTCCGGTCCTGGACCCAAGCGGTCGCCTGCTTCAGCGGAGACGCGACGAATCGATGCGGATGGTTCGGCAGGCCGTCGACTTGGAAACCTCGGAGGAGACGTCGGAGGTGTACAGTTGGGACGAGTTGCGGAACTGCCGCTATCTTAGAACGAAGAAGCGTGCCAGAGATTCGCGGAGAAACAGCTTGCTCGGATTCAATGAAATCTAATTTCATGATTACAATTACGAATGGACAAGTTTGGAAAAGACTTTATGGAATAAGATCATAATTTTGAGTTGGTCCATGTTGTCTTTCTGTGTTCTTAAAACCGTGGCTTCGATGGCTGCAAACCTCTCCAAACTGTTTATATTATAGTTGCATAGTAACGCAAGCAAAATGGAAATTTTATTAAACATCATAGCAATCTTTGAAAGATGAAATCACCAGTGCGAGAAATTACAGACGCCTGTAGTCTCGACTTTTTTTTTTTCACCTTTACATTCCATAAATTGGTGTCTTCGAGAATAACCTTAATCACACGTTGGAAGAACGCGCATTGGAGTTTTGGGGATGGAAATCCAATAGTCCTGTCCAAGAAAACATGCAGGGAATGAAAAAAAAAATGATGATACGGTTACGTTTTTCAATGTCTCTAATTTGATGTTGATTTGATTACATGGAAACTCCCATTTTGAGGGAAAAATTACTAATTCAACATAAATCAGAAATGGATGTGACGATCACTTGACGATACAATAGATATTTGGATCAATATTAAAAGTCACACTAACGACATCGTTACCTTTTTCAAACATCCGAAACGAATTATAATGGAAGATTACGTTCATAGGATTCAGGGATATCCCCCTCGATTTCCCAGATCAAAAAGAATTAAAAAAATTAACATGTGTGTTAAAATCCCCTGTCAGTGAAGACCTGTATTGATTTCCTGTCATGTTCCTCGTCTAACATTTGTTTAAAGTCGATACGGAAGCCGAGTGAAAGATCGGAAGTACTTAACTTTCCAAGGTCAACAAAATTCACCTGTTAGTGGTCTAGCGTCTCACCTCATCACAAAAAAAAAGTTTAAAAAGAGGGGGAAGACCAAAGCATTTAAGCGATATTCTAAAATATTGCCAGCAATATCCTCACAAGCCGAAGTGAAAGATTGGAAGTACTTAACTTCCCAAGGTCAACAAAATTCACCTGTAAGTGGTCTAGCGTTTCACCTCATCAAAAAAGTAGTTTAAAAAGAGGGAGGAAAACCAAAGCATTAAAGCAATATTCTACAATATTCCCAGCACTTTCCTCACAAGCCGAAGTGAAAGATTGGAAGTACTTAACTTCCCAAGGTCAACAAAATTCACCTGTTAGTGGTCTAGCGTCTCACCTCATCACAAAAGTAGTTTAAAAAGAGGGGGAAAACCAAAACAATTTACCGATATTCCACAATATTGCCAGCAATGTCCTCACAAGCCGAAGTGAAAGTTTGGAAGAACTTAACTTCCCAAGGTCAACAAAATTCACCTGTAAGTGTACTAGCGTTTCACCTCATCAGAAAAGTAGTTTAAAAAGAGGTGGGAAAACCAAAGCATTAAAGCAATATTCTACAATGATCCCAGCACTTTCCTCACAAGCCGAAGTGAAAGATTGGAAGAACTTAACTTCCCAAGGTCAACAAAATTCACCTGTTAGTGGTCTAGCGTTTCACCTCATCACAAAAGTAGTTTAAAAAGAGGGGGGAAAACCAAAACACTTAAGCGATATTCTACAATGTTGCCAGCAATATCCTCACAAGGTCAACAAAATTCGGTTGCTAGTGTTCTCACCTCATCACGAAAGTAGTTGAAAGAGGGGAAAACCAGGCCATTTAACCGATATTTCACAATATTGCCAGCAATATTCTCACAGGCCAAATGAAAACTTGAAAGTACTTAACTTCCCATGGTCAACAAAATTCGGCCGTTAGTAGTCTAGCGTCTCACCCCATCACAAAGGAGGGGGAAAACCAGACTATCTAAGCAACATTCTACAATTATTGTCAGCAATGTTCTCACAAGCCGAGCGAAAGATTTTAAGTACTGAACTTCCCAAGGTCGAGAAATTTAGCCGTTAGTGGTCCATCGTCCCAACTCATCTCACAAGAAGGTGAAAGAGGGGAAAAACCAGGCCATTTGAGTGATATTTCGCAATATTGCCAGCAATATTCTCACAAGCCAAATGAAAACTTGGAAGTACTTAACTTCCCATGGTCAACAAAATTCGGCCGTTAGTGGTCTAGCGTCTCACCCCATCACAAAGGAGCGGGAAAACCAGACTATTTAAGCAATATTCTACAATTATTGTCAGCAATATTCTCACAAGCCGAGTGAAAGATCGAAGGTACTTAACTTCCTAAGGTCGTAAAATTTGGCCGTTAGCAACTGGTTAGTAGTCAATCGTCTCACCTCATCATATAAGAAGGTGAAAGAGGGGTAAAAACTTGGCCATTTGAGTGATATTCTGCAATATTGCCAGCAATATTTCAAGCCAAACCTTAAGTTCGTCATGTTAACATTAGTTATGTCATTATGATTATCTTTTAAAGAAGATGTTAATCATTGTGGCCAGATGATAACAAATTCAAGTTGATCAATTCATTGTCTCATGATGGGTGGTAAATGGGAGGTTTATAACGTACAAAAACAAATTTTTTGCAAAGTTATTCATACCTTTTTTTTTTATTTTGCCAATTTCTAATAAAACAAGAGATTAACATTGTCACTCGGGATTGCTTTGATACCTTACACAATGTCAAATAAAAAATCATTATATTTCATTTACTTAGCATACAAACGAAGTGCATCATTTTAAAGGCATTACATTCTTTATCTAAAATCGATCAATAGTCATCAATATTGATCACAAACCATTTGTTTGTAATACCGGCATTCAATGCACTGAATTGTTTCCAGCAATTCTTACGTAAAAAACAACAACAAACAAATAAATAATAATAGAGTAATTAAAGATAGTCAAAAACCAAGAATTCTCAATATTTCTATTGCTATGGGAATGAAGTCAAATCTAAATTTAATTGGTATATGACAACTGAATACATCAAAGTGACACCGGAGCATGACCATTCCATCATTATCTTACTAGAAAAAGCAAGGAAAATGTTCAAAGGTATGAATAATTTTTGCAGACAATGGTGTATAATATATATATATATATATATATATATATATATATATATATATATATATATAGAGAAAGAGAGAGAGAGAGAGAGAGATACTACTATACCCAAGGGATATACCCAATCGATGTATACCCAGCGGATATATGTATGTATACATGTATATGTATGTATATATATATATATATACATATATATATATATATATATATATATTATTCATCCATTCATTCATTCATTCTTTCATTTATTTACTTATTATTCATTAATCTATCTTATATGGGTATATGTGTGTGTGATGATGATGTAGTGTATAATGTGTATGCAAATAATAATTAAAAAAAAAGGAATGCGATACCGGTACAAAAAAATGTTGACAGATTCCGTACAGTTGGATGGGGAGTAATCCTCCCCCAACTCGGCCACTATAGCTTCGCCCCTTTGCCATCAGGTTAATCCCCCCTTGTCATTGATTTTGAAAACTGATCGAAGATCGACATATTATGTGGCTATCTTCTAAAGAGGAGTAAGTATACCATTCTTCGTAGAACTAGTAATGAAAAACTAGCCCGTGTTCTTTCCTGTTACTATTAACAAAATTACCATATCACACAAACTATAGCTTTACACACATTTTACACTTTCTATGATAAAGTCGATTTACTTCTGTCATCAACATCACCAAGTGTCTTTTAGATAAAACAACATACCAGCCGATTAAGATTTCGCCATATCACGATATTACAATATCACGCATCGTTCAGAATTTTGAGATGAATTAAATTCTTCCATCGTCAAAATCTTGGGTCTGTTTCCTTGTGACCTTGAGGGGCGCCAAAAGTTGCACAGTCATTGTCGGTAGATGCCATGTATATTGATTTTCCTTCTGCTTGATTTTAATCGAGGAAGTGGGAAGTTCTATAGTTTTCTTCCGTAAACGATGGATTCTAGGCTTATTTCTTGCATGTCTTAAAAGACCAAAAATATAAGCAGACTCTTCATTTCCGGCAAGTAATGCCCTTGGCTCAAAAAAGGCCGATCTCTTATATAACAAAACAAAAAGAAGAAGAAATGTTTTTTTTTCTTTTGCCTGACTTTTACCTTTTATCATAAGGGAAGGACACTGATTTCCAAACCGACTATATCAAGAGACATGCAAACGAAGGAATAATTGCCATGTAATGACCGTTTTGTCTGGTACTCCTTTGTAGAATTCTTTATTAGTTATGTATTTACAAGGTCGAAAAAAATCTAAACATGGTGTATTTGAGATTGAGATTATATACACAGATCGTCATTCCTGGTTTTATCGATTTGTTCGATGTCACATTGATGGTGATTATGCCAGAGGTAACAAGAATCACTTTGAAATGGTGATGATAGTGATGTTTGTTTTCTTAATGAAAATAGTAATAATGACAGTGATAATAATGGTGATAAGGGGGAAAAACGTGAAGTTATATTGGATTGACGAAATCGATGTCATACTGTATGAAGGCTTTTCTGGTATTCTTTTTAAATCAGAAAGTATTTTCATTATTGCCCTTATGATGAGATAGACCTCTGGTATATTACCTGATTCTCATAATTTTTTATTGGTATATAATGCAGTATGCTCACAGAAGACAATGAGGTGAAATAATTGAAAGCAAACTTGCGACATCGTGAATTACACATCTTTGAATGTATTGCTTCGATAATGACAAATTCATATAGGAAATAAAATGCAGTATACACTAATACATGAATTTAAGTCATCATCTATATTATCCAGAGGGCATATCTAACACATCAAGCCACTAAATCAGGAATTTTCCATTGATTTGTCAACCAAAAATTATAATTAAGTCATCATCTATATTATCCAGAGGGCATATCTAACACATCAAGCCACTAAATCAGGGATTTTCCATTGATTTGTCAACCAAAAACTATAATTTCTCGCAATTTTCCCTGTATTTGCCTGATACCATTCAGGGATATTCCCCGTCGAATCCCACAGAGACAAAAAAAAAAAAAAAAAAAAAAAAAAATCAAGGTGAAAATCCATTTGGATCCCTGACGCGTCCTTCATGTACCCCAACAATGCCCAAGGTAAAAGTCAGATTATGACACGGTAGCCCAGTGAAAGCGTTGAAGTACTTTACTTTCTATAAGGTCAACATTAATAGACTGTTGGGGTTTTAAAATCATAAATTATTTTCCCAATCTTCACATAGACCAATTATAGACCTCTGGTATACTTGATTCTCATTATTTTTAGTTGGTAAACAATATATTCTGTTCACGGAAAACAATAAGATTACACATTAAAAACCTGCAAAGTTGAAACAGTGTAAATTACACAAATATAAATGTATTGATATAAAAATGAACAGTTCATCGTAGATATGCAGTATATAGACTTTTCATTTGTACCCTTGACAAGGCATTTACTGACATCAAACTAGTGAACCAAAGATTTTCCGTTCGTTGTATTCAAAAGCTTACATTTCTTGCAATTTTCTGAATATTTGCCTGCTCCGATTGAGGAATATATTCCCAGTCATATGCCATAGACACAATAAAAAGAAAAAAAAACACATACTAAAATATACTATTAAAAACTCCTTTAAATTCACCTGCATCCCTGATGTGTCGATTGCCAACCCCATGTTATGTAACAGGTGTAGAAACACTAGTAAAAGATTTGAAGTATAGGCCATACTTTCACTTTTCATGGGTTAACATTATCAGACGGTTGGTGGTTTTGATTTAAGAAATTATTTTCTCAATCGTCAGTATGATGGAATAGACCTGCAGTGGTAGCTTCCATAATTATCATTATTTTTATTAATATGTTTACGAGAGACAGTGACGTAAACAATAAAAAACAGGTTTGAAACAATGCTAATTACACAAATCTAAATGTATTGTTCCGATTCAAATTCAAAAATCAAATTCTTTTCGACAATAAGAATGACTATTTACATCATCAACATGCACATCAAACCAATAAATCAAATCAAATCAATTCAAACCATTAAACCAGGGACTTCCCGTTGGTTTGTACACAAAAGCTAATACTTTCAGGCAATCAACAGGCTGTGTTAATCAACCTGCCATCTCTTCAAAAAACAAAACGGAAAATACAACCTCTACAGCTACAGCAACTACAACCTCTTCACTCCTAAGATCCACCTTTGCTTAGTTCGCACAGAAATGTGATTTGAAGGACACTGGTGTTTCTCAAAGACTTCATTTTGAAAGTGAATTGCAGTGTAGTTTTGGGTGCTGTTCATTGGTAGGCCTGAGAGGTGATTTTAGTGAATGCCTCATTCAGTTTGTATAAATATGTAGTCTCAACTGATCATACAGTTTTGCAAAACATAATAAAACTGTAGAATCCTAGTGTTTTTCTTTTATTTCTAACACCAAAATCGATGAAAATTCGATTACTCTGTTTGAATGAATTTCACGTGATTACACGGAGTCATTTCATTCTTTCAACCAGGAACGCACTCCGAAAGGGCGACATTTTCCCCTTCTTTATGATTCCCTGCCCTCGAAAACTCGTTAATAGTTAAAACGTTAGGACTTACTACGCAGGTTCACTTTTCGAACATCCGTTTCCTGGACTAGCACGCAATCTAAAGTTTGTCCCCTTTTTAATAATGGCATTGCGCTAGTTTACATTACCAGCTTACATTACCTTTTCAAGTGGCTTTGAACATTCGACCTTGAGCTTTTCCCAGTCTGTGATATCCGTCTAATTTGATTATGATATGGATACTAATTGTTTTTAAATGAGGTAGTGTGGTGCTCCGATGTCTTGGCAAAGGGACTGGATATGAGTCTGCACACTTGAGTCAAGATATGGATGCATTTCTCTTCTTTCAGGATTCTAAATTCTAAGATTATACTTGATTTTTATTTTTACTGATTCTACCAAACAAAGCAGGCCCACTATAGCATGAGATGACGTTTGTGCTCTAAGCAGTTTTTGCCAACACATGCGCACTTCATCCAAGAATGTATTTCGTAAAACTGAAATATTCATTCACTCACTCATTCACTTATTCATTGATTGATTGATTGATTGATTGATTCATTCATTCATTCATTCATTCATTCATTCATTCATTCATTCATACATTCACTCACTAATTCATCCATTCATTATTCATTCATTCATTCATTCATTAATAATTATATATTCACTCATTCAGGCATCCATTCATTCATTCATTCATACATACATACATTCATTCATTCATTCATACATTCATTCATTCATTCATTCATTCATTCATTCATTCCTGTATTCAATCGAACCTCGATTTCTAAAATGCGATGTTCATGCCATAAACATGTGAACGTACTTGGTTGGATCGTAGGACCTAATTACTCATTCATTTTCCTATTTCTCAGAACGGTGTGCCGAGTTGGATAACACGACATTAGCTCCTGCGACAATTGCTCATTTTCTCTCAGGATCTTGGTTAGGATTTTGATCAGGGTTTAAGATTTAGCTTTAAATGAGGATTATGATTACGGTTATGTTTGTAAGTAGAATTTATGTTTGGCTTAAACATTTCTCAGATATTTCACGGGAACAATATTGTTGCAGGATGAAATGCCATGGAACCACTGAGTTGACACTGTTTGCTGACCATGCAATGGTGGACACGTCTGGCGAACCATTCGTCTGTTTCAGTCTATGTGTGAGTGTGAGTGTGTGTTTTGTGTGTGTGTGTGTGTGTGTGCAAATGTGTTTAAAGGTATTGTTTACCGTTGAGAGCAGAGATTTATTGATGCATAAGTGTAAGTCAGTTGTATCACGATTTTATTATAACTATCGTTCACATTTTGTATATTTAAATTGATGGCTAGTAACTGATCAGTGGGAATCAGTGGGAATGCTGGGGGATGGTTGTTCCAACCCTTGTGGGATTCATTTCAGAGTATATTATGTATCTATTGTTGTGTGAAAAGTATTTGCCTCATATTCACGTAATGTGTAGTAAATCGTTAACGATCGCCCCGTCACTGTACACTCATGCTAACCTGGAAACATTAAACTGTACATTACTTAAATATGAGACCATTCTGAAACAAATAACTTTCACACAACAACAGATATATAATGTACTCTTAAATGAATCCCACACGGATTGGAACAATCATCCCCCAGCATTCCCACTGATTCCCACTGATCAGTTACTAGCCATCCCCTTTAACAATACTTCTCGGATCATACTGATTAACATATTTGCATGGGTTGTTTATACGCATAACTCACATTTTAGAACTCTTTTGATGCACTAAAATTGGGTTTTTGTTTCATCTGCAAATGGTAAATGATATAACATTAACATGCGGAAAGAACAAAACTAAACTAGTTCCATATGAAACATGCAAGAACTATGTTATTCATCGTTTTTCTTTTATTTCATTATTGTATTTCTCTTTAGGGGAAGGGGAAGGGAGACTCTAGTTATCATAGACATGCATGAGGTCGTGGAAAGATGTAGCAAGGTATCTTTTTTACTTTTCTGAATCTCTCTATTAGTCCCTATTCACCAAGAAGCCTTGTCAGATAATTTTCAAACTTTTGTTTGTATGCTAAAGGAAGATTAATGATGTACCATGATATTCTCCTCCTTTTGCACTGAGAGAGTTGATGTTGGAACCGATGTTACCATGACCTGTACTTTTCCTCCTTTTTTTTTCAACTACCGAAAAAAAAAAACCCGGCTGAGCATAGCAGTAATTCTCTATTTTTGGTTTTTTGGGGGGAAATCCCATTCCGTATCCTTTCACTGTGGCAAGAGTTAAAGGAAATAGAAGCCTACGTCAAACAAAAACTGCGCATGCGTGTCCTCTTTGGTAGTGTATAAATGTTAGTACCTTCCAGCTGATCGGCACATTCAGTTCCAATTCAAGCATCAACTCATCATCCCTGAAGCACAAACGCTTTCCAAGACTGACTTTTTGAGGTAAGATTTTGTTCTACCTTCCTATTGCTTGATTTGTATTTTGGTTTTTGTTCTTTTTTATATGATTCTGCAATGATTACACTACATAGATGAAGAGAGTTGTTAAAGAGATGTCGCATGTTCATAACGTGAGATCTAGAGAGCAGGATAGAGTAAGGAAAATGATTATTTAGTTTTTCTGCGAGAATGTCTAAATGGTTTGTTTATTCATGTTGTTTCTACCGTGAGAATTTTATTGCTGCGTTTCGAGAAAGTAATCTAAAACTTTCAATAAATCATACGCACATTTACATTAATGTAAGTTGTTCCTAGCTTTAGTCATCTTATGGATGGACTGCCATATCGACTTTATAATCCATGACTTTTTTTTTCTTTTCATCAAATTTTGGCAAACGCTCCCCTTGTTTGATTCCAATACATTATTGACAGGTCATGTCACAAACTTTAAATGTTTGTTACAACTGCATTTTGTTTAAATCAATCTTGTACACAAGTTGTTTGATCATTTTAATCAAAAGGTGTTAAACAAAGTTTAGAATTAAAGGGGAAGGCTAGTAACTGATCTGTGGGAATCAGTGGAAATGCTGGGAGATGATTGTTCCAATCCTTATGGGATTCATTCAAGAGTTCATTGTATATCTATTGTTGTGTGAAAATGATTTGCTTCAGAACGGTCTCATATTCAAGTAATGTGCAGATTAATGCCCCGTCACTGACCAGGGACGCTAACCTGGAAGCATTAAACTGCACATTACTTGAATATGAGACCATTCTGAAGCAAATCATTTTCACACAACAATAGAGATACAATGAACTCTTGAATGAATCCCATAAGGATTGGAACAATCATCTCCCAGCATTTCCACTGATTCCCACTGATCAGTTACTAGCCTTCCCCTTTAAGGCTGAGAATACTGGATTTCCCTATATCAGTGAACTTAAGATTTTAAGAAAATGAAGAAACGGTTGATATTTTGAACTGTTATAGCTGAAATACCTAAGAATATCTAAAGACAAAATGTTTTCTTTATAATAATCATGCGCCCCCCGTATTCCTTCCCTATGCAGGTACGTCCATCGGAAACACTAGCAGATCATCAGAATGCATTGTAATATTGGACACGCTACATTTCTGCTCCTCGTCATTGGGGCGATCGCCTGCTCCGAAGCCTGCGATCGAAAGACTAAGAGCGCCCCCAAATACAAGGAAGGTCATGTCGAAGTGCCAGTGAGGCAGGCCAGAATGCGGTAAGTTCAGACCACAACATAATTTCCTCAACTCATCCTTTGTTCCTCTATTGTTCCGTTCGTCTCCATAAGTCACAAAGATACATTTACATGTATATCGGGCCTATGGACAATTCTTTATGTCTCAGTACATTACTTTTTAACCGTCAATGTGGCAATTAGAAGAACAAGATTGTGAATGATAATAAAACTTAATTGTTGATCTTTTAATTGCACTTCAAAGTATACATAAAAATAATTTACATTATCTAATGTCACAGAAAATTATCCAGTTACCTTCCGGTTTGTCGAAATAGCTTCATGCTTATAAGGTGTCACCTTCTTCGATGATTTTAAATGCCCCTTCCAATTCCCCGATTCAACTCAACCTATAATCAGATATATCCAATAGTGCCATCTTGACTTTGTCATTCATCCTTTTACTTGTACCTTTTTTTTTCAGGCTCCGTCGGTCGGTGCAAGAAGAAGCTCTTGGTGTCACACAGCCCCCTATCGATGATATTGAAAGGGAAGAGGTCTTCTCACGAATCGATCTTGACAACGACGACATGGTTGGTGTTGTAGAGTGGTCGTTAGAGGGCGGCAAACTGAGTGACTTCTGGGCTTTAATCACCGAACATGACACAGACGGTAAGCCAATAACCAATGTCCGGTCAATGTACATCATTGGGGGTTAGTGACAAAACAAATGTCTGAATAATTTTCCAAGCATGCCACGAACCCGATTATCTTTCATTTTTCTTGAACATAGCATTTTGCTGGCTTTTATAATCCTTATTTACAATGTTTTACTATTGTAATGTTTCCTTATTGATGTTTACTCTCTTGATTTAACGCTGTAATTGATTGATTAACGGTTCACTAAAAAAAAAGAAACAACATGCAAAACAGTAGCCCAAAAGCTAAATGATGATGCAATGCATGATAAAACTTGATTAAAAATACAACATACATAATGACTACTAGAATATTCAAATTTTCAGCTCTAAACAAATGGCATTAATCTAAGCATAAACATTTTACGGCGTCTTTTTAAAATGAAAAATAGAAGGGCAATTATCTAAAAGAAATACCTAAAACCCTTTTTTATTCACTTTAAAGCAAAACATACATATGCGCACATTAGTGTTCTATTAGAAAGGCGAACGATTCACCCAATATGATGTGCTATTGTGCATCATTGATGGTTATCACTCGCAATATTATTATTTTTTTTCACATTTGATGAATGCATTTTCTTTTTCTATTGAGAAAGACGGGAATAAGTTTAAATGAAAAATATAGCTACTTCCTGTTTTTATTATGTTGATTGGCGTTTTGTGTATGCAACAAATTAAACTGAGCATTTGCGACTTTTATTTTTCAAACATGCAGGTGACGAGATGATCTCAATAGTAGAGTTTGCTGAAGTACCAGTGAGACTGATTTACGAGTGAAGACTTCACCGTCTGAACATGCACGACGCAGCAGCAGCTATACATGTGGGAGAATAGCTTTACTTCTTGGAGACTTTTGAGTATTCACTGAATAATATTGATTCGCTCAAGGAATTTAGGTAAACCGCCTTAGGAGTGAAACTTATAACATCTTCATCTTCAACCTTTGGACTGATTCTTTTCCTGGAGAGGGTCGCTACATTATGATTTTACCACATAGGGCTGACAATTTGAGGCCTTTCAATCTAATATCGGTTGAATCTGTTGGGATTTTTACTATGCAATTAACAATGTGAAATATGTACAATTAGTGTATTTATGTATTTATTGTTTGTCTTGATTCATTGAAGAGAGTCACTATTATTCAGCACGAACATTTCATGTGTATAGTATTTCTTTTGATTGTATGGATGTACATAAATATCTAACGCTGACTTCCAAACAAATGGGCATTATTAACTTCATGTTGTGAGGTCAGTGTGATAAAGCCTTGTATATACCTCTGTTCATTTAATCTTCTGATGAATACACACTGTTTTGTGATGGAGTCATTTTCATGTACTTTGTGGAAAAATCTATGTACGAAGAGAATCTAAATATTCATTAGTAATTGAGTGAAGATTGAGCCTTAAATGACAGACTATTGTGCGCCGGTTGAAATTGCTTCTGTTCCCGGAATATTGTCTGGATGTAATAGAAGTATTGTAGGCAAGGAGAGCATCAACCCTTAACTGTATTAGATGATGTTCAACATTATGTAGTTTGGCCAGTAATATTAAATATCAAAAGCAAGGTGAAATCTAACTGCATCAACACAATGGTAAAATCTACTGTTCATCATAATTGACAACATTATCATCATAATGGTGATGAATGAGTGCATATATCACGTCCCGCATGCACATAATGAAGAAGGTAATCTCGTAGATTTTAGATCTTAATAACTCGCGTTTTTTTTTAAATCTGAAATTTACACTACGCCTAAGAAAAATATGGTATGTATTCATGTTTGTATGCATTCATCGTATGCATGCATGTGTACAAAATGACGTATTTGGTGTGGTCGTATACAATTAATATATTGTCTGATATTATTTTGATGTCAGGTATTCCACCGTGATCGATGGTTGTTTTGCTTTGACAGCCGTATTAATTTTTGCCGATCTTTGAAGAATGGGATGTAAATACTAAAAGTGATGTAATTAGTGTATATATTCAGTGTGTAAATGTTAGTATTTCATATTCATCATTGTTTCAGAATCAAGACCAAAGATCGTTGATTATCTCCCCATTCCCATGACATAAAACCATAGAATATGAACGTAGACAATTGCACGAAGTTCATATTCTTCGACGCTGAAATGTTGTGAAGGAGACTGCGCAAAATATGTCACTGAGTACATTTACCTGTTATATTCAAGATACACTGTTGATCATATGGATCAATGATCATTAAAGTGATGAAAAATGGAAAGATTGTTGAAGTTATGTTTATGGATTTGATATCAGAGAGAAATTATTTTTTTTTAATCTTATAGAAAAATATGTGTATGTTTGGCTAAAGAGTGGATGGTGTGTTCTTTGTTAGGTGGTTTGTGTGGTGATGATTTTGATTGGAAATATCTTTCAAGTAAATCCTTTCATGAGAACACTTTTCTCTGACCATTGTATGTGTGTATGTGTGTGTGTGT
Source organism: Diadema antillarum (assembly GCF_040938485.1). NCBI lineage: Eukaryota > Metazoa > Echinodermata > Echinoidea > Diadematoida > Diadematidae > Diadema > Diadema antillarum. The sequence goes on from NW_027270960.1 coordinate 13,441,469, forward strand.
GTGTGTGTGTGTGTGTGTGTGTTCGTGTTTGTGTGTGAGGGGAGTAAAGCAGAATATCATTTTCGGTATATAGAAATAAACAAGTCTCATGCAAGTTTTGCTTGATAGGGTCAAGTGACCACTAGGCATACACCATAGACATACATGATGGAAAGAAAGAATGTCATCTTTACAGACATAACGAACGAAAAACATTATTTACAGAGGTACGTACACAGACTCACAGACACACAGACACACACACCAACACACACACACACACGCACATACACACATTCACTCACACACAAAATAGGCAAATCAAAGACGTATAAATAAAGAAACTTAACACACTAAATATAATAGTACATCGAGGTTGTCTACATAAATCAGAGAAAACTGAGAAAGAATTGAGACATCTTTAGTGACAGTTGTATTTTAGAATATTTTATAGGAGGACTTAAAAGACATGGAGACATTATCTAAGAAACGCAGCCTGTGGAGCAAGATTTGAAAGCGCGAATAAAAGATAATGCGACCAACATTATGCGTAAATAATATCTGCCCGCTCCTTTATGAGCTTAGTTCTGTGGAGCTCGTGGTTTTTCTAGTACTTACATTTCCTGGATTGTAGGATTGCTTACCCGATGCTATAAAGTAAGTAATGTCGCACTATTGACATCTTCATTTTATCAGTTCATTAAAGGACAAGTTCACCTTCATAAACATAAGGATTGAGAAAATGCAACAATATTAGTAGAACACATCAGTGAAAGTTTGAAGAAAATTGGACAATCGGTGCAAAAGTTATGAATTTTTTAAATTTTTGAGTTGGAACCGCTGGATGAGGAGACTACTACAGCTTGTGAGTCATATGCGTACAACAGTATAAAGAAAATATAAAAGAAAATTCAACATATTTTCACTTTTTTCGCATAATAAAAGAGCAATTGACTTGCCTCTTTCTAAAGGCAGGGGGAATAATATTACCCATAACATTTATCGGTATCGAGTCAGGGGAATGTGTACTTTTTTCAAAAGATGGAATTTTGTGAAATTCTCTTTATATTTTCCTTATATTGTTGTACGCATGTGACATCTAAGTTATTCATACACTGCAGTAGTCTTCTCATCCAGCGGGTACTGCACAAAAACTTCAAAAATTCATAACTTTTGAACGGATTGTCTGATTTTCCTCAAACTTTCAATGATGTGTTCTACTAATATTGCTACATTCTCTCAATCCTTATGTTTATGAAGGTGAACTTGTCCTTTAAGTCATTTCTGAAATGAATTCCATTTTTGTGTATACTATCGACAAATTTTGTCACATCGACAAATTTGTTTTGTCTTTAATTGTCTTCCAAAAGGATTGAGGCATGGTGCCATAATGCCTTGACGAAGCAAACATAATTTTGATAATGTTCGAGTACACTTTTAAGAACACTAGATCTTTTTTGTTTCATTCTTTTCAATCTCTTAAACAATATAAGGATTTGTTAATAAAAGGTGGTGTTAGTAAATATACGAACAGTTTTACATCATAGTCATTTTCATCATTCTTATTACTGTAATATTATTGCCGCAATTATTAACATTAGTATAAATAATTATGGTGATTCATGATTATTATCATCATTATTGCAGTTAATATTATGGAAATTATTACCATTATCGTGCCATTATCATGGTTATTACTCCGTTCGAAAAATCTAGAAATGTTGCCTTAATATATAACACATGGCCTTGTTTCTACTTCACAAAGCTATAGGTTTTTAGTATTATAGCGACCAACGGAAATTTGGGCTACGCTTTATTATAAATGATAGATAAGGGTTTATCGAGTTAATCAGATTTCTGCTAGTGATTATCATAATACCCTCCCCCCCCCCAAAAAAAAAAAAAAAAAATTCCATGAGATCTTGAGGACGTAAAAGAAATGAGTAACGTGTGTACCCGGGACATGTTGTCGAAATGGATTGCGTTGAAAGTCTTCAGAATTGCTGAGATAATGTTCCTGTCGTACGAGAAACCGACAGCCAGTTTTAAAAGTGAAATGTGTTAACCCTTTGGTAACCCGTTGTAGATATACAGTTGGCCGCAGAAAGCTGAATGTGGTGAACCTTTTGATGGCCGTTGTATTCGTAGAGCAGGAAATTTGATTGACAGAGGAAAGAACTAAATTTTTAGTTGCATGTTTTCACAAAGCTTTCTATAGTTTGATGTTTTGTGGAATCTGTCCATAGCAAGGCAGTGGCGTAGCCAGGGGGGGGGGGGGGGGGGGGGGGGGGGGGGGGGCGATGGGGGCGGTCGCCCCCCCTAAGATTTGGACCGGGGATTTGGGAGGCGGAAAAAAAAATGCGTGTATACTGTATGCATGCACATGAAGCGGGTCTCCTTTGCAACCTTTCATCAAATAAGATATATTTTTTTTTGAATATTTCACTCAAAGTGTGCACCAGATCGTTGAATTTCAATTCAAAATATGCAAAATCTCTCGTGCTTGGGAGGGGGTATCCCCCTCCCAAACCCTCCCCCTCTGTGTCTCTTTCCCTAGCTAAGTACACTTTTTAGATTTACAAAAAAATTCTCAATAATTCTGAGTGCACAAGACTTATATTCCCAAAACCAACTGAAGGTTCCCTCATGTATAAGGGGAATTCCCCCTTTTAATCGACCCTTCCCCCCCCCCCCCCATCAGTTTTTTTTTTTTTGTGATTTCCCAAATGTTGATTCCATCAAATATGCGTATACGAGATATCTCAATTTCAACCTTAAAAAGATAAAAGCTCCATCGGAAGGGAAGAGTGGAGATAACACTCGCACACGCCTTCTCCCTGCTCGCCCCCCCCCCCCCCCCGCCATGCAAAGAAGTAGACTGTGTCTATACCCAGATCGCTTTATTTCAATTCTAAAAACGCAAAAGCTCCGCGAGCGGGAGGGGGAATCCCCCTTCCCCTAAGCTCTACCTCACGAGACTTTATACATACGCACAGATAGTGCACATTCGGAATAAGAGCTAAATTCCGTGATTTTAACACTTCGATGAAAAAGTATTGCACAAAAAATTTGCACCAGATCGCTGAATTTCAGGTCTGAAAACGCAAAATCACCTTCGTGTGGGAGGGGATATGCCCCTATCTACACCCTCGTGTGCATGCTTTTTCTGTTTGATTGCTGAACAGACAGCGTTCATGGTATTCAGTGTAAGAATTAATACAAGAAGACTAGTGTACAGTGTATTTAAATTATACCATTTTATAGGCAAATTGTTCAATAATAATCTACACTAAAATATACTGCAACCTTAAACAAGTGGGACTGTTTCAACTCGTTAAAACACGAAAAAACATGCATCAAATTGCACCATTTGCAAAATCAAAATGCAAAAAGTTCTTACCGTGGGAGGGGGGACACCCCCTCCCACACCCTCCCCTACCCCCTTGCTCGCTCCACTCGCTCGGGTTAAGTCGCGTTCATGATATTCAGTGAAAAGAATTAATACAAGAAGTGTTGTATCTAAATTATACCATTTTATAGGCAAATTGTTCAATAATAACCTACACTAAAATATACTGCTACCTTCAACAAGTGGGACTGTTTCACGTCGATAAAACGCGCAAAAACATGCATCAAATTGCACCATTTGCAAAATCAAAATGCAAAAAGTTCTTACCGTGGGAGGGGGGACACCCCCTTCCCACACCCTCCCCTCCCCCCTCGCTCGCTCCGCTCGATCGGGTTCAGTCGCGTTCATGATATTCAGTGAAAAGAATTAATACAAGAAGCGTATTTGAATTATACCATTTTATAGGCAAATTGTTCAATAATAATCTACACTAAAATATACTGCAACCTTAAACAAGTTGGACTGTTTCACGTCGATAAAACGCGCAAAAACATGCATCAAATTGCACCATTTGCAACATCAAAATGCAAAAAGTTCTTACCGTGGAAGGGGGACACCCCCTCCCACATCCTCCCCTCCCCCCTCGCTCGCTCCGCTCGCTAGGGTTCAGTCGCGTTCATGATATTCAGTGACAAGAATTAATACAAGAAGTGTATCTAAATTATACCATTTTATATAGGCAAATTGTTCAATAATAATCTACTCTAAAATATACTGCTACCTTAAACAAGTGGGACTGTTTCACGTCGATAAAACGCGCAAAAACATGCATCAAATTGCACCATTTGCAAAATCAAAATGCAAAAAGTTCTTACCGTGGGAGGGGGACACCCCCTCCCACACCCTCCCCTCCCCCCTCGCTCGCTCCGCTCGCTCGGTTTCTGTCGCGTTCATGATATTCAGTGAACAGAATTAATACAAGAAGTGTATTTTAATTATACCATTTTATAGGCAAATTGTTCAATAATAATCTACACTAAAATATAGTGCTACCTTAAACAAGTGGGACTGTTTCACGTCGATAAAACGCGCAAAAACATGCATCAAATTGCACCATTTGCAACATCAAAATGCAAAAAGTTCTTACTGTGGGAGGGGGGACACCCCCTCCCACGCCCTCCCCTACCCCAACGCTCGCTCCTCTCGCTCGGGTTCAGTCGCGTTCATAATATTCAGTAAAAAGAATTAATACAAGAAGTGTATCTAAATTATATCATTTTATAGGCAAATTGTTCAATAATAATCTACATCAAAATAAACTACTACCATAAACAAGTGGGACTGTTTCACGTCGATAAAACGCGCAAAAACATGCATCAAATTGCACCATTTGCAACATCAAAATGCAAAAAGTTCTTACAGTGGGAGGGGGGACACCCCCTCCCACGCCCTCCCCTACCCCCACGCTCGCTCCGCTCGCTCGGGTTCAGTCGCGTTCATAATATTCAGTAAAAAGAATTAATACAAGAAGTGTATCTAAATTATATCATTTTATAGGCAAATTGTTCAATAATAATCTACATCAAAATAAACTACTACCATAAACAAGTGGGACTGTTTCACGTCGATAAAACGCGCAAAAACATGCATCAAATTGCACCATTTGCAAAATCAAAATGCAAAAAGTTCTTACCGTGGGAGGGGGACACCCCCTCCCACACCCTCCCCTCCCCCCTCGCTCGCTCCGCTCGCTCGGTTTCTGTCGCGTTCATGATATTCAGTGAACAGAATTAATACAAGAAGTGTATTTTAATTATACCATTTTATAGGCAAATTGTTCAATAATAATCTACACTAAAATATAGTGCTACCTTAAACAAGTGGGACTGTTTCACGTCGATAAAACGCGCAAAAACATGCATCAAATTGCACCATTTGCAACATCAAAATGCAAAAAGTTCTTACTGTGGGAGGGGGGACACCCCCTCCCACGCCCTCCCCTACCCCAACGCTCGCTCCTCTCGCTCGGGTTCAGTCGCGTTCATAATATTCAGTAAAAAGAATTAATACAAGAAGTGTATCTAAATTATATCATTTTATAGGCAAATTGTTCAATAATAATCTACATCAAAATAAACTACTACCATAAACAAGTGGGACTGTTTCACGTCGATAAAACGCGCAAAAACATGCATCAAATTGCACCATTTGCAACATCAAAATGCAAAAAGTTCTTACAGTGGGAGGGGGGACACCCCCTCCCACGCCCTCCCCTACCCCCACGCTCGCTCCGCTCGCTCGGGTTCAGTCGCGTTCATAATATTCAGTAAAAAGAATTAATACAAGAAGTGTATCTAAATTATATCATTTTATAGGCAAATTGTTCAATAATAATCTACATCAAAATAAACTACTACCATAAACAAGTGGGACTGTTTCACGTCGATAAAACGCGCAAAAACATGCATCAAATTGCACCATTCACAACATCCAAATGCAAAAAGTTCTTACCGTGGGAGGGGGGGACACCCCCCTCGCACACCCTCCCCCCCCCCTCGCTCGCTCCGCTCGCTCGGGCTCGGTCGCTTCGCTCCCTCGCAGACTAACCGCCCCCCCTAAGATGAAATCCTGGCTACGCCGTTGTAGCAAGGCATTCTTAAATAATCTTTTCTATAATAGGGCGCTTCACCTCACTGTTGATGGCTTTTGACCAATACGCCGATGTTATTCCGAAAAAGAGAGTTGTACTGCTAAGCACTTTTTAGGAAAGAGTACGATGCTACCACTGAAAAAAAAATCAAAGAAAATCAAAGATGCACGATCGATATCAATTTTCAATTCGCACTTAATTGTTTCCACAATATCGAGTATTTTAATGTGATATGAATTTATCCTACCTCCTTTGCTGTAAGTTGATGTTGAAAAGATTATTCCGATATAACTTTCATTATAATTACAAAGTGAAAATTCCCGAACCGCGTCTGAAATAACCCCAATGAGATTTTCGAAGGGGGGAAGCCCCCATTTTTTTTTCTGTGGTGAATTAGAACAATAGTGAAGGTAAATAGATACATACGTCATTCTATCAGAACATGCATGCGCTTCCTCCCCGGCAATGTATAAATTGACCAGAAATCCCAACTGACAGACATAGGCCTTTTGTACAGCATTGACTGATAGTGACTGAACTATCATCTTCTAGTGTGCAATATAATCGCCAGGAGACATACTTTTAACGCTGACTATCAAGGTAAGACTGTTCAAATTTTCAAATTTGGTGTCTTTGACGTTTTTTTCTGTTTCAAAGATACTAATAGGTAGAGTAATGTGTCAAATGAATGTCGTATAATCGTTACACAAAGAGATGCAGAGATTGCATTAAAAACAAATGTTTTTGTTCCGCACTGCAAAAGACTTCTGATAATTTTGTTTCTGCTTTCTTTTTTTATTAAAAAGTGAAAACTACGCAAGGGATTAATATACAAAATTTCATAGGCAAACAAGCATATTGGCGAGCGCAAAGCGTGAATATGGCTCAAAAGGTCAGTCTTCGGATTGGTTATGAGTTTAATATGCATTTTAAAAAAAATAAAATACTGCCTTACTGATACGACAAAAGCTTTTATCAAGAATTCAGCAAAATATCAATATAAAAGGGGCAAATGGCACTATTGTAAAGTTTGGATACTCCGTGTTTATGTCGGGTTGAAATCAAGTATTGGTATACGTTATCGTCCTTTGAAAATGTTACTTGACTACTTTCTAAGCTAAGAAAAGGGAGACTGCAAAGTGAAGAATACTGCTATTCCTTACCTCATTGAAAGATCGAGTTCATAAAAACAACTTATGGAGTTGATGTCTTCACATTTGATCGATTTCATTATAGACAAGAATAAAAACGAAGAATAAATAACTTCTTTCTTACTCTATATCTATCATTCTAATCTCATTCGTTTATTTTTATTTTTATTTTTTTGTTGGTTCTACTGTTTTAACAGGTACCCAACCTTTCAGATTGATCAAAAATGCATTGTAACTTTGGCAACGTCATCCTTCTCCTCCTCGTCATTGGGGCAATTGCATCCACGGAAGCCTGTGGGAAGAGAAAGAAGTCCTCCCCCAAATACCGAGACGGTCGTTTAGAAATACCAGGAAGGACAAGAAGGGGGCCAAATCGGTAAGTTCAGGATACATCACGACATCATAAACATGCATTGCATGTTCTTGTTTGTATCTATAAATACATACAGCTTTTACTTAAATATACACAAGCAAAAAAAAATCAAAAATCAAAGCAATGGAATAAACATGGGAACGTAGAAATGCCTGTGAGACAGTAACATTTTCTGTAAGTTCATGATACACCACTTCATCATCACTTTGATATGGTTTTCTTCGTGAATTGTATCAAATGTTATATCAAGTTTATACAATGCAATGTAATGACAGTTTTCCTCAGCAACAAATTGAACAAATTATCAATGACGTTATTACAATTCAAGCTGCTAATATGTTAGTATAATAACGCTTCGAAAAGGAAAGATCCTTTTAAAAAATGATCAATGTCATGGAATATAATTGCAATCCTTCGCTGCTAGCGTACAAGCCGCTGGGTGCCTACCGACCTCTTTCCTGATCGCCCGTGTCAGCCTTTCTTGACTTTTCAATAAATTATTTTGACTTTTCCACAATTTACACTTTCTTTTACTTGTGTTTATTTTTTAGACTCCGTCGGTCAGTGGAAGAAGAAGCTCTTGATGTCACACCGCTCCCTATCGATGAAATTGAAAGGGAAGAGGTCTTCTCACGAATTGATCTTGACAACGACGACATGGTTGGTGTTGTAGAGTGGTCGTTAGAGGGCGGCACACTGAGTGACTTTTGGGCTTTAATCACCGAACATGACAAAGACGGTAAGTCAATAACTAATATTCAGTCAGTGTGCACATTATGGGTTACTGACGAATGTCTGAATAAGTTTCCAAGCATGTCACGAACTCGATCCTTCGTTTTTTTCTAGTTCAAAGCATTTTGATTGGCTTCGATGATCCATTACAATGTTTTACTCTTATAATGTTTCCTTACAGTGCTTTAAAGGGATCGTACAGTTCTGGTTGAGACCTAATTTCAGGTTTCTAACTTTTTTAGGTGAGATAATGAAAAATCTCATATGAAATATGAAATATGAAAGAGCATGCAATTTTATGAGGAATTCAACGTTTATTTGATAAAAATTGGTTTTGAAATGGCTGAGATATCCAAAAAAGAACGATTCTAATAAAGTGTGGGACCCACACTTTGTAACGATCGCTTTGTTTTACTTTGTTTTTGGATGTTTCAGTTATTCGAAACCCGATTTTCATCAAATAAACTTTGAATACCTCTTAAAATGGTATGCTGTGTGCTATATCATAAGTGTTTTCTTGGTATCTTGCAAAAATTCGAAAGCCTATTTCTCATCTCAACCAAAACTGTACTATCCCTTTAATTGATTGATTGATTGAGTGAGTGAGTGATTAACAGCTCATCAAAAAAAAACAACAACAACAACAGAACAATAGCCCAAAAGCTAAATAATAATGCATTTATGATGAAACATGATAAAAAACATACATAATAGATGCTGCAATATGTAAATTTTAACAATAACAAGTAACAGTACGTGTTAATAAAAATAAATCAAATCAAATCAAATCAAATCAAACCAAATCAAATCAAATCAATTAATCCAAACATTGAAATTTTCAAAACGCAAATAGAAGGGCAAGTATTTAAAAAAAGTACTTAAAAACTTTTTTTTTTTTAAATTATTATGCGTGCAAGTGTTCTATCTGTTCTTTTTGAGTGGTTCACAATCTACAAGCTTGATTTTTAGTGGACCTCTCAATTCTTTTTTTTTCCTAAACTGAAACATAACTTTGTATTATTCATGCAAGCATGCATATATATATATATATATATATATATATATATATAATATATATATATATATATAACACTTTATTTGCATCATTTGATATCCTTTGAAAAGTTGTATGAATACGTTTGTGGTATAAGATGTATTCCTAATTCATATTGTGTTGTGTTCCGTTGAAAAAGAGAAAAATGAAAATAAATGAATTGAATTGAAATTGAAAATTTAGAAACGACCCACAATTCACCCAATATGATGTTTTACTGTCCACTAATGATGGTTATCACTCATATCTTGTTTTTTCATCATTGATTACTGTATTTTTTTATTGAGAAACATGAAAATAAGTTTAAAAGAAAAATATGGCTACTTCCTGTTTTTATTATGTTAATTGGCATTTTGTGTATGCAACAAATTAAACTGAGTATTTGCGAATTTTATTTTTCAAACATGCAGGTGACGAGATGATTTCAATTTCGGAGTTCGCTGAAGTACCAGTGCGACTGGTTTACGAGTGAAGATTTCACCGTCTGACTGCGCACGCGACAACAGCTATGTGGGAGAAAAGCTGTTACTTCTTGGAGACTTTTGAGTATTCACTGAATAATATTGATTCGCTCAATGAATTTAGCAAACGGCCTTAGGAGTGAAAATTATCACATCGGCACCTTAAACCTTTGGACTGATTCTTTTTCTGGAGAGGGTTGCTACATTATGATTTTACTATATGGAATTTGAGGCCTTTCGATCTGATATCAGTTGAATCTGTTGGGGTTTTTACTATGCAGTTAACAATATAATATGTGAAATATGTATAGTCAGTTTATTCATATATTCATTGTTTGTCTAGATTCATTGAAGAGAGTCACTATTATTCGGCACCAACATTTCATGTGTTTAGTATTTCTTTTGATTGTATGGATGTACATAAATATCTAACGCTGACTTCAGAACAAATGGGCATTATTAACTTCACATTGTGAGGTCAGTCGTGTTAAAGCCTTGTATACCTGTTCACTTAATCTTCTAATAATACACCCTGTTTTGTGATGGAGTCATTTTCATGTACTTTGTGGAAAAATCGATGTACGAAGAGAATCCAAATATCAATTAGTAATTTACTGAAGATTGAGCCTTAAAAGACAGACTATTGTGCGCCGGTTGAAATTGCTTCTGTTCTCGGAATATTGTCTGGGTGTATAGAAGTATTGTAGGTAAGGAGAGCATCAACCCTTAACTGTATTAGCCGATGTTACCTATTATGTAGAGTGGCCAGTAATATTGATTATCAAAAGCTAGATAAAATCTTATTGCATCAATACAATGGTAAAATTCACTCAGTCTGTTCTTCATACTTTACAAAATTATTGTCATAATGATAATGAATGAGTGCATATAATCACGTCCCGTATGCACATAATGAAAAAGACAATCTCGAATGTTTTAGATCTTGATAATTTTGTTTCAAAAAAATATATTTTAAATCTGAAATTTACACTGCGTCTAAGAATAAGATATGGTATGCATTCATGTATGTATGCGTGCATATGCAGTCCTACAAGATGGCGAATTTGGTGTGGTAGTGTACAATTAATATCTTGTCCAATATTTGATGTCGGATATTCCACCTTGATCGATGGTTGCTTTGCATTGACAACCGTATTAATTTTTGTCGATCTTTTGAAGAATGGCTGTCGTATATTTCTCCGTTGGGATGTAAATACTAAAAGCGATGTAATTAGTCTATATATTCAGTGTGTAAATATGAGTGTTTTATATTTATTATTGTTTCAGAATCAAGACCAAAAATCATTGACTATCTCCCCATTCCCGTGACATAAAACCTTTGAACATAAACAGTTGCAGGAAATTCATAATCTTTGGCGCTGAAATGTTGTGAAGGATACTGCGCAAAATGTGTTAATGGCTACATTTACCGGTTATATTCGAGAGACATGAATTGATCATATGGATCAATTCATCATTAAAGTGATGAAAACATGGAAAGATTGTTGATGTCTTATTCATGGATTTGATATACTAGAGAAATTAATTTTCTTTAATCTTAGAAAAAAAATGTGCAAGTATGTTTGGCTAAAGAGTGGATGGTGTGGTCTTTGTTAGGTCTTTTGTGTGGTGATATATTTGATTGGAAATATCTTTCAAGTGATCCTTCAATAAGATTTGAGAATGACAGTTTGTATACTAATTTCTTCATGAATTAGTTCATTACGTTGTTGTTGTTGTTGTTTTTTTTGGTTGTTTGTTTGTTGTACTTTTTATATTAAGCGATTTGTCATGCTCTGCTAAGAACTCCAAAAGTACGAACAGTTGAACCGATCTACGGTTTAATAGTGTTTTCCAAGTATAGACTATATCACCAAGAAAATCAGTTTCAATCTTTATAAAAGAATGTCACTCAGAACAGTTTGCATTCATTTACAGAACGAAATGTTTAGTATGCGCCGTCGTTTTGCGTCTAAAATCCCCTCTTATTAACACTTTGCTCTGAACAGTGTGTGTGTGTGTGTGTGTGTGTGTGCGTGTGTGTGCGTGTGTGTGTGTGTTCGTGTTTGTGTGTGAGGGATGTGTAGCAGAATATCACTTTCGGCAGAAATAAACAAGTCTCATGCAAGTTTTGCTTGATAGGGTCATACATGACGCATCAGTGACCACTAGTCATACACTATAATAGACGTATATGTTGGAAAGAAAGAATGTCATCCTTACAGATATGAAGAACGAAAGACATTATTTACAGAGGTACGTACACAGACACATACACTCACTCACAAAATAAGCAAATCAAGTATAAATGAAGAAACTTATAAGCATAAACAACCAATAAAACACACTAAATAAAATAGTACATTGAGGTTGTCTGCATAATGAGAGAAAACTCAGAAAGAATTGAGACATCTATTGTGATAGTGCCAGTTGAATTTTAGAATACTTTATACCTAAAAGGCATGGACACATTATATAAGAAACGTAGCTTGTAGAACAAGATTTGAAAGCGCGAATAAAAAATAATGCGACCAACTTTATGCGTAAATAATATCTGCCACAATATCATGTTTCATACCTTGATAAGTTTTCATCTTAATAGAAAAGGGTATTGTGTGTGGCATGACGTTTGAATTTAATTTTCTGATTCATATTTGCTTTTGACATTATATCACTTCTACAAAACACAGGTGAAAAAAAGTGATAATGTCAAGATTTGTTATCGAGGACACCATTTCAGAATCTCCATAATACTGATAACTTTTATTTACTAGTAATATATGAGATGTCCCTCAAAAGAAAATATATGTGTATATATATATATATATATATATATATATATATATATATATATATAATATTTATCCAAAACCCGCTCCATGATTCAGTCAATATGAGTTTTAGTTCTGTGAAGCTCGTGCTTTTTCAAGTACTTACATTTTCTGGATTGTAGGATTGCTTACCCGATGCTGTAAAGTAAGCAATGTCGCACTATTGGCATCTTCATTTCATCAGTTCATTACGTCATTTCTGAAATAAATTCCATTTATGTATATACTATCGACAATATTTGTCACGTCGACAAATTTGTTTTGTCTTTAATTGTCTTCGAAAAATGATTGAGGCATGGTGCCATAATGCCTTGACGTAGCAAAAATAATTATGATAATGTTCAAGTATACTTTTAAGTACACTTGATCATTTCTATTTCATTCTTTTCAATCTCTTCAACAGTATAAGGACTTGTTAGTATATAAGGCGTGTAAGTAAATATACGAGCAGTTTAAATCATTCTTATTACTGTAATATTATTGCTGCAAGTATCAATATTAGTATGGTGACTCATGATTATTATAGTCATCATTACAGTTAATATTATGGAAACTATTATCATTATCGTACCATTATCATGATTATTACCCCCTTAGAAAAAGTTTAGAAATGTTGCTTTAATATATATGGCCTTGTTTCTACTTCACAAAGCTATAGGTTTTTAGTATTATAGCGACCAACGGAAATTTGGGCTACGCTTTATTATAAATGATAGATAAGGGTTTATCGAGTTAATCAGATTTCTGCTAGTGATTATCATAATACCCTCCCCCCCCCAAAAAAAAAAAAAAAAAAATCCATGAGATCTTGAGGACGTAAAAGAAATGATGAGTAACGTGTGTACCCGGGACATGCTGTCGAAATGGATTGTTGAAAGTCTTGAGAATTGCTGAGATAATGTTCCTGTCGTACGAGAAACCGACAGCCAGTTTTAAGAGGGAAATGTGTTTACCCTTTGGTAACCCGTTGTAGATATACAATTGGCCGCAGAAAGCTGAATGTGGTGAGCCTTTTGATGGCCGTTATATTCGTAGAGCAGGAAATTTAATTGACAGAGGAAAGAACTAAATTTTTAGTTGCATGGTTTCACAAAGCTTTCTATAGTTTGATGTTTTGTGGAATCTGTCCATAGCAAGGCATTCTTAAATAATCTTTTCTATAATAGGGCGCTTCACCTCACTGTTGATGGCTTTTGACCAATACGCCGATGCTATTCCGAAAAAGAGAGTTGTACTGCTAAGCATTTTTTAGGAAAGAGTACGATGCTACCACTGAAAAAAAAATCAAAGAAGCACGTGCGATATCAATTTTCAATTCGCACTTAATTGTTTCCACAATAGAGTATTTTAATGTGATATAAATTTATCCTACCTCCTTTGCTGTAAGTTGATGTTGAAAAGACTATTCCGATATAACTTTCATTATAAATACAAAGTGAAAATTCCCGAACCATGTCTGAAATAACCCCAACGAGATTTTCGACTTGGGGAAGCCCCGATTTCTTTTTTCTGTGGTGAATTAGAACAATAGTGAAGGCAAATAGATACATACGTCATTCTATCAGAACATGCAAGCGTTTCCTCTGCGGCAATGTATAAATTGACCAGAAATCCCAACTGACGGACATAGGTCTTTTGTACAGCATTGACTGATAGTGACTGAAGGATCATCTGCAAGTGTGCAACATAACTACAGGAGATAATACTTTTAACGCTATCAAGGTAAGATTGTTCAAAATTTTCAAATTTGGTGTCTTTGACGTTTTTTCTGTTTCAAAGATACTTAATAGGTAGAGTAATGTGTCAAATGAATGCCGTATATTGTTACAACAAGAGATGCGGAGGGTAGGATTGCATTAAAATCTAATGTTTTTTTTTCTGCAGTGCAAAAGACTATTAAGATTTCTGTTTAGCCATATTTTTTAAATTAAAGAGTGAAACCTATGCAATGGATTAATATACAAACTGTCATAGGCAAACACGCATATTGGCGAGCGAAAGCGTGAAAATAGCTCCTAAAGTCAGTCTCATGAGTTTAATATGCGAGTTCTTTTTTTTAAATAGAATGTTGCCTTACCGATACCACAAAAGCTTTAATCAAGAATTCAGCAAAATATTAATGTATAAGGCGTATATTGCACTGCTGTAAAGTTTGAATACTGTGTGTTTGTGTCATGTTGAAATCAAGTACTGGTATACGTAATAGTCCTTTGAGAATGTCACTTGATTACTTTCTAAGCTGAAAAAAAAAAGGGAGACTGCAAAGTAAAAGGATACTGCTATTTCTTACCTCAATGAACGATCGAGTTCATAAAAACAACTTATAGAGTTGATGTCTTCACATTTTGAGAGAATTTATTACGGTCAAGAATAAAAGCCGAAGAAGAAATTACTAGTAGTCTCTCTCTCTCTCTCTCTCTCTCTCACTCTGTATCTATCATTCTGATGTCGTTCTTTTACATTCTTATGTTTGTTCTACTGTTTTTTGCAGGTACCTTACTTTGAGATCGATCAAAAATGCATTGTAACCTTGGCAACGTCATCCTTCTCCTCCTCGTCATTGGGTCGATTGCATCCAGCGAAGCCTGTGGGAAGAGGAAGAAGAACTCCCCAAAATACCGAGACGGTCGTTTAGAAATACCAGGAAGGACAAGAAGGGGGCCTAATCGGTAAGTGCAGATGCATCACGACATCATAAACATGCATTGCATGTTTTTGTTTGTATCTAATAATAGTAATGATGATAATAGCAACAATAATTCTTGTTTGTATTTAAAAATTAGATAAACATAGGAACGTCGAAATACCTGTGAGACAGACAAATTTTCTGCAAGTTCAGGATACACCACTTCATCACCACTTTGATATGATATTGGTTTTCTTCATAAATTGTATCAAATGTATCCATCAACATAAATTATACAGTGCAATGTAATGACAATGTTCCTCAGTAACAAATTGAACAAATTATTAATGACATTATTACAATTCAAGCTGCTAATCTGTTAGAATAATAACACTTCGAAAAGGAAGGATCCCCCCCAAAAAAAACAAAAACAAAAAACAGATCAATGTCAAGGAATATGATTGTAATCCTCCGCTGCTAGCGTACAATCCACTAGGTGCCTACCTACCTCTTCCCTGGTCGACCGTGTCAGCCTCTCGATCTTGACTTTCCAATAAGTTACTTTGACTTTTTCCACTATTTACACTTTCCTTCACTTGCGTTTATTGTTTAGACTCCGTCGGTCGGTGCAAGACGAAGCGCTTGATGTCACACCGCCCCCTATCGATGATCTTGAAAGGGAAGAGGTCTTCTCACGAATCGATCTTGACAACGACGACATGGTTGGTGTTGTAGAGTGGTCGTTAGAGGGCGGCACACTGAGTGACTTTTGGGCTTTAATCACCGAACATGACACAGACGGTAAGCCAAAAACCAATGTCCAGTCAATGTACATGATTGTGGGTTACTGAGAAATGTCTGAATAATTTTCCCAGCATGCCACGAACCCGATTATCCTTCATATTTACTAGTATAAAGCATTTCATTGGCTTTGATAATCCATTACAATATTTTACTATTTTAATGTTTCCTTATTGATGTTTACTCTCTTAATCTAACGTTGTAATTCAATGATTAACGGTTAACTGAAAAAAAAAGAAACAACATGCAAAACAGTAGCCTAAGAGCTTAGCAATGATGCATTAAAACATGATTAAAAAGACAACATACATGATAAATACGAGAATAATAGTAAGCAAATTTTCAGCTCTAATAAGTAACATTAATCTAAACATAGAAAATATACGGCGTCTTTTCAAAAAGAAAACAGAAGGGCAATTATTAAAAAAAGAATATTTAAAAACCTTTTTTTATTTACTTTAAAGCAAAACATATGTTACCATGCGTACAACTATTCTACTTAGAAACGATTAACAATTCACCCAATATGGTTTTTCTACTGCGCATTAAACCTGGTTATAACGCATAGTTATTTTTGTTTTTATATCATTTGATGAATGTATTTTTCATTGAGAAAAGGAAATGATTCAAAATGAAATATATGGCTACTTTATATCTTCGTTATCTTGATCGACGTTTTGTATAGGCGACAAATTAAACTGAGTATTTTCGAATCTTATTTTTCAAACATGCAGGTGACGAGATGATCTCAATAGTAGAGTTCGCTGAAGTACCAGTGCGATTGATTTACGTGTGAAGATTTCACTGTCTGACAACGCGACAACAGCTATGTGGGAGAAAAGCTTCACTTCTTGGAGACTTCTGAGTATTCACTGAATAATGCTGATTCGTTCATGGAATTTAGGCAAACCGTCTTGGGAGTGAAAATTACAACATCTTCATCTTAAACCTTTGGACTGATTCTTTTCCTGGAGAGGGTTGCCACATTATGATTTTACTATATAGGGCTAACAATTAGAGGCCTATCGATTTGATATCTGTTGAATCTGTTGGGATTTGTTATATACAAACAACAATATACTGTACAATATGAAATGTGTACAATAGTAGGTATGATTTATATATTCATTGTTTTTCCTGGAGAGGGTTGCCGCATTATCACCATACCAGGGCCATGGAGCTACATCCATGACAGGGCTAACAATTTGGGACCTTTCGATATAATATCAGTTGAATCTGTTGGGATTCGTAATACGCAGGTAACGATAGACAATGTGAAATATGTACAATTAGTGTATGTATGTATTTATTGGTTGTCTTGATTCAATGAAGAGAGTCACTATTATTCGGCATTTCATGTGTATTTCATGTATATAGTATTTCTTTTGATTGTATGGATGTACATAAATATCTAACGCTGACTTCAGAACAAATGGACATTATTAACTTCATATCATGAATTCAATTGTGTTAAAACCATGTGTACCTATTCATTTAATCTTTTAATAGTACAACTTGTTTCGTGATGGAGTCATTTTCATGTACTCTGTGGTAAAATATATGTACGAAGAGAATCTAAATATTCTTTGGTATATAATTTAGTGGAGATTGAGCCTTAAAAGACAGACTATTGTGCCAGTGGCCAGTAATATTGAATATCAAAAGCTAGGTAAAATCTAATTGCATCAATACAATAGTAAAATTCACTCAGTCTGTTCTTCATACTTTACAAAATTATTGTCATAATGATAATGAATGAGTGCATATAATCACGTCCCGTATGCACATAATGAAGAAGACAATCTCGAATGTTTTAGATCTTAATATTTTTTTTTCAAAAAAATATATTTTAAATCTGAAATTTACACTGCGTCTAAGAAAAAAAATATGGTATGCATTCATGTATGTATGCGTGCATATGCAGTCCTACAAGACGGCGAATTTGGTGTGGTAGTGTACAATTAATATCTTGTCCGATATTTGATGTCGGATATTCCACCTTGATCGATGGTTGTTTTGCATTGACAACCGTATTAATTTTTGTCGATCTTTTGTAGAATGGCTGTCGTATATTTCTCCGTTGGGATGTAAATACTAAAAGCGATGTAATTAGTCTATATATTCGGCGTGTAAATATGAGTGTTTTGTATTTATTATTGTTTCAGAATCAAGACCAAAAATCATTGACTATCTCCCCATTCCCGTGACATAAAACCTTTGAACATAAACAGTTGCAGGAAATTCATAATCTTTGGCGCTAAAATGTTGTGAAGGATACTGCGCAAAATGTGTTAATGGCTACATTTACCGGTTATATTCGAGAGACATGAATTGATCATATGGATCAATTCATCATTAAAGTGATGAAAACATGGAAAGATTGTTGATGTCATACTCATGGATTTGATATAATAGAGAAATGAATTTTCTTTAATCTTAGAAAAAAATGTGCAAGTATGTTTGGCTAAAGAGTGGATGGTGTGGTCTTTGTTAGGTCTTTTGTGTGGTGATATATTTGATTGGAAATATCTTTCAAGTGATCCTTCAATAAGATTTGAGAATGACAGTTTGTATACTAATTTCTTCATGAATTAGTTCATTACGTTGTTGTTGTTGGTTTTTTTTTTGGTTGTTTGTTTGTTGTACTTTTTATATTAAGCGATTTGTCATGCTCTGCTAAGAACTCCAAAAGTACGAACAGTTGAACCGATCTACGGTTTAATAGTGTTTTCCAAGTATAGACTATATCACCAAGAAAATCAGTTTCAATCTTTATAAAAGAATGTCACTCAGAACAGTTTGCATTCATTTACAGAACGAAATGTTTAGTATGCGCCGTCGTTTTGCGTCTAAAATCCCCTCTTATTAACACTTTGCTCTGAACAGTGTGTGTGCGTGTGTGTGTGTGTGTGTGTGTGCGTGTGTGTGTGTGTGTTCGTGTTTGTGTGTGAGGGATGTGTAGCAGAATATCATTTTCGGCAGAAATAAACAAGTCTCATGCAAGTTTTGCTTGATAGGGTCATACATGACGCATCAGTGACCACTAGTCATACACTATAATAGACGTATATGTTGGAAAGAAAGAATGTCATCCTTACAGATATGAAGAACGAAAGACATTATTTACAGAGGTACGTACACAGACACATACACTCACTCACAAAATAGGCAAATCAAGTATAAATGAAGAAACTTATAAGCATAAACAACCAATAAAACACACTAAATAAAATAGTACATTGAGGTTGTCTGCATAATGAGAGAAAACTCAGAAAGAATTGAGACATCTATTGTGATAGTGCCAGTTGAATTTTAGAATACTTTATACCTAAAAGGCATGGACACATTATATAAGAAACGTAGCTTGTAGAACAAGATTTGAAAGCGCGAATAAAAAATAATGCGACCAACTTTATGCGTAAATAATATCTGCCACAATATCTTAATGTTTCATACCTTGATAAGTTTTCATCTTAATAGAAAAGGGTATTGTGTGTGGCATGACGTTTGAATTTAATTTTCTGATTCATATTTGCTTTTGACATTATATCACTTCTACAAAACACAGGTGAAAAAAAGTGATAATGTCAAGATTTGTTATCGAGGACACCATTTCAGAATCTCCATAATACTGATAACTTTTATCTACTAGTAATATATGAGATGTCCCTCAAAAGAAAATATATGTGTGTGTATATATATATATATATATATATATATATATACATATATATATAATATTTATCCAAAACCCGCTCCATGATTCAGTCAATATGAGTTTTAGTTCTGTGAAGCTCGTGCTTTTTCAAGTACTTACATTTTCTGGATTGTAGGATTGCTTACCCGATGCTGTAAAGTAAGCAATGTCGCACTATTGGCATCTTCATTTCATCAGTTCATTACGTCATTTCTGAAATAAATTCCATTTATGTATATACTATCGACAATATTTGTCACATCGACAAATTTGTTTTGTCTTTAATTGTCTTCGAAAAATGATTGATGCATGGTGCCATAATGCCTTGACGTAGCAAAAATAATTATGATAATGTTCAAGTATACTTTTAAGTACACTTGATCATTTCTATTTCATTCTTTTCAATCTCTTCAACAGTATAAGGACTTGTTAGTATATAAGGCGTGTAAGTAAATATACGAGCAGTTTAAATCATTCTTGTTACTGTAATATTATTGCTGCAAGTATCAATATTAGTATGGTGACACATGATTATTATAGTCATCATTACAGTTAATATTATGGAAACTATTATCATTATCGTACCATTATCATGATTATTACCCCCTTAGAAAAAGTTTAGAAATGTTGCTTTAATATATATGGCCTTGTTTCTACTTCACAAAGCTATAGGTTTTTAGTATTATAGCGACCAACGGAAATTTGGGCTACGCTTTATTATAAATGATAGATAAGGGTTTATCGAGTTAATCAGATTTCTGCTAGTGATTATCATAATACCCTCCCCCCCCCCAAAAAAAAAAAAAAAAAATTCCATGAGATCTTGAGGACGTAAAAGAAATGATGAGTAACGTGTGTACCCGGGACATGCTGTCGAAATGGATTGTTGAAAGTCTTCAGAATTGCTGAGATAATGTTCCTCTCGTACGAGAAACCGACAGCCAGTTTTAAGAGGGAAATGTGTTTACCCTTTGGTAACCCGTTGTAGATATACAATTGGCCGCAGAAAGCTGAATGTGGTGAGACTTTTGATGGCCGTTATATTCGTAGAGCAGGAAATTTAATTGACAGAGGAAAGAACTAAATTTTTAGTTGCATGGTTTCACAAAGCTTTCTATAGTTTGATGTTTTGTGGAATCTGTCCATAACAAGGCATTCTTAAATAATCTTTTCTATAATAGGGCGCTTCACCTCACTGTTGATGGCTTTTGACCAATACGCCGATGTTATTCCGAAAAAGAGAGTTGTACTGCTAAGCATTTTTTAGGAAAGAGTACGATGCTACCACTGAAAAAAAAATCAAAGAAGCACGTGCGATATCAATTTTCAATTCGCACTTAATTGTTTCCACAATAGAGTATTTTAATGTGATATAAATTTATCCTACCTCCTTTGCTGTAAGTTGATGTTGAAAAGACTATTCCGATATAACTTTCATTATAACTACAAAGTGAAAATTCCCGAACCATGTCTGAAATAACCCCAACGAGATTTTCGACTTGGGGAAGCCCCCATTTCTTTTTTCTGTGGTGAATTAGAACAATAGTGAAGGCAAATAGATACATACGTCATTCTATCAGAACACGCAAGCGTTTCCTCTGCGGCAATGTATAAATTGACCAGAAATCCCAACTGACGGACATAGGTCTTTTGTACAGCATTGACTGATAGTGACTGAAGGATCATCTGCAAGTGTGCAACATAACTACAGGAGATAATACTTTTAACGCTATCAAGGTAAGATTGTTCAAAATTTTCAAATTTGGTGTCTTTGACGTTTTTTCTGTTTCAAAGATACTTAATAGGTAGAGTAATGTGTCAAATGAATGCCGTATATTGTTACAACAAGAGATGCGGAGGGTAGGATTGCATTAAAATCTAATGTTTTTTTTTTTCTGCAGTGCAAAAGACTATTAAGATTTTTGTTTAGCCATATTTTTTAAATTAAAGAGTGAAACCTATGCAATGGATTAATATACAAACTGTCATAGGCAAACACGCATATTGGCGAGCGAAAGCGTGAAAATAGCTCGTAAAGTCAGTCTCATGAGTTTAATATGCGAGTTTTTTTTTTTTTAAATAGAATGTTGCCTTACCGATACCACAAAAGCTTTAATCAAGAATTCAGCAAAATATTAATGTATAAGGCGTATATTGCACTGCTGTAAAGTTTGAATACTGTGTGTTTGTGTCATGTTGAAATCAAGTACTGGTATACGTAATAGTCCTTTGAGAATGTCACTTGATTACTTTCTAAGCTGAAAAAAAAGGGAGACTGCAAAGTAAAAGGATACTGCTATTTCTTACCTCAATGAACGATCGAGTTCATAAAAACAACTTATAGAGTTGATGTCTTCACATTTTGAGAGAATTTATTACGGTCAAGAATAAAAGCCGAAGAAGAAATTACTAGTAGTCTCTCTCTCTCTCTCTCTCTCTCTCACTCTGTATCTATCATTCTGATGTCGTTCTTTTACATTCTTATGTTTGTTCTACTGTTTTTTGCAGGTACCTTACTTTGAGATCGATCAAAAATGCATTGTAACCTTGGCAACGTCATCCTTCTCCTCCTCGTCATTGGGTCGATTGCATCCAGCGAAGCCTGTGGGAAGAGGAAGAAGAACTCCCCAAAATACCGAGACGGTCGTTTAGAAATACCAGGAAGGACAAGAAGGGGGCCAAATCGGTAAGTTCAGGATGCATCACGACATCATAAACATGCATTGCATGTTTTTGCTTGTATCTAATAATAGTAATGATGATAATAGCAACAATAATTCTTGTTTGTATTTAAAAATTAGATAAACATAGGAACGTCGAAATACCTGTGAGACAGACAAATTTTCTGCAAGTTCAGGATACACCACTTCATCACCACTTTGATATGATATTGGTTTTCTTCATAAATTGTATCAAATGTATCCATCAACATAAATTATACAGTGCAATGTAATGACAATGTTCCTCAGTAACAAATTGAACAAATTATTAATGACATTATTACAATTCAAGCTGCTAATCTGTTAGAATAATAACACTTCGAAAAGGAAGGATCCCCCCCCAAAAAAACAAAAACAAAAAACAGATCAATGTCAAGGAATATGATTGTAATCCTCCGCTGCTAGCGTACAATCCACTAGGTGCCTACCTACCTCTTCCCTGGTCGACCGTGTCAGCCTCTCGATCTTGACTTTCCAATAAGTTACTTTGACTTTTTCCACTATTTACACTTTCCTTCACTTGCGTTTATTGTTTAGACTCCGTCGGTCGGTGCAAGACGAAGCGCTTGATGTCACACCGCCCCCTATCGATGATCTTGAAAGGGAAGAGGTCTTCTCACGAATCGATCTTGACAACGACGACATGGTTGGTGTTGTAGAGTGGTCGTTAGAGGGCGGCACACTGAGTGACTTTTGGGCTTTAATCACCGAACATGACACAGACGGTAAGCCAAAAACCAATGT
This sequence comes from Diadema antillarum, assembly GCF_040938485.1. Taxonomy (NCBI): domain Eukaryota; kingdom Metazoa; phylum Echinodermata; class Echinoidea; order Diadematoida; family Diadematidae; genus Diadema; species Diadema antillarum. The sequence continues at coordinate 13,464,637 of NW_027270960.1, forward strand.
CCAGTCAATGTACATGATTGTGGGTTACTGAGAAATGTCTGAATAATTTTCCCAGCATGCCACGAACCCGATTATCCTTCATATTTACTAGTATAAAGCATTTCGTTGGCTTTGATAATCCATTACAATATTTTACTATTTTAATGTTTCCTTATTGATGTTTACTCTCTTAATCTAACGTTGTAATTCAATGATTAACGGTTAACTGAAAAAAAAGAAACAACATGCAAAACAGTAGCCTAAGAGCTTAGTAATGATGCATTAAAACATGATTAAAAAGACAACATACATGATAAATACGAGAATAATAGTAAGCAAATTTTCAGCTCTAATAAGTAACATTAATCTAAACATAGAAAATATACGGCGTCTTTTCAAAAAGAAAACAGAAGGGCAATTATTAAAAAAAGAATATTTAAAAACCTTTTTTTTATTTACTTTAAAGCAAAACATATGTTACCATGCGTACAACTATTCTACTTAGAAACGATGAACAATTCACCCAATATGGTTTTTCTACTGCGCATTAAACCTGGTTATAACGCATAGTTATTTTTGTTTTTATATCATTTGATGAATGTATTTTTCATTGAGAAAAGGAAATGATTCAAAATGAAATATATGGCTACTTTATATCTTCGTTATCTTGATCGACGTTTTGTATAGGCGACAAATTAAACTGAGTATTTTCGAATCTTATTTTTCAAACATGCAGGTGACGAGATGATCTCAATAGTAGAGTTCGCTGAAGTACCAGTGCGATTGATTTACGTGTGAAGATTTCACTGTCTGACAACGCGACAACAGCTATGTGGGAGAAAAGCTTCACTTCTTGGAGACTTCTGAGTATTCACTGAATAATGCTGATTCGTTCATGGAATTTAGGCAAACCGTCTTGGGAGTGAAAATTACAACATCTTCATCTTAAACCTTTGGACTGATTCTTTTCCTGGAGAGGGTTGCCACATTATGATTTTACTATATAGGGCTAACAATTAGAGGCCTATCGATTTGATATCTGTTGAATCTGTTGGGATTTGTTATATACAAACAACAATATACTGTACAATATGAAATGTGTACAATAGTAGGTATGATTTATATATTCATTGTTTTTCCTGGAGAGGGTTGCCGCATTATCACCATACCAGGGCCATGGAGCTACATCCATGCCAGGGCTAACAATTTGGGACCTTTCGATATAATATCAGTTGAATCTGTTGGGATTCGTAATACGCAGGTAACGATAGACAATGTGAAATATGTACAATTAGTGTATGTATGTATTTATTGTTTGTCTTGATTCAATGAAGAGAGTCACTATTATTCGGCATTTCATGTGTATTTCATGTATATAGTATTTCTTTTGATTGTATGGATGTACATAAATATCTAACGCTGACTTCAGAACAAATGGGCATTATTAACTTCATATCATGAATTCAATTGTGTTAAAACCATGTGTACCTATTCATTTAATCTTTTAATAGTACAACTTGTTTCGTGATGGAGTCATTTTCATGTACTCTGTGGTAAAATATATGTACGAAGAGAATCTAAATATTCTTTGGTATATAATTTAGTGGAGATTGAGCCTTAAAAGACAGACTATTGTGCCAGTGGCCAGTAATATTGAATATCAAAAGCTGCCCGATGGCAAGACCCTAAATGGAATCTGCAACGTGTTGACAAAATGTTTGATTGGACAATAACATACCACAGTATTACATAAGGTAAAATCTAATTGCATCAATACAATAGTAAAATTCACTCCGTCTGTTCTTCATACTTTACAAAATTATTGTCATAATGATAATGAATGAGTGCATATAATCACGTCCCGTATGCACATAATGAAGAAGACAATCTCGAATGTTTTAGATCTTAATAAATTTTTTTTTTCAAAAAAATATATTTTAAATCTGAAATTTACACTGCGTCTAAGAAAAAAATATGGTATGCATTCATGTATGTATGCATGCATGTGCAGTCCTACAAGATGGCGAATTTGGTGTGGTAGTGTACAATTAATATCTTGTCCGATATTTGATGTCGGATATTCCACCTTGATCGATGGTTGTTTTGCATTGACAACCGTATTAATTTTTGTCGATCTTTTGTAGAATGGCTGTCGTATATTTCTCCGTTGGGATGTAAATACTAAAAGCGATGTAATTAGTCTATATATTCGGCATGTAAATATGAGTGTTTTGTATTTATTATTGTTTCAGAATCAAGACCAAAAATCATTGACTATCTCCCCATTCCCGTGACATAAAACCTTTGAACATAAACAGTTGCAGGAAATTCATAATCTTTGGCGCTAAAATGTTGTGAAGGATACTGCGCAAAATGTGTTAATGGCTACATTTACCGGTTATATTCGAGAGACATGAATTGATCATATGGATCAATTGATCATTAAAGTGATGAAAACATGGAAAGATTGTTGATGTCTTATTCATGGATTTGATATGATAGAGAAATTAATTTTCTTTAATCTTAGAAAAAAATGTGCAAGTATGTTTGGCTAAAGAGTGGATGGTGTGGTCTTTGTTAGGTCTTTTGTGTGGTGATATATTTGATTGGAAATATCTTTCAAGTGATCCTTCAATAAGATTTGAGAATGACAGTTTGTATACTAATTTCTTCATGAATTAGTTCATTACGTTGTTGTTGTTGGTTTTTTTTTGGTTGTTTGTTTGTTGTACTTTTTATATTAAGCGATTTGTCATGCTCTGCTAAGAACTCCAAAAGTACGAACAGTTGAACCGATCTACGGTTTAATAGTGTTTTCCAAGTATAGACTATATCACCAAGAAAATCAGTTTCAATCTTTATAAAAGAATGTCACTCAGAACAGTTTGCATTCATTTACAGAACGAAATGTTTAGTATGCGCCGTCGTTTTGCGTCTAAAATCCCCTCTTATTAACACTTTGCTCTGAACAGTGTGTGTGTGTGTGTGTGTGTGTGTGTGTGTGTGCGCGTGTGTGTGTGTTCGTGTTTGTGTGTGAGGGATGTGTAGCAGAATATCATTTTCGGCAGAAATAAACAAGTCTCATGCAAGTTTTGCTTGATAGGGTCATACATGACGCATCAGTGACCACTAGTCATATACTATAATAGACGTATATGTTGGAAAGAAAGAATGTCATCCTTACAGATATGAAGAACGAAAGACATTATTTACAGAGGTACGTACGCAGACACATACACTCACACACAAAATAGGCAAATCAAGTATAAATGAAGAAACTTATAAGCATAAACAACCAATAAAACACACTAAATAAAATAGTACATTGAGGTTGTCTGCATAATGAGAGAAAACTCAGAAAGAATTGAGACATCTATTGTGATAGTGCCAGTTGAATTTTAGAATACTTTATACCTAAAAGGCATGGACACATTATATAAGAAACGTAGCTTGTAGAACAAGATTTGAAAGCGCGAATAAAAAATAATGCGACCAACTTTATGCGTAAATAATATCTGCCACAATATCATAATGTTTCATACCTTGATAAGTTTTCATCTTAATAGAAAAGGGTATTGTGTGTGGCATGACGTTTGAATTTAATTTTCTGATTCATATTTGCTTTTGACATTATATCACTTCTACAAAACACAGGTGAAAAAAAGTGATAATGTCAAGATTTGTTATCGAGGACACCATTTCAGAATCTCCATAATACTGATAACTTTTATCTACTAGTAATATATGAGATGTCCCTCAAAGGAAAATATATGTGTAAATATATATATATATATATATATATATATATATATATATATATATATATATATAATATTTATCCAAAACCCGCTCCATGATTCAGTCAATATGAGTTTTAGTTCTGTGAAGCTCGTGCTTTTTCAAGTACTTACATTTTCTGGATTGTAGGATTGCTTACCCGATGCTGTAAAGTAAGCAATGTCGCACTATTGGCATCTTCATTTCATCAGTTCATTACGTCATTTCTGAAATAAATTCCATTTATGTATATACTATCGACAATATTTGTCACATCGACAAATTTGTTTTGTCTTTAATTGTCTTCGAAAAATGATTGAGGCATGGTGCCATAATGCCTTGACGTAGCAAAAATAATTATGATAATGTTCAAGTATACTTTTAAGTACACTTGATCATTTCTATTTCATTCTTTTCAATCTCTTCAACAGTATAAGGACTTGTTAGTATATAAGGCGTGTAAGTAAATATACGAGCAGTTTAAATCATTCTTATTACTGTAATATTATTGCTGCAAGTATCAATATTAGTATGGTGACTCATGATTATTATAGTCATCATTACAGTTAATATTATGGAAACTATTATCATTATCGTACCATTATCATGATTATTACCCCCTTAGAAAAAGTTTAGAAATGTTGCTTTAATATATATGGCCTTGTTTCTACTTCACAAAGCTATAGGTTTTTAGTATTATAGCGACCAACGGAAATTTGGGCTACGCTTTATTATAAATGATAGATAAGGGTTTATCAAGTTAATCAGATTTCTGCTAGTGATTATCATAATACCCTCCCCCCCCCAAAAAAAAAAAAAAAATTCCATGAGATCTTGAGGACGTAAAAGAAATGATGAGTAACGTGTGTACCCGGGACATGCTGTCGAAATGGATTGTTGAAAGTCTTCAGAATTGCTGAGATAATGTTCCTGTCGTACGAGAAACCGACAGCCAGTTTTAAGAGGGAAATGTGTTTACCCTTTGGTAACCCGTTGTAGATATACAATTGGCCGCAGAAAGCTGAATGTGGTGAGCCTTTTGATGGCCGTTATATTCGTAGAGCAGGAAATTTAATTGACAGAGGAAAGAACTAAATTTTTAGTTGCATGGTTTCACAAAGCTTTCTATAGTTTGATGTTTTGTGGAATCTGTCCATAGCAAGGCATTAATAGGGCGCTCTCAACCACTTCACCTCACTGTTGATGGCTTTTGACCAATACGCCGATGTTATTCCGAAAAAGAGAGTTGTACTGCTAAGCACTTTTTAGGAAAGAGTACGATGCTACCACTGAAAAAAAAATCAAAGAAAATCAAAGATGCACGTTCGATATCAATTTTCAATTCGCACTTAATTGTTTCCACAATATCGAGTATTTTAATGTGATATGAATTTATCCTACCTCCTTTGCTGTAAGTTGATGTTGAAAAGATTATTCCAATATAACTTTCATTATAATTACAAAGTGAAAATTCCCGAACCACGTCTGAAATAACCCCAACGAGATTTTCGAAGGGGGGAAGCCCCCATTTTTTTTCTGTGGTGAATTAGAACAATAGTGAAGGTAAATAGATACATACGTCATTCTATCAGAACATGCATGCGCTTCCTCCCCGGCAATGAATAAATTGACCAGAAATCCCAACTGACAGACATAGGCCTTTTGTACAGCATTGACTGATAGTGACTGAACTATCATCTTCTAGTGTGCAATATAATCGCCAGGAGACATACTTTTAACGCTGACTATCAAGGTAAGACTGTTCAAATTTTCAAATTTGGTGTCTTTGACGTTTTTACTGTTTCAAAGATACTTAATAGGTAGAGTAATGTGTCAAATGAATGTCGTATAATCGTTACACAAAGAGATGCAGAGATTGCATTAAAAACAAATGTTTTTGTTCCGCAGTGCAAAAGACTTCTGATGATTTTATTTCTGCTTTCTTTTTTATTTAAAAGTGAAAACTATGCAATGGAGTAATATACAAAATTTCATAGGCAAACAAGCATATTGGCGAGCGCAAAGCGTGAATATGGCTCAAAAGGTCAGTCTTCGGATTGGTTATGAGTTTAATATGCATTAAAAAAATTACTGCCTTGCTGATACGACAAAAGCTTTAATCAAGAATTCAGCAAAATATCAATATAAAAGGGGCAAATGGCACTATTATAAAGTTTGGATACTGGTATTGGTATACGTTATCGTCCTTTGAAAATGTTACTTGACTATTTTCTAAGCTAAGAAAAGGGAGACTGCAAAGTAAAAGGATACTGCTATTCCTTACCTCATTGAAAGATCGAGTTCATAAAAACAACTTATGGAGTTGATGTCTTCACATTTGATCGATTTCATTATAGACAAGAATAAAAACGAAGAATTTCTTTCTTACTCTATATCTATCATTCTAATGTCATTCGTTTATCTTTATTTTTATTTTTTTGTTGGTTCTACTGTTTTAACAGGTACCCAACCTTTCAGATTGATCAAAAATGCATTGTAACTTTGGCAACGTCATCCTTCTCCTCCTCATCATTGGGGCAATTGCATCCACGGAAGCCTGTGGGAAGAGAAAGAAGTCCTCCCCCAAATACCGAGACGGTCGTTTAGAAATACCAGGAAGGACAAGAAGGGGGCCAAATCGGTAAGTTCAGGATACATCACGACATCATAAACATGCATTGCATGTTCTTGTTTGTATCTATAAATACATACAGCTTTTACTTAAATATACACAAGCAAAAAAAAAAAATCAAAAATCAAAGCAATGGAATAAACATGGGAACGTAGAAATGCCTGTGAGACAGTAACATTTTCTGTAAGTTCATGATACACCACTTCATCATCACTTTGATATGGTTTTCTTCGTGAATTGTATCAAATGTTATATCAAGTTTATACAATGCAATGTAATGACAGTTTTCCTCAGCAAAAAATTGAACAAATTATCAATGACGTTATTACAATTCAAGCTGCTAATATGTTAGTATGATAACGCTTCGAAAAGGAAAGATCCTTTAAAAAATGATCAATGTCATGGAATATAATGGCAATCCTTCGCTGCTAGCGTACAAGCCGCTGGGTGCCTACCGACCTCTTTCCTGATCGCCCGTGTCAGCCTTTCTTGACTTTTCAATAAATTATTTTGACTTTTCCACAATTTACACTTTCTTTTACTTGTGTTTATTTTTTAGACTCCGTCGGTCAGTGGAAGAAGAAGCTCTTGATGTCACACCGCTCCCTATCGATGAAATTGAAAGGGAAGAGGTCTTCTCACGAATTGATCTTGACAACGACGACATGGTTGGTGTTGTAGAGTGGTCGTTAGAGGGCGGCACACTGAGTGACTTCTGGGCTTTAATCACCGAACATGACAAAGACGGTAAGTCAATAACTAATATTCAGTCAGTGTGCACATTATGGGTTACTGACGAATGTCTGAATAAGTTTCCAAGCATGTCACGAACTCGATCCTTCGTTTTTTTCTAGTTCAAAGCATTTTGCTGGCTTCGATGATCCATTACAATGTTTAACTCTTATGATGTTTCCTTACAGTGCTTTAATTGATTGATTGAGTGAGTGAGTGAGTGATTAACAGCTCATCAAAAAAAAAAAACAAAAAACAAAAAACAGAACAATAGCCCAAAAGCTAAATAATAATGCATTACATGATGAAATATGATAAAAAACATACATAATAGATGCTGCAATATGCAAATTTTAACAATAACAAGTAACATTACGTGTTAATAAAAATAAATCAAATCAAATCAAATCAATTAATCCAAACATTGAAATTTTCAAAACGCAAATAGAAGGGCAATTATTAAAAAAAAGTACTTAAAAACTTGTTTTTTAATTATTATGCGTGCAAGTGTTCTATCTGTTCTTTTTGAGTGGTTCACAATCTACAAGCTTGATTTTTGGTGGACCTCTCAATTCTTTTTTTTTTTCTAAACTGAAACATAACTTTGTATCATTCATGCAAGCATGCATATATATATATATATATATATATATATACATATATATGATATATATATAACACTTTATTTGCATCATTTGATATCCTTTGCAAAGTTGTATGAATACGTTTGTGGTATAAGATGTATTCCTAATTCATATTGTGTTGTGTTCCGTTGAAAAAGAGAAAAATGAAAATAAATGAATTGAATTGAAATTGAAAATTTAGAAACGACCCACAATTCACCCAATATGATGTTTTACTGCCCACTAATAATGGTTATCACTCATATCTTGTTTTTCATCATTGATCACTGTATTTTTTTATTGAGAAACATGAAAATAAGTTTAAAAGAAAAATATGGCTACTTCCTGTTTTTATTATGTTAATTGCCATTTGGTGTATGCAACAAATTAAACTGAGTATTTGCGAATTTTATTTTTCAAACATGCAGGTGACGAGATGATTTCAATTTCGGAGTTCGCTGAAGTACCAGTGCGACTGGTTTACGAGTGAAGATTTCACCGTCTGACTGCGCACGCGACAACAGCTATGTGGGAGAAAAGCTGTTACTTCTCGGAGACTTTTGAGTATTCACTGAATAATATTGATTCGCTCAAGGAATTTAGCAAACGGCCTTAGGAGTGAAAATTATAACATCGGCACCTTAAACCTTTGGACTGATTGTTTTTCTGGAGAGGGTTGCTACATTATGATTTTACTATATGCAATTTGAGGCCTTTCGATCTAATATCAGATGAATCTGTTGGGGTTTTTACTATGCAGTTAACAATATAATATGTGAAATATGTATAGTCAGTTTATTCATATATTTATTGTTTGTCTAGATTCATTGAAGAGAGTCACTATTATTCGGCACCAACATTTAATTTTCATGTGTTTAGTATTTCTTTTGATTGTATGGATGTACATAAATATCTAACGCTGACTTCCAAACAAATGGGCATTATTAACTTCACATTGTGAGGTCAGTCGTGTTAAAGCCTTGTATACCTGTTCATTTAATCTTCTAATAATACACCCTGTTTTGTGATGGAGTCATTTTCATGTACTTTGTGGAAAAATCGATGTACGAAGAGAATCCAAATATCAATTAGTAATTTACTGAAGATTGAGCCTTAAAAGACAGATTATTGTGCGCCGGTTGAAATTGCTTCTGTTCTCGGAATATTGTCTGGATGTATAGAAGTATTGTAGGTAAGGAGAGCATCAACCCTTAACTGTATTAGCCGATGTTACCTATTATGTAGAGTGGCCAGTAATATTGATTATCAAAAGCTAGGTAAAATCTAATTGCATCAATACAATGGTAAAATTCACTCAGTCTGTTCTTCATACTTTACAAAATTATTGTCATAATGATAATGAATGAGTGCATATAATCACGTCCCGTATGCACATAATGAAGAAGACAATCTCGAATGTTTTAGATCTTAATAATTTTTAAAAAAAAAAATATATATTTTAAATCTGAAATTTACACTTCGTCTAAGAAAAAAATATGGTATGCATTCATGTATGTATGCGTGCATATGCAGTCCTACAAGACGGCGAATTTGGTGTGGTAGTGTACAATTAATATCTTGTCCGATATTTGATGTCGGATATTCCACCTTGATCGATGGTTGTTTTGCATTGACAACCGTATTAATTTTTGTCGATCTTTTGAAGAATGGCTGTCGTATATTTCTCCGTTGGGATGTAAATACTAAAAGCGATGTAATTAGTCTATATATTCAGTGTGTAAATATGAGTGTTTTATATTTATTATTGTTTCAGAATCAAGACCAAAAATCATTGACTATCTCCCCATTCCCGTGACATAAAACCTTTGAACATAAACAGTTGCAGGAAATTCATAATCTTTGGCGCTGAAATGTTGTGAAGGATACTGCGCAAAATGTGTTAATGGCTACATTTACCGGTTATATTCGAGAGACATGAATTGATCATATGGATCAATTCATCATTAAAGTGATGAAAACATGGAAAGATTGTTGATGTCTTATTCATGGATTTGATATACTAGAGAAATTAATTTTCTTTAATCTTAGAAAAAAAATGTGCAAGTATGTTTGGCTAAAGAGTGGATGGTGTGGTCTTTGTTAGGTCTTTTGTGTGGTGATATATTTGATTGGAAATATCTTTCAAGTGATCCTTCAATAAGATTTGAGAATGACAGTTTGTATACTAATTTCTTCATGAATTAGTTCATTACGTTGTTGTTGTTGTTTTTTTTTTGGTTGTTTGTTTGTTGTACTTTTTATATTAAGCGATTTGTCATGCTCTGCTAAGAACTCCAAAAGTACGAACAGTTGAACCGATCTACGGTTTAATAGTGTTTTCCAAGTATAGACTATATCACCAAGAAAATCAGTTTCAATCTTTATAAAAGAATGTCACTCAGAACAGTTTGCATTCATTTACAGAACGAAATGTTTAGTATGCGCCGTCGTTTTGCGTCTAAAATCCCCTCTTATTAACACTTTGCTCTGAACATTGTGTGTGTGTGTGTGTGTGTGTGTGTGTGTGTGTGTGTTCGTGTTTGTGTGTGAGGGATGTGTAGCAGAATATCATTTTCGGCAGAAATAAACAAGTCTCATGCAAGTTTTGCTTGATAGGGTCATACATGACGCATCAGTGACCACTAGTCATACACTATAATAGACGTATATGTTGGAAAGAAAGAATGTCATCCTTACAGATATGAAGAACGAAAGACATTATTTACAGAGGTACGTACACAGACACATACACTCACACACAAAATAAGCAAATCAAGTATAAATGAAGAAACTTATAAGCATAAACAACCAATAAAACACACTAAATAAAATAGTACATTGAGGTTGTCTGCATAATGAGAGAAAACTCAGAAAGAATTGAGACATCTATTGTGATAGTGCCAGTTGAATTTTAGAATACTTTATACCTAAAAGGCATGGACACATTATATAAGAAACGTAGCTTGTAGAACAAGATTTGAAAGCGCGAATAAAAAATAATGCGACCAACTTTATGCGTAAATAATATCTGCCACAATATCTTAATGTTTCATACCTTGATAAGTTTTCATCTTAATAGAAAAGGGTATTGTGTGTGGCATGACGTTTGAATTTAATTTTCTGATTCATATTTGCTTTTGACATTATATCACTTCTACAAAACACAGGTGAAAAAAAGTGATAATGTCAAGATTTGTTATCGAGGACACCATTTCAGAATCTCCATAATACTGATAACTTTTATCTACTAGTAATATATGAGATGTCCCTCAAAAGAAAATATATGTGTATATATATATATATATATATATATATATATATATATATATATATAATATTTATCCAAAACCCGCTCCATGATTCAGTCAATATGAGTTTTAGTTCTGTGAAGCTCGTGCTTTTTCAAGTACTTACATTTTCTGGATTGTAGGATTGCTTACCCGATGCTGTAAAGTAAGCAATGTCGCACTATTGGCATCTTCATTTCATCAGTTCATTACGTCATTTCTGAAATAAATTCCATTTATGTATATACTATCGACAATATTTGTCACATCGACAAATTTGTTTTGTCTTTAATTGTCTTCGAAAAATGATTGAGGCATGGTGCCATAATGCCTTGACGTAGCAAAAATAATTATGATAATGTTCAAGTATACTTTTAAGTACACTTGATCATTTCTATTTCATTCTTTTCAATCTCTTCAACAGTATAAGGACTTGTTAGTATATAAGGCGTGTAAGTAAATATACGAGCAGTTTAAATCATTCTTATTACTGTAATATTATTGCTGCAAGTATCAATATTAGTATGGTGACTCATGATTATTATAGTCATCATTACAGTTAATATTATGGAAACTATTATCATTATCGTACCATTATCATGATTATTACCCCCTTAGAAAAAGTTTAGAAATGTTGCTTTAATATATATGGCCTTGTTTCTACTTCACAAAGCTATAGGTTTTTAGTATTATAGCGACCAACGGAAATTTGGGCTACGCTTTATTATAAATGATAGATAAGGGTTTATCGAGTTAATCAGATTTCTGCTAGTGATTATCATAATACCCTCCCCCCCCCAAAAAAAAAAAAAAAAAAATTCCATGAGATCTTGAGGACGTAAAAGAAATGATGAGTAACGTGTGTACCCGGGACATGCTGTCGAAATGGATTGTTGAAAGTCTTCAGAATTGCTGAGATAATGTTCCTGTCGTACGAGAAACCGACAGCCAGTTTTAAGAGGGAAATGTGTTTACCCTTTGGTAACCCGTTGTAGATATACAATTGGCCGCAGAAAGCTGAATGTGGTGAGCCTTTTGATGGCCGTTATATTCGTAGAGCAGGAAATTTAATTGACAGAGGAAAGAACTAAATTTTTAGTTGCATGGTTTCACAAAGCTTTCTATAGTTTGATGTTTTGTGGAATCTGTCCATAGCAAGGCATTCTTAAATAATCTTTTCTATAATAGGGCGCTTCACCTCACTGTTGATGGCTTTTGACCAATACGCCGATGTTATTCCGAAAAAGAGAGTTGTACTGCTAAGCATTTTTTAGGAAAGAGTACGATGCTACCACTGAAAAAAAAATCAAAGAAGCACGTGCGATATCAATTTTCAATTCGCACTTAATTGTTTCCACAATAGAGTATTTTAATGTGATATAAATTTATCCTACCTCCTTTGCTGTAAGTTGATGTTGAAAAGACTATTCCGATATAACTTTCATTATAACTACAAAGTGAAAATTCCCGAACCATGTCTGAAATAACCCCAACGAGATTTTCGACTTGGGGAAGCCCCCATTTCTTTTTTCTGTGGTGAATTAGAACAATAGTGAAGGCAAATAGATACATACGTCATTCTATCAGAACACGCAAGCGTTTCCTCTGCGGCAATGTATAAATTGACCAGAAATCCCAACTGACGGACATAGGTCTTTTGTACAGCATTGACTGATAGTGACTGAAGGATCATCTGCAAGTGTGCAACATAACTACAGGAGATAATACTTTTAACGCTATCAAGGTAAGATTGTTCAAAATTTTCAAATTTGGTGTCTTTGACGTTTTTTCTGTTTCAAAGATACTTAATAGGTAGAGTAATGTGTCAAATGAATGCCGTATATTGTTACAACAAGAGATGCGGAGGGTAGGATTGCATTAAAATCTAATGTTTTTTTTTTCTGCAGTGCAAAAGACTATTAAGATTTTTGTTTAGCCATATTTTTTAAATTAAAGAGTGAAACCTATGCAATGGATTAATATACAAACTGTCATAGGCAAACACGCATATTGGCGAGCGAAAGCGTGAAAATAGCTCGTAAAGTCAGTCTCATGAGTTTAATATGCGAGTTTTTTTTTTTTTAATAGAATGTTGCCTTACCGATACCACAAAAGCTTTAATCAAGAATTCAGCAAAATATTAATGTATAAGGCGTATATTGCACTGCTGTAAAGTTTGAATACTGTGTGTTTGTGTCATGTTGAAATCAAGTACTGGTATACGTAATAGTCCTTTGAGAATGTCACTTGATTACTTTCTAAGCTGAAAAAAAAAAGGGAGACTGCAAAGTAAAAGGATACTGCTATTTCTTACCTCAATGAACGATCGAGTTCATAAAAACAACTTATAGAGTTGATGTCTTCACATTTTGAGAGAATTTATTACGGTCAAGAATAAAAGCCGAAGAAGAAATTACTAGTAGTCTCTCTCTCTCTCTCTCTCTCTCTCACTCTGTATCTATCATTCTGATGTCGTTCTTTTACATTCTTATGTTTGTTCTACTGTTTTTTGCAGGTACCTTACTTTGAGATCGATCAAAAATGCATTGTAACCTTGGCAACGTCATCCTTCTCCTCCTCGTCATTGGGTCGATTGCATCCAGCGAAGCCTGTGGGAAGAGGAAGAAGAACTCCCCAAAATACCGAGACGGTCGTTTAGAAATACCAGGAAGGACAAGAAGGGGGCCAAATCGGTAAGTTCAGGATGCATCACGACATCATAAACATGCATTGCATGTTTTTGCTTGTATCTAATAATAGTAATGATGATAATAGCAACAATAATTCTTGTTTGTATTTAAAAATTAGATAAACATAGGAACGTCGAAATACCTGTGAGACAGACAAATTTTCTGCAAGTTCAGGATACACCACTTCATCACCACTTTGATATGATATTGGTTTTCTTCATAAATTGTATCAAATGTATCCATCAACATAAATTATACAGTGCAATGTAATGACAATGTTCCTCAGTAACAAATTGAACAAATTATTAATGACATTATTACAATTCAAGCTGCTAATCTGTTAGAATAATAACACTTCGAAAAGGAAGGATCCCCCCCCCCAAAAAAAAACAAAAACAAAAAACAGATCAATGTCAAGGAATATGATTGTAATCCTCCGCTGCTAGCGTACAATCCACTAGGTGCCTACCTACCTCTTCCCTGGTCGACCGTGTCAGCCTCTCGATCTTGACTTTCCAATAAGTTACTTTGACTTTTTCCACTATTTACACTTTCCTTCACTTGCGTTTATTGTTTAGACTCCGTCGGTCGGTGCAAGACGAAGCGCTTGATGTCACACCGCCCCCTATCGATGATCTTGAAAGGGAAGAGGTCTTCTCACGAATCGATCTTGACAACGACGACATGGTTGGTGTTGTAGAGTGGTCGTTAGAGGGCGGCACACTGAGTGACTTTTGGGCTTTAATCACCGAACATGACACAGACGGTAAGCCAAAAACCAATGTCCAGTCAATGTACATGATTGTGGGTTACTGAGAAATGTCTGAATAATTTTCCCAGCATGCCACGAACCCGATTATCCTTCATATTTACTAGTATAAAGCATTTCGTTGGCTTTGATAATCCATTACAATATTTTACTATTTTAATGTTTCCTTATTGATGTTTACTCTCTTAATCTAACGTTGTAATTCAATGATTAACGGTTAACTGAAAAAAAAGAAACAACATGCAAAACAGTAGCCTAAGAGCTTAGTAATGATGCATTAAAACATGATTAAAAAGACAACATACATGATAAATACGAGAATAATAGTAAGCAAATTTTCAGCTCTAATAAGTAACATTAATCTAAACATAGAAAATATACGGCGTCTTTTCAAAAAGAAAACAGAAGGGCAATTATTAAAAAAAGAATATTTAAAAACCTTTTTTTATTTACTTTAAAGCAAAACATATGTTACCATGCGTACAACTATTCTACTTAGAAACGATGAACAATTCACCCAATATGGTTTTTCTACTGCGCATTAAACCTGGTTATAACGCATAGTTATTTTTGTTTTTATATCATTTGATGAATGTATTTTTCATTGAGAAAAGGAAATGATTCAAAATGAAATATATGGCTACTTTATATCTTCGTTATCTTGATCGACGTTTTGTATAGGCGACAAATTAAACTGAGTATTTTCGAATCTTATTTTTCAAACATGCAGGTGACGAGATGATCTCAATAGTAGAGTTCGCTGAAGTACCAGTGCGATTGATTTACGTGTGAAGATTTCACTGTCTGACAACGCGACAACAGCTATGTGGGAGAAAAGCTTCACTTCTTGGAGACTTCTGAGTATTCACTGAATAATGCTGATTCGTTCATGGAATTTAGGCAAACCGTCTTGGGAGTGAAAATTACAACATCTTCATCTTAAACCTTTGGACTGATTCTTTTCCTGGAGAGGGTTGCCACATTATGATTTTACTATATAGGGCTAACAATTAGAGGCCTATCGATTTGATATCTGTTGAATCTGTTGGGATTTGTTATATACAAACAACGATATACTGTACAATATGAAATGTGTACAATAGTAGGTATGATTTATATATTCATTGTTTTTCCTGGAGAGGGTTGCCGCATTATCACCATACCAGGGCCATGGAGCTACATCCATGCCAGGGCTAACAATTTGGGACCTTTCGATATAATATCAGTTGAATCTGTTGGGATTCGTAATACGCAGGTAACGATAGACAATGTGAAATATGTACAATTAGTGTATGTATGTATTTATTGTTTGTCTTGATTCAATGAAGAGAGTCACTATTATTCGGCATTTCATGTGTATTTCATGTATATAGTATTTCTTTTGATTGTATGGATGTACATAAATATCTAACGCTGACTTCAGAACAAATGGGCATTATTAACTTCATATCATGAATTCAATTGTGTTAAAACCATGTGTACCTATTCATTTAATCTTTTAATAGTACAACTTGTTTCGTGATGGAGTCATTTTCATGTACTCTGTGGTAAAATATATGTACGAAGAGAATCTAAATATTCTTTGGTATATAATAGTGGAGATTGAGCCTTAAAAGACAGACTATTGTGCCAGTGGCCAGTAATATTGAATATCAAAAGCTAGGTAAAATCTAATTGCATCAATACAATAGTAAAATTCACTCAGTCTGTTCTTCATACTTTACAAAATTATTGTCATAATGATAATGAATGAGTGCATATAATCACGTCCCGTATGCACATAATGAAGAAGACAATCTCGAATGTTTTAGATCTTAATAAAATTTTTTTTCAAAAAAATATATTTTAAATCTGAAATTTACACTGCGTCTAAGAAAAAAATATGGTATGCATTCATGTATGTATGCATGCATGTGCAGTCCTACAAGATGGCGAATTTGGTGTGGTAGTGTACAATTAATATCTTGTCCGATATTTGATGTCGGATATTCCACCTTGATCGATGGTTGTTTTGCATTGACAACCGTATTAATTTTTGTCGATCTTTTGTAGAATGGCTGTCGTATATTTCTCCGTTGGGATGTAAATACTAAAAGCGATGTAATTAGTCTATATATTCGGCGTGTAAATATGAGTGTTTTGTATTTATTATTGTTTCAGAATCAAGACCAAAAATCATTGACTATCTCCCCATTCCCGTGACATAAAACCTTTGAACATAAACAGTTGCAGGAAATTCATAATCTTTGGCGCTAAAATGTTGTGAAGGATACTGCGCAAAATATGTTAATGGCTACATTTACCGGTTATATTCGAGAGACATGAATTGATCATATGGATCAATTGATCATTAAAGTGATGAAAACATGGAAAGATTGTTGATGTCATACTCATGGATTTGATATAATAGAGAAATGAATTTTCTTTAATCTTAGAAAAAAATGTGCAAGTATGTTTGGCTAAGGAGTGGATGGTGTGGTCTTTGTTAGGTGGTTTGTGTGGTGATATATTTGATTGGAAAAATCTTTCAAGTGATCCTTCAATAAGATTTGAGAATGACAGTTTGTATACTAATTTCTTCATGAATTAGTTCATTACATTGTTGTTGTTGGGTTTTTTTTTTGGTTGTTTGTTTGTTGTACTTCTTATATTAAGCGATTTGTCATGCTCTGCTAAGAACTCCAAAAGTACGAACAGTTGAATCGATCTACGGTTTAATAGTGTTTTCCAAGTATAGACTATATCACCAAGAAAATCAGTTTCAATCTTTATAAAAGAATGTCACTCAGAACAGTTTGCATTCATTTACAGAACGAAATGTTTAGTATGCGCCGTCGTTTTGCGTCTAAAATCCCCTCTTATTAACACTTTGCTCTGAACATTGTGTGTGTGTGTGTGTGTGTGTGTGTGTGTGTGTGTTCGTGTTTGTGTGTGAGGGGAGTGTAGCAGAATATAATTTTCGGTAGAAATAAACAAGTCTCATGCAAGTTTTGCTTTATCATGTTGATGTGGGGTCATACATGACGCATCAGTGACCACTAGTCATACACTATATAGACGTATGTTGGAAAGAAAGAATGTCATCCTTACAGATATGAAGAACGAAAGACATTATTTACAGAGGTACGTACACAGACACATACACTCACTCACAAAATAAGCAAATCAAGTATAAATGAAGAAACTTATAAGCATAAACAACCAATAAAACACACTGAATAAAATAGTACATTGAGGTTGTCTGCATAATGAGAGAAAACTCAGAAAGAATTGAGACATGTATTGTAATAGTGCCAGTTGAATTTTAGAATACTTTATACCTAAAAGGCATGGACACATTATATAAGAAACGCAGCTTGTGGAACAAGATTTGAAAGCGCGAATAAAAAATAATGCGACCAACTTTATGCGTAAATAATATCTGCCACAATGTCAGATGTTTCATACCTTGATAATTTTTCATCTGAATAGAAAAGGTTGTTGTGTGTGGCATGACGTTTGATTTAATTTTCTAATTCATATTTATATCACTTCTACAAAACAAAGGCGAAAAAAGATGATAATGTCCAGATTTGTTATCGAGGACACCATTTCAGAATCTTGATAATACTGATAACTTTTATCTGCTAGTAATATATGAGATCTTCCTATAAAAAAAATCCAAAACCGGCTTCACGATTTCCTCAATATGAGTTTAGTTCTGTGGAGCTCGCGCTTTTTCAAGTACTTACAACTGGATTGTGGGATTGCTTACTTGATGCTGTAAAGTAAGCAAAATGTCTCACAATTGATAACTTCGTTTCATAAATTCGTTAAGTCATTTCTGAAATAAATTCAGTTTTTGTCTATACTATCGACAATATTGCGCTTTGTTTTGTCTTTGATTGTCTTCCAAAATGATTGAGGCATGGTGCCATAATGCCTTGAGGTATCAAACATAATCATGATAATGTTCAAGTATACTTTTAAGTACATTTGATCATTTCTCTTTCATTCTTTTCAATCTCTTAAACAATATAAGGACTTGTTCGTATATAATGTCGTGTTAGTAAAGGTTCGGTGTAATAATGTCAGAGGTAATAATGTCAGAGGTAAAAATGGAAGATGTAAAAATGGCAGAGGTAAAAATGGCACAGGTAAAAATGGCAGAGGTAAAAATGGCAGAGGTAAAAATGGCAGAGGTAAAAATGTCAGAGGTAAAAATGTCAGAGGTAAAAATGTCAGAGGTAATAATGTCAGAGGTAAAAATGGCAGAGGTAAAAATTGCAGAGGTAAAAATGTCCGAGGTAAAAATGTCCGAGGTAAAAATGGCAGTGGTAAAAATGTCAGAGGTAAATAATTATGTCAGTGGTAAAAATGTCAGAGGTAAAGTTGTCAGTGGTCAAAATGCCAGAGATAAAAATGTCATCGATAAAAATTTAGTCGTAGAAATGCAAGAGGACGAGATAGAAGTGACAGAGATTTTTTTTCTTCATGTTTCTGACACCTTTCTCGCAATACGCGCTTTTCGTGCCTTCTCCTGAAATAAAGCACCGGGAAGACCGGGGAGAAATGGGACACGGGGAGAAATATGGGACACTCATGTAACTTGAAAAATGACTATTCAAACTGAACTACTAATAAGATAAAGAGTTCTCCACCAAAATTGATTCTGATGTTATTTCAATGAAGAATGGATGCTCCACCCAACAAGCTAAAATACTATCGGATTTTATCCCAGCAAAGTCCTAAAAATCCTGCTATTCCATTTTTGGGGCCACCCTGTATAGTGTAAGCTCACCGTAATATTGGCGTTTATCTATTTGTATCTAATCACCAAAGTGCCACAGTTTTCGTAGCATTGTGGTCTTTCCAAGCAAGTGTAAATGGCCCTATAGTACAAACTCTGCCAAATTTAGTGACTTCCCATGAAAACGAGTAGCATTATGGTGCAATCTGTATAGTCATTAGATTATCAAAATTTGTAAACAGTTTTTGAATGCATACATTATAAATCAAAATCTGGAAGTCAATCACGAGCCCCAAATGTTCCTACACTCCTGTGCTACATACTACTTAACTAAAAAAAAAAAAAAATATGTTTGTGAATCTAATGAAATGTTTTTAACGATCAGAATGGTAACATCTTCGTTTGACACCTGGGTATATCCATATTTTTGCTAACAAATATAAACGAATTTTGAGCCTGTATATTTTTGTTACTCTCCTTTTGTCATTTCAACTGAAAGATTCGTATTACTTTTTAGTGAAGTTTTCTTACTTTTGTTGTATAACGAGGGAACAACGTCATTTTCGGAGGCTGAATCTACCAATCTTTAGCAACACATCATGTTGATAAATTTACTACGTTAAACATAATGGAATCTGACTCTGGAGCAACAGCTAAGTTTGAAAGGCATCAAACATTTACATTTTTTTTTTCGCCAGCAGATTCGTTCAACAATAATTGAAAGAAATCCCATGGCAAACTATCAGTTTTTACTCTCACTAGAACAGTCTATTGCTAAAGTTCGTCTCCAGTTTTAATAGGCCAGTTTGTAAAGTGACCACAAAGTGTTCATTAAACTTTGAGATATTTTTTTTTTTTGCGCCATGTGATACTTGAACAATGTAATAAAATATTTTGCAAGAGCTTACTTATGTCTGCCGATACATCTGCTGTAGTTCGTTTCTTGCGTTTTTTATTTTTACTTCTACATTATGTTGTGATCAGGTCTTGTGAGATAATAGGCTCCTACGAAACCTGAATGTGAGAAAATAACATAGAACAGGTGAAAAATTAGCGGTTTGCTTCGACTATGTCTCCTTCACTTCTTTACTCTAAACAGTTCAAAAAATGAAAAATAATGACAATATACTATCCTGGACGTAAGCGGAATTCGTTTGTGTAAGAGTGTGTATGTGAGAGTATGTATATCTGCGTATAGAAGTATATGTTTATACCAAAAGTGGGTTCGTGCGCGCGCGCGTGTGTGTGTGTGTGTGTGTGTGTGATAAATTCATTGGGGGAAACAACGTAGGATAATACTGTTTAAAAGAAACCTGTACTGACATTTTCTACTAGTCTGATAATTCTAATCTACATTTTTTGATGCCTACAACTGGAAAGAGAGGATTCTAAAACCCACGATAAGCCTGTAATGATTTTTTGAAAAAAATGAAAACGAGCAAGCCAAGGAACGATCCACACAATTTGGCATACGTCACAGGTGCCAACCTCCGACTTTAGCAAAACGAACTAGAAAGGTTCTACACATGTCAATTTACGGATGAAATCTCACACGAAGTACTGCAAAAACTGTTATTCAGTAAAATTGGAATATGGAGCTAAAATAAACATGTTAAACAATATTTATTAATTTTTACAAGGAATCTCTTCAAAAGCTTTTTATTTAGATCAAATTTGTGGGGAATATTCCAGATATGCAAAATGAAATTGGCATCATTGTCCGAACGTGCTGCCCATAGAAAACTGTGTGTATGTAACATTGCACTAACTAGTAGTAGTATGCATTGATGATGAGCGATAATGGTTCGACATCACAGTTCAAACTATCTAACGAAGATGAGGACTGAGTGATTCTTAAATCTAAATCCAAAAAATAGTCAACGGCAATCACGGTTTACGCCTAGTTAGAAGAAAACGGCACTCAGTACATATAGACTCTAGACTATAGAACTAGGACTAGGACTAGTGAGCAGTCAAGGACCTAGAAGATTCTACTCGCCGCTCCGTCGACAGCTGTACGTGCACAGCGCTAATAATAGGCACAGCGTAAACGTTTAGTATGCAATACATACCCCTGCTGCCAGAACTTGAAGAAAGTCCAGACGAAAGTCCAGACTCCAAGGTCTAGCGTTGCCGCTAGAGGCCCTTGTGCTGCAGGCCCTGTTGTTTCTGTGCTGAATTTTGCAGGTAAGGTATCTGCTTTATGGATTTTCATTGTTTTTGTGGTCGAGATAAATCTCATGGTGGTCGTATTAACACCAAGGACTAACTTAGATCTAGTTTTAGTAGGACCCATACCTCGGAAGAGTGGCCCGACCGCGTAGATACAAACAGTGTCACCGCTTCGCGATCCAAGCGCTGGTGTAGGCATAGTGCTAGAGTACTTCCGTATCCATGTAGATATCTCAAAATTCACCCAACCAAATTGCACCAAAATCACAAGAAGTATTTTATGACTCATGTCCACTTGCTCACGCTAATTGGAACCAAATCGCAAGTTGAGAAGCGTAAGTGAAGTTGTCGACTTTCCTGTCGTCGCTGAAAACAATCTGCTCTGTACGACTAAACAAGAGTGATCGCGGCGTAGTTGATAGTAGCCCTACTCTCCTGCGCACGCACAGACTGAAGTTAGCCATCTAATATCATGAGACAAATCTTTCAAGTAATCGGGAGCAAAAAATCAATTTATAAATTATTTGAGCTACGTCGAATGAAAAATAAAGTTCGTAAATCACACAAATCGCTAAAATCATGACATTTTTAAATTTAGTTCCCGCGTAAATTCCCCGTTCGCACAGCACTAGTCGGCTAACTTCAGTTCTAGATTGTGCATATCGCGTTTACCAAGATCTCTCGCGAAGAGTGAGTTTTTTTTAGTGACAACTTGAAAGTCGACGTCAATATTGATACTTCTCGATTACCGATTTCGTTCAAATATAATGCAGTATTCTGAAATATGCTTAGAAGTATATCCTGTAATTTTGGTGCGATTTGGTTCAGCGAACTGCATGGATAGGACAGTACACAAGTGCCGCCTGCTAGCTAAATTGGGCCTATGCGTCGTCTGCTACTCGGCACGATTTAACGCACGCGTATGCGAGGGCTTGTAATCAGTGAAACATTTGGCACCTGTGACATCACGACATCCGGGCTCGTCAGCTCATTAGCATAGTTCTCGCCCAAAAATTTCCATTTTCAAAATGAAATTACAGACTAAATCGTTATGAAATTTTGATTCTGTTTGCACCGCTGGGTCTTTTAGAATTAAAAGAACAACATATAAAGAAATAAAAAACCGGTACAATGCCCTTTTAAGGGGTTTGCAGCATTGTTGGAACCCCCTTTAATGATAGATAATAGTAATAGTAATGATAATAATAATAATAATAATAATAATGATAATAATAATCATAATCATAATAATAATTTCCCATAGGCCTACTAGGCTCTTAGCTGGTTTAATATTCCTCTGAACAGACAGATTACGCCACTGCACTTGAATCAAACTCAGAATAATGAGAGTGCTCTAATCTTTTTAAAACATAATTCCATAAATATTCTTCAAATCTGCAGTTTGGATTTGATAATTCGATAAATACAGTTTGCTCTGGCTAGGTTATTATTCAAAACCTCTTCATATGTTTACTCTGACGAAATCGCTCTCATTACTTCTGACATTTTACTTCTGACATTACCTCTGACATTTTTACCTCTGACATTTTTACCTCTGCCATTTTTACCTCTGCCATTTTTACCTCTGCCATTTTTACCTCTGCCATTACCTCTGACATTTTTACCTCTGACATTTTTACCTCTGCCATTTTTCCCTCTGCCATTTTTACCTCTGCCATTTTTACCTCTGCCATTTTTGCCTCTGCCGTTTTTACCTCTGCCATTTTTACCTCTGCCATTTTTACCTGGCACCTTAGTGGTTACACGAGCAGTTTTACATCATTGTCATTTACATCATTCTTATTACTGTAATATTGTTGCTGCTATCTTAACTATAGGTTGTAAGTATGGTTACTTATGATTATCGTCTTCATTATTACAGTTAATTTTATAGAAATAATAGGTTTTCCCGACCAATTTCGCACTTTTGTTAGTCCAAAATTTAGCGTAGATGACATGTTCGGTAGTTCAAATTTATGATCTCTTCATTCAAATTCATTTTTGGAGCATTCAAATTACCTTTAGCCTCATTCTAATTAACACTTTTTCAATTGAAATTCGTAAAACAAGCACCATTTCGTTATTCGTTCATTCAATTTAGAATGATATAGTCACGTGATCACAGACATCCTGCACTCGTTCATTCAAAGTCATTTTTGGGCATCCAATTTAACATCTTTTGCAGTCAATTTAGCACGCATGTTTATGCTTTTTTTCTTCTTTTTTTTCAA
Source organism: Diadema antillarum (assembly GCF_040938485.1). Lineage (NCBI taxonomy): Eukaryota > Metazoa > Echinodermata > Echinoidea > Diadematoida > Diadematidae > Diadema > Diadema antillarum. Next base: position 13,488,258 of record NW_027270960.1, read on the forward strand.
CATACATGTAGTTATTGTTTTGCAAGCGTCATTACATTTCATATTTTCGTACTCATTTTAGAGATTCTGGCAACAATTCTTTTTTTTTTCTTCAATGTGCTTATTGAGTCTTCCAGTCCGAAGATAGTGCATCATGTGGCCACAACTTGTATCTGGCCGTTGAGCGCTTTATTCCGAGTGTGTCGGCCAGTTCTAGGAAGTCAAGGTTATGATCATCAAATGTTCCTATAATTCTTTTTCTGTCTTCTTGAGAAATACGTCTGTATCTAAACTTGTGCTGTCATGACTGTAAGAAGATGAAGTTAATCTGTATTGGTTCAAGTAGGCCTAAAATGACATGTATGAAAGAAAAGGGGCGTTATAGAACAACAAACTCGAGTTATAGGGTCAAAAATATGATACTTTTACTGCTTAACAGTGCATGGATGAAACAAAAAGTCACATAGAAATACGCGTTCAAATGTTATCACCTTTCAAAATAGAAATAACATGACGTTAATTGGAATGAACATGTTTGGAATTTGACTGCCCATACGCGAAATTAAATGACTGAAATACCCCTTTCGGCCAGTGCTGGCGAATTTGAATGACTGAAGAGCACGTGCCAATTTGAATGCCCGTTTTACGAAGTCGAAAGGGACATGTGCAAATTTCATTGATCGAAATGCTAAATTGAACGACCAACTTGCAATTTTGAATGACAGAATGTGCAGTGACGAGGATTTTCGCTAAATTGAATGAACCTGTTATCAAATGGATTGACAAAAGTGTGCAATTGGCCGGGAAAACCTATATCATCATCATTATTATGATTATGATTATTACCATTATTACAGAATTCGAAAAGTTTAGGAATGTTACCTTAATAATGGGCTTGTTTGTACTTCACAAAGCTATAGGTTTTTAGTATTAGCGACCAACGGAATTTTGGGCTACGCATTATTATATGATAGATATTTAATTAGATTTCTGTTAGTGATTATCATCTATAAGACACCACCCCCCCCCCCCAAAAAAAAAAAAAAAAAAAAAATTGCCATGAGATCTCGAGGACGTACAAGAAATGATGAGTAACGTGTATCAGGGACATGCTATTGAAATGGATTGCGTTGAAAGTCTTTAGAATTGCTGAGATAATGATCCTGTCGTACGGGAAATTGACAGCCAGTTTTACGAGGTAAATGTGTTTGCCCGTTGGCAGCCCGTTGAAGACATACAATTGGCCGCAGAGAGCTGAATGCGTTCAACCTTTTTGATGACAGTTGTATTCGTACAGCAGGAAATGAACAGAGGAAAGAACTTAATTTTTACTAGAAACGTTTTCACAAAGGTTTCTATATATAGTTTGATGTTATGTGGAATTTGTCCATAGCAAGGCATTTTCTAATTCTTTTCTATAGGGCGCTTCTCAACCACTACACCTCACTGTTAATAGATTTTGACCAATACGTCGATGTTATCCAGCAAAAGAGAGTTGTACTGCTAAACTTTTTTGAGAAAGAGTACGATGCTACCACTGATAGAAAATCAGAGAAGCACATGAGATATCCGTTTTCACTTCACACTTAATTGTTTCCACAATGAAGCTTATTAATGTGATATAAATCTATCCTACCTTTTTGGCTGTAAAGTTGACGTTGGAAAGACCATTCCGATTTAACTTTCATTATAATTACAAAGTGAAAAGTCCCGAAACACGTCTGAAATAACCCCAACTAGATTTTGGACTTGGGGAAGCCCCATTTCTTTTTCTATGATGAATTAGAACAATGGTGAAGGTAAATAGATACATACGTCATTCTATCAGAACACGCATGCGTTTCCTCCGCGGCAATGTATAAATATTGACCAGAAATCCCAACTGACAGACATAGGCCTTTTGTACAGCATTGACTGCTAGTGACTGAACTATCATCTTCTAGTGTGCAATATAATCGCCAGGAGACATATTTTTAACGCTGACTATTAAGGTAAGACTGTTCAAATTTTCAAATTTGGTGTCTTTGACGTTTTTTCTGTTTCAAAGATACTTAATAGGTAGAGTAATGTGTCAAATGAATGTCGTATAATCGTTGCACAAAGAGATGCAGAGATTGCATTAAAAACAAATGTTTTGTTCCGCAGTGCAAAAGACTTCTGATAATTTTGTTTCTGCTTTCTTTTTTTTATTAAAAAGTGAAGACTATGCAATGGATTAATATACAAAATTTCATAGGCAAACAAGCATATTGGCGAGCGCAAAGCGTGAATATGGCTCAAAAGGTCAGTCTTCGGATTGGTTATGAGTTTAATATGCATTTAAAAAATAATAAAATACTGCCTTACTGATACGACAAAAGCTTTAATCAAGAATTCAGCAAAATATCAATATAAAAGGGGCAAATGGCACTATTGTAAAGTTTGGATATTCCGTGTTTATGTCGGGTTGAAATCAAGTGTTGGTATACGTTATCGTCCTTTGAAAATGTTACTTGATTACTTTCTAAGCTAAGAAAAGGGAGTCTGCAAAGTAAAAGGATACTGCTATTCCTTACCTCATTGAAAGATCGAGTTCATAAAAACAACTTATGGAGTTGATGTCTTCACATTTGATCGATTTCATTATAGACAAGAATAAAAACGAAGAATAAATAACTTCTTTCTTACTCTATATCTATCATTCTAATGTCATTCGTTTATTTTTATTTTTATTTTTTTTTTGTTGGTTCTACTGTTTTAACAGGTACCCAACCTTTCAGATTGATCAAAAATGCATTGTAACCTTGGCAACGTCATCCTTCTCCTCCTCGTCATTGGGGCAATTGCATCCACGGAAGCCTGTGGGAAGAGAAAGAAGTCCTCCCCCAAATACCGAGACGGTCGTTTAGAAATACCAGGAAGGACCAGAAGGGGGCCAAATCGGTAAGTTCAGGATACATCACGACATCATAAACATGCATTGCATGTTCTTGTTTGTATCTATAAATACATACAGCTTATACTTAAATATACACAAGCAAAAAAAAAAAAAAAAAATCCAAGCAATGGAATAAACATGGGAACGTAGAAATGCCTGTGACGTCAGTAACATTTTCTGTAAGTTCATGATACACCACTTCATCATCACTTTGATATGGTTTTCTTCGTGAATTGTATCAAATGTTATATCAAGTTTATACAATGCAATGTAATGACAGTTTTCCTCAGCAACAAATTGAACAAATTATCAATGAGGTTATTACAATTCAATCTGCTAATATGTCAGTATAATAACGCTTCGAAAAGGAAAGATCCTTTAAAAAAATGATCAATGTCATGGAATATAATTGCAATCCTTCGCTGCTAGCGTACAAGCAGCTGGGTGCCTACCGACCTCTTTCCTGATCGCCCGTGTCAGCCTTTCTTGACTTTTCAATAAATTATTTTGACTTTTCCACAATTTACACTTTCTTTTACTTGTGTTTATTATCTAGACTCCGTCGGTCAGTGGAAGAAGAAGCTCTTGATGTCACACCGCTCCCTATTGATGATATTGAAAGGGAAGAGGTCTTCTCACGATTTGATCTTGACAACGACGACATGGTTGGTGTTGTAGAGTGGTCGTTAGAGGGCGGCAAACTGAGTGACTTCTGGGCTTTAATCACCGAACATGACAAAGACGGTAAGTCAATAACTAATATTCAGTCAATGTGCACGTTTATGGGTTACTGACGAATGTCTGAATAAGTTTCCAAGCATGTCACGAACTCGTTCATTCGTTTTTTTCTAGTTCAAAGCATTTTGCTGGCTTCGATGATCCATTACAATGTTTTACTATTATAATATTTCCTTACAGTGCTTTAATTGATTGATTGATTGATTGATTGATTGATTAACAGCTCATCTAAAAAAGCAAAACAATAGCCCAAAAGCGAAATAATAATGCATTACATGATAAAACATGATATTAAAGCCAACATACATAATACATGCTGCAATATGCAAATTTCAACAATAACAAGTAATATTACGTGTTATTAAAGATAAATCAAATCAAATCAAATCAATTAATCCAAACACTGAAATTTTCAAAACGCAAATACAAGGGCAATTATTTAAAAAAGTACTTAAAAACTTTTTTTTGTTATTATGCGTGCAAGTGTTCTATCTGTTCTTTTTGAGTGGTTCACAATCTACAAGCTTGCTTTTTAGTGGACCTCTCAATTCTTTCTTTTTTTCTCAACTGAAACATAACTTTGTATTATTCATGCAAGCATGCATGCATAATACATATATATATATATATATATATATATATATATAACTTTATTTGTATCATTTGATATCCTTTGCAAAGTTGTATGAATATGTTTGTGGTATAAAGTGTATTCCTAATTCATATTGTGTTGTGTTCCGTTGAAAAAAAGAGACAAGTAAAAATAAATGAATTGAATTGAAATTGAACATTTCGAAACGACGCGCAATTCACCAAATATGATGTTTTACTGTGCACTAATGATGGTTATCACTCATGTTTTTTTTAATTATTGATTACTGTATTTTTTTATTGAGAAACATCAAAATAAGTTTAAAAGTAAAATATGCCTACTTCACGTTTTTATTATGTTGATTGGCATTTTGTGTATGCAACAAATTAAACTGAGTATTTGCGAATTTTATTTTTCAAACATGCAGGTGACGAGATGGTTTCAATTTCGGAGTTCGCGGAAGTACCAGTGCGACTGACTTACGAGTGAAGATTTCACCGCGTGAACGTGCACGACGCAGCAGCTATGTGGGAGAAAAGCTGTACTTCTTGTAGGCTTTTGAGTAGTCACTGAATAATGTTGATTTTCTAAAGGAATTTAGGCAAACTGCCTCAGGGGTGAAAAATATAACATCGGCACCTTAAACCTTTAGACTGGTTGCCACATTATGGTTTTACTATGATATGGCTGACCATTTGAAGCCTTTCGATCTAATATCGGTTGAATCTGTTGGGATTTTTCCTATGCAATTAACAATGTGAAATATGTACAATTAGTGTATTTATGTATTTATTGTTTGTCTTGATGCACTGAAGAGAGTCACCATTATTCGGCACGAACATTTCATGTGTATAGTATTTCTTTTGATTGCATGAATGTACATAAATATCTAAAGTTGACTTCAAAACAAATGGGCATTATCATTTTCATATTATGAAGTCAGTTGTGTTAGGGCCATGTGTACCTGTGAATTTAATCTTCTAATAGTATACCCTGTTTCCCGATGGAGTCAGGTGCTTGTTGCTTGTTGAAATATTTTGTATGAATAGAATACAGGTATTCATTAGTAATCTAGTGGAGATTGAGCCTTAAAAGACAGACTATTGTGCGCCGGCTGGAATTGCTTTTGTTCTTGGAATATTATGTGGATGTGATCGAAGTATTGTAGGCAAGGAGAGCATCAACCCGTAACTGTATTGGATGATGTTAAACATTATGTAGTTTGACCAGTAATACTAAATATCAAAAGCTAGGTGAAATCTAACTGCATCAATACAATGGTAAAATCTACTGTTCATCATAATTTGCAAAAATATAATCTTAATGGTACTGAATGAGTGCACATAACACGTCCCGCATGCACACTAATGAAGAAGGTAATCTCGTAGATTTTAGATCTTAATAACTCGTCTTTTTTTTTTTAATCTGAAATTCACACTACCTCTAAGAAAAATATGGTATGTATTCATGTTCGTATGCATTCGTGTATGTATGCATGCATGTGTACAAGATTGCGTATTTGGCGTGGTAGTGTACAAGAGTAATGTCCGATATTTGATGTCGAGTATTCCACTGTGATCAATGGTTGTTTTGCATTGATAACCGTATAATTTTGGTCCATCTTTTCAAGTAAAATGGGTTGTGTTACATTTCTCCGTTTTAATGTAAATACTAAAAGTGATGAAATTATTGTATATATTCAATGTGTAAATATGAGTGTTTTATATTTATTATTGTTTCAGAATCAAGACCAAATATAAATGATTATCTCCCCATTGTCATGACCAAAAAACCCCAAAACTTAGAATATGAACGTAGAGACAATTGCACCAAGTTCATAGTCTTTAGCGCTGAAACGCTGTGAAGGATACTGCGCAAAATATGTCAATGGCTACATTAATCTGTTATATTCAAGATGCATAAATTGATCATATGGATCAATTGATCATTAAAGCGATGAAAAAATGGAAGATTGTTGATGTCATGTTTATAGATTTGATATCATAGAGAAATGAATTTTCTTTAATCTTAAGAAAAAAAATGTGCGAGTATGTTTGGCTAAAGAGTGGATGGTGTGCTCTTTGTTTGGTGGTTTGTGTGTTGATATATTTGATTGGAAATATCTTTCAAGTATTAAATCCTTCAATAAGATCTAAAAATGACAGTTTGTACTAATTTCTTCATGTATTAGTGTATTTGTTTCTTGGTTGATTATTTGTGGTATTACGCAATTTGTCATGCTCTGCTCAGAATTCCCAAAGCACGAGCAGTTGAACCGATCGACGGTTTAATAGGGTTTTCCAAGTAGACCATATCACCAAGAAAATTTGTTTCAATCTTTATAAAAGAATGTCACTCAGAACAGTTTGCATTCATTTACAGAACGAAATGTTTAGCATGCGCCGTCGTTTTGCGTCTAAAATCTCCTCTTATTAACACTTTGCTCTGAACTGGTGTGTGTGTGTGTGTGTGTGTGTGTGTGTGTGTGTGTGAGGGGAGTGTAGCAGAATATCATTTTCGGTAGAAATAAACAAGTCTCATGCAAGTTTTGCTTAATAGGCTCATATATGATGATCCTATCATGTGACCACTAGTCATACACTATACTAGTATGTAATATAGAGGAATACGTTGGAAAGAAAGAATGTCATCCTTACAAACATTAAGAACGGAAAACATTATCTACAGAGGTACGTAAACAGACACACACATATACACTCCCAAACACATTAGGCAAATTAAGTACGTATAAATGAAGAAACTTAAAAACTTAAACAACCAATATAACACACTAAATAAATTACAACATTCAGGTTACCTGCATATAGGAGAGAAAAATGAGAAAGAATTTTCAGAATACTTATAGTACGTGATAGGCATTGAATATTATATACAACTGTAAGAACCGAACAAACTTGTTGAACAAGATTTGAAAGCGCGAATAAAAGATAATGTGACCAACTTTATATATTTTTTAGACTCCGTCGGTCAGTGGAAGAAGAATCTCTTGATGTCACACCGCTCCCTATCGATGAAATTGAAAAGGAAGAGGTCTTCTCACGAATTGATCTTGACAACGACGACATGGTTGGTGTTGTAGAGTGGTCGTTAGAGGGCGGCACCCTGAGTGACTTCTGGGCTTTAATCACCGAACATTGACCAATAACCAATGTCCCATCAATTTGCATGGTTAGGTTCCTGAAAAATATTTGAATAATTTACCTGGCATGCAATCACCTGATGTCCTTAAATTTTGTTTGTACATGACAGGTTGTTCGCTTTGATGATTTATCACAGTGTTTCACTTTGATAATGTTTCGTTATTGATGTTTACCATATTAATTTGAAGGTGAAAATCCACATTACAATCATCTTGTTACAAAAAAAGAGTTAGGTTTGAGCCATTGTGTTTTTTTTTTCCAAAACGAAAATAATTTAGAATTGAATGGAACTGAATTGAGAAACAAAAATGACAAAATTGTTGTGCCGAAATCATCCAACGATATTCAATCCCTAGAAATATTATGATGCCCCATTACATGTCAACTGTAAAATGGGAATAGAAAAAATGTTTTTACAAGATTTTGAAAGTAGTTTTCGGAGAAAATCTCTGTAAGGAATATAAAACATAAGAAATCAGTATAATTGACTGATTGAAAAAAAACCCACATACAAATAGAAGCTGAAAAGCTAAATTATATAGTATGGCATTATAAAACATAATATTAAAAACAACATACTTATACTGGGATATATACTGGAATATCGTACTGGAAAATAACAAGTAACAATAACCAAATGAACAGGACAATCATACAGCGTCATATAAAAAACAAAAATAGAAGGGTACTTATATTAAAAAAAAGTATTTCCTCACATCTTTTTCTGTTTAAAGTAAAACACAAATTACTAAGCATTCATGTTTTCCTTGAGATAAACGACCCACCATTCACCCAATAAAGGCCTACATTCAAATTTGTTGATTTTTTTTTAATAGGCGAAAATTTAATCTGAGCATTTTCGAATCTTATTTTCAAACATGCAGGTGACGAGATGATCTCAATATTAGAGTTTGCTGAAGTACCGGTGAAATTGATTTACGTGTGAAGATTTCACTATCTGACTGTCCGCGCAAACATCTATGTGGAAGAAACGCTGGAGACTTCGGAGTATTCATCCAAATTTTCTCACTCGTTCAAGGGATTACGGGGAAACCGGAATAAGAGTGAAAAGTATTTTTACGTGGAGAGGGTTGCCACATTATACATACTAATAATAATGGGGTTAGCAACTTTGGGCTTTTCGATTTGATATCAATTGAATCGGTTAGGATTTGCAATATACAAATGGCGACACATTTTGCAATTAGTCGTCTATTACTATGATTATTTGTTTGTTTTGATTCAGTGAAAGAAGTGACTTATTCACCACGAACATTCATGGTACTCACAAGATGTGTATAGTATTTCTTGGGATATGTGTATCTGCAATTATTTAAAGTTGACTTCTAAACCAAAAGGGCATTAACTTCTTGTGGTCATAAAACTCCCTATTTTCCGATGGAGTCTCTGTCATGTATTTTGTTAGAAATCTCTTTGTAAGAAAAGAATGCAAATATCCATTAGTATTTTGATGGAGATTGAGCCTTAAAAGACAATCTATTGTACGCCGATTGGAATTGCTTCTGTTCTCGGAATATTGTATGGATGTGAGATTATTGTAGGTTGGTGGGGATACCGGGAATCGACCCTTAATTGTATGTATTTGACCAAGGAGGTTCTCGAGAATGGAGTCACAACCGTCTTATTTCCTTTGCAAGATGTTCGAAGCCGCCGCTCAAAAATATTTGAAACATGTGCCAAACAGGATCTGCCGCGCAGATACTAAGACAATTGACTCGTGTCTCATTGCATAATCATCGGCCACTTTCGAAGGAAGATATGTCTTTGTGATGGTAATTACTTTTTGCTATTCCTTCTTATAAAAGGTAGGTGGTGCAGACACGAGGATGCACGAATACAAATTGAGCAAAAATGCTGAAATAAAGATGAAAATTACTCGACTGGGCATACCCGGGCAGTAATCTGATATATCTATCAATAAAGGATTATACTTGAAGGTGATTCCATATTAGTTTCATTTGTGGAAATTAAGCGGAAAAGTGATTAAACCAGCTCTCCAGGATGGTACAGTTTTAAACACTTTCATATGATAAAGATCTGATTTACACTTTTGCGCAAATTTCTGGACGGAATTGACTTTTGTTTTACATGCTTTATCATTAAGTGAAATTTCATTTCATTTAATAAATAGATAAGCAAAATATGGCCAACATTATGATAACCTTCAAAATGAATCTTTAGATTGCTCAGCAAGACGGCGGCGTCGAACATCGATCATCAAAGGCACAAGTGCACCTGTGGAATTCTTGTGTACATCAATAGAAATCTGACAGCTGTTTGAATAATTACAGGCAGTTGGAACTCCATGTATAAAACCTCCTTGATTTGACAGTGATACTGACTATGTAGGATGAACGCTGATATTGAAAATCAAAAGCTTCTTGAATTCTAATTTCACCAATACAAGGGTGAAATCTATCGTTCTTCGTAGTCTACAAACATGACAAAATCATATGAACAGATGAATGAATGTCCATTCCGCATCCCATTTGCACATGATTACTAAGATAGCTCGAAAATTTTACAGAAGGAAACACTGGTGATAGAATAACCCCAGTGATTCATACAAGGCCTACGTATATCTTTGAAAAAAAATATATTTGCATGATAACGTATGTGTATGTATGCATGTATGTATTTATGCATATAGGTCTAATGACGTAACTGAGTGTGGTGGCGTACAATTGATATTATGTAGTCTGATATTTGATGTCGGATATGTCACCTTGATCGATATTTATATGTATATATATTCTTCATGTTCTACCACTGTACAAAATGCCCTGTAAATCTTTGGTCAACTTTTTAAATTATTAATATGACATGCGATGTATTTCTGCTGAAGGATGTATCTCTGTTATGTTTAGGCGTTGTATATAATGAACAGAATAAATAGGTCGATGCATTCAACGATATATAATGAGATATACAGACATATAATTATGTGTGTAAATATATATATATATACACACACACACACACACACACTTATATATATATATATATATATATATATATATATATATATATATATAATATGTGTGTGTGTGTGTGTGTGTGTGTGTGTGTATCTTTGTCTCAGAATTGAGACCAAGAATCATTAATTATTGTCTCATTTCGATGACATCACATCTTACTATGAACGTACAGGCGATTGCACAAAGTTCATATTCTTTGGCGCTAAAAGTTTTATGTGTGAACATGTCAATGGCTGTATTTTATCTGTTATATTCAAAATACATCAATGGATCATAGCGATCATTAAGGTGACGAAAAAATGAAAATAATTTTGATTCGTGTCATTTTTACGGACTTATGATCATGTTTCTAATGAATGTACGTCAATCTTTAATAGTGAATTTGTTGAAGTTAAAAAAAAAAGGATGGTGTTCTTTGTAATGTGGTTTCTGTGGTGAGACATTTTTGTTTGTTTGTTTGTTTGTTTTAGCTTAGTGAATTCCAAGCCTCTTTCGAGAACTTCAAAACATGATCAGTACTTTTCGGGACGGTTTAATAGAGAGCTCCCAGAAAAATATTACCAAGAAATATCAGAATTCATCTGATAAAAAAAGATACCACTTCTCACGCTTTCACCTATAGAATGAAATATCTATTATTGAGGAGCATTATACTGGCCTGGGATTTGAACCCGCGTCACCTTTACTGCTTACCAGGCAAATTGATTCTATTGTCTTACAACGTCTTACTTGAGGCGAATGAATTGGGAATAAGATCAAGATATGGAGAGAGGTGAGGCACTGGCTTCTGTTAAAAGGCTATCGAGTCACATCCATGAAATGGTTTCAGCTCAGCCGCCGCAGCGGTTGTGATGCATGCTGTTGGTGATGTGGGTTCAAGTCTCAGACTTGTTCCTCGTTTTTCACTTGGTGTTCATAATATTACAAATAGATATTTGGTGAACTTTTCTTTAAAAAATAACACAAAAAAAAAAGACCCCAAAATAATTACCGTTGATATTTGAGCAACCAACAACAAAACCCAACGAAGAATAAGGGGAAAATAGGCAAACATGTTGATAGGCCTATAATCATGGGCGTGTGAGTCGAAGAAAATAAACTGTGTTTTCAGACGCTTTTCAGTGGTAGTGAACACTACCTCATTTTCGGCCATGCGTGATGTATTTCACCTCTCCTACAAAATTTCACATCTTCTGGGCCCCGTTGCAAGAAAGTTGCAATCAATTGCAAATAATTGCTAATTTTGAAACAACCATTCTGATTGGCTCAGGGTCTGCCCTATTAAGAAGACATGCATGTAACAATGATTTTGATTGGCCAGTGACAATCAGTTGCAAGTTGCGTTTAAACGCAAAGTTTCTAGCAACGGGGCCCTGGACACACACATACACACGCGCGCCCACAGACACAGGCACAGGCACACACACGCACACACACACACACACACACACACACATATATATATATATATATATATATATGTGTGTGTGTGCGTCAACAAACCCTCCGTATTATGCTCGTCTGTAGGCCTATACAGTGCCTAATTTTTGTTTGTTTGTTTAATTTTCTATCAAAGAAGATGGCTGGATAACCCATATTCAGCTGCAGAAGCTGGTCTTTCATATGGGGTCCAGTTAGATGTTTTGCTCTTTGCGATGAATAATGAAGTGGGATCTTTTACATGCATGAGTTGTGACTCTTTTACACGTGGGACCTCCATTTTATGTCCAGTCCCAGGGAAATGTGCCTGTATATTCCTATTTGCTAAGCGCGAGTTCAAAATTGTCAATTAACAGGTGGACCTCTACTGCAAAATAAATAATCATCATAAATCCCAATATATTCAAAGCCAAGTGAGAAACACATGCATACACGGCCCCAAACTAACTAAATTCAGGACTTCTTTTAAATTGAATGCAGTTATTTGGAACATGGTTGCCTATTCACGAATTTGAATGACCGACGAGATTCCGTCGCCAGCTTGACATGAATTTGAATGCTCTTTGATGAAATGCGTGCTCCTCTCTTAAATTTGAATGCTCCGATAGTGAATTTGAATGTTCCGATAGTGAATTTGAATGCTCCGAGAGTGAATTTGAATGCTCGGATAGTGAATTCGAATGACCTGATTTTGAATTTGATTGCTGATTCAGTGCTGTGAGCGTGGAATGCGTGAAATCGAATGCTCGGAATAGGAACTTGAATGACAAAAGTATGAAATTGACTGGGAAAACCTATATTATATATACATATATAATATATATGTACATAGAAATATAATATGTATATATAATATGTATATATATATATATATATATATATATATATGTATATATATGTACATATTATTGTAGATGAAGAATGCGATGACTAACCTGTTTCGTGTCTTGTTTCTAAAACATGCGCTTTCCTCGCCAGGATAAAGCGTTTTAATGCCATTTTAGGTTTTAATCTCATATGTATATATATTATATTATATATATATATATATATATATATATATATATATATATATTAATGTAAATCCATACATACAAACTTGACCACTCATTGTCCCCTTCCTCTCCCTATAACGATGTATAATTTATGCAAAATCTAAATTCAGGATTCAAATTGGAGAGGCAGTTTATAGATTGTAAAGTCTTTCTGTTGTCGATTTTCTCGGCAGTTACGACATTCATATCACTTACATCACCCCTTGTAGCACAGATAATATAACAGTGTTGCAGATTAAGCTTCTGAAATTTCACGATTTCACAAACTCAAGCATCTTTCAGAATTAGGACATTTGGGGATTAATTATTCCATTACTATAACATGGCGTCTGTTTCATCGTAACCTCGATGAGAGGCACCAAAAGATGCACAGCGCGGTGGATGTCATGTTTTGATTTCTATTCTGCTTGATTGTTATCAAGGAAGTGGGAAATTCTTTAGCTTCCTTCAGTAAACGATGGATTCAGAGATCATGTCTGGGAATTTCCAGGTTTATTTCTTGCATGTATCAAAAGAGCAAAAACAAATACAAGTAGACTCTTCCTTTCCGGCAAGTAATGTCTTTGGCTCAAAGAGGCCGATCTCTTGTATGACAAAACAAAAAGGAGAAGACATATTTCTTTTTTGGCCTGACCTGTATTTTTTATCATGAAGAAAGGACACTGATTTCGAAACCGACTATATCAAGCAAAGGAATAATTGCTATATGATGGCCGTTTCGTCTTGAACTTTTTTTTTTTAAATTATGTATTTACAAGGTCAAATAGGGTAACCATAGTGTAATTGAGATTGAGCTTACATACACAGATTCATCATTCCTGGTTTTATCGATTTGCTCGATGGCACGACGATGGTGATAATGCCAGGGATAAGCTACAATAACTTTGAAATGGTGATGATAGTGATGTTTATTGTTACAATAATAGATTATAATCTATATTATCCAGAGAGCATAACTAGCACATTGAACCACTAAACCCGGGATTTTCCATTGATTTGTCAACCAAAAATAATTTCTGGCAATTTTCCCTGTGTTTGCCTGGTACGATTCAGGGATATTCCCCGTCGGATCCCACAGACACAAAAGAAAAAAATACCAAGGTGAACATGCATTAAAACCCATTAAAATCCATTTGGATCCCTGACGCGTCCCTCGTGTACCCCAAGTTAAAAGTCAACTGGCACGGAAGCCCAGTGAAAGCGTTCAAGTACTTTCACTTTTTAAGGTCAACATTTTTTGATTGTTGGAGGTTCAAACTCAGAAATTATTCTCTCAGTCTTCAATATGACGAGGTGGACCACTGGCATATTACTTGATTCTCATTATTTTAGTTGGTATATAATAGAATGTGGTCACGAATAACAATGGGAAGAAATATTCGAAACCAAATTTGAAACAGTGTAGTTAAATCAACAGAAATTGAAATACATTGTTATAAGAAAAGAAAAGTTGATATCGTAGATATGTATAGTATCTACACTTCTAATCTATACCCTTGACAAGGCATCTACTATAACATCAAACTACTGAACCAAGGATTTTCCTTTCGTTGTAAACATAAGATATTATTTCTTGCAGTTTTCTGAATGTTTGCGTCAAACGATTGAGGGATATTCCCAGTCATATGCAACCGACATAAAAGAAAAAAAAAGTCACGCTAAACACATACTAAAACATACTTTACATCAAAAACTTCTTTAAATTAACTTGCATCCCTGATGTGTCGCTTGCCCACCTCACGTTATGTAACAGGTGTAGAAACACTAGTAAAAGATTTGAAGTATAGGCCCTAATTTAATTTTTTCATGAGTCAACATTATCAGGTGGTTTTCATTTAAGATATTACTTTCTCAATCGTCATTATGATGGAATAGACCTGTGGTAGCTTCCTTAATTTTCATTATTTTTATCAATATATTTACGAGAGACAATGAGATAAATTAAAAGATACAGGTTTGAAACAATGCAAATAATAAGTAAATGTATTGTTCCGATTCAAAATCAAAATTCAAAGTCAAATCTATTTCCGTTTTCGACAATAAGAATGACTATACATCATCAACATGCACATTAAATCAATAAATCAAATCAAATCAAATCAAATCAAATCAAATCAAATCAAATCAAATCAAATCAAATCAAACCATTAAACCAGGGACTTCCCGTTGGTTTGTACAGAAAAGCTATTACTTTCGGGCAATCAACAGACTATGTTAATCAACCTACCATCTCGCCAAAAATTCGGCAACTACAACCTCTACAACTACAACAACTACAACCTCTTCACTCCTAAGATTCACCTTTGAAAATGTGATTTGAAAGACTCCAGTGTTTCTCAGGACTTCATTTTGAAAGTGAATTGTAGTGTAGTTTTGGGTGCTGTTCATTGGTAGGCTTGAGAGGTGATTTTAGTGAATGCCTCATTTAGTTTGTATAAATTTGCAGTTGCAACTGATCGTGCCGTTTTGCAAAAACATGTAAAAATGTGGAATCCTAGTGTTTTTCTGTTTATCTAACACCAAAATCGATGAAAATTCGACTATTCTGTTTGAATAATTTTTACGTTATTCATATTCTACATAATTATTCAGCTTCTCTGATAAAATTCAACTTGAACACGGAGTCATTGCATTCTTTCAACAAGCAACTCACTCCGAAGGTGCGACATTTACCCCTAGTTTATGATTTTATTTGCCTCCCCTCGAAAACTCGTCAACAGTGAAAAGGTTAGGACTTATTAAACAGGTTCACTTTCCGAACATCCGTTTCCTAGACTAGTACGCAATCTAAAGTTTGTCCCCTTTTAATAATGGCATTGCGCCAGTTTACATTACCAGCTTACATTACCTTTTCAATTGGCTTTGAACATTCGACATTAAGCTTTTCCTGGTCTACATCCGTCTAAATTGATTATGATATGGATACTAATTGTTTTTAAATGAGGTAGTGTGGTGCTCCGATGTCTTGGCAAAGGGACTGGATATGAGTTTACACACATGAGTCAAGATATGGATGCATTTCTTCTCTTTCAGGATTCTAAATTCAAAGATTATACTTGATTTTTATTTTTGCTGATGCCACCAAACAAAGCAGACCCACTACAGTCAGAGATGTGCTGTAAGTTCGCCAACACATGAACACTTCATCCAACAATACATTTCGTAAAGCTGAAATGATAAATCATTCACTCAATCATTCACTTATTTATTCATTCATTCATTCATTCATTCATTACTTGCATTCATTCATTCATTCATACATGCATGCATGCATGCATGCTTCATTCATTAATATACATTAATTAATTCATTTATTAATTAATTCATTCATTCATTCAGTCAGTCAGTCAGTCAGTCAGTCAGTCAGTCAGTCTGTCTGTCAGTCAGTCAGTCAGACAGGATACCATTTGCCAACTATACCAAGTAAAGTGATGCTGACTTGATACGAATATTAACTGTTATAAATGCAGTGCGGTAATTTGATATTTCGGCAAAAGGGAATAGGTGTCAGTCCACGCATTGTAAGCAAGATGAATGCATTCTTTCTATTCTTTCAGCATTATAGGCATATTATGTAGTACCGTTTAGTCCTAGATGGCGTAATACTTCACGGATGCCTCCAAACAAAGCAGCGGCCTATTATAATTATTATTATAGCCCGAGATGACGAGTATTGAAAGTCCGACAAAACACGCTCACTGAACGAACCCCGGGAACGAACGATTTCTAAGATGCGATGTTCATGCCATAAAAATGTGAACGTACTTGGTAGGAGTAGAACGTTACTTGTTCAGTTTCTTATTTCTCAGCACGGTGCACCGAGTTGGATGACACGACATTAGCTCCTGCGACAATACCTCCGGTCTCATTTTCTCTAAGGATCTGGTTTAGGATTGTGATGAGGGTTTAAGATTTCGCTTGATGTGAGGATTATGGTTACGGATATGTTTGTAGGTAGAACTTATGTTTGGCTTACATATTTCTCAAATATTTCACGGGAGCGATTGTCGCAGGACCAAATGTCATGGAATCGCCGAGTTGACACTGTTTGTTGACCATTGGTGGACACCTCTGTCGAACCACACGAGGTTGGCATGGTTGGCATCATTCGGCCGTTTCAGTGTGTTTGTGTGTGTGTGTGTTTGTGTGTGTGTGTGTGTGTGTGTGTGTGTTCATGTGTTTAAAGGTATTGTGTACCATTGAGAGCAGATATTTATTGATGCATATGTGTAAGTCAATTGTATCACAATTCTATGATAACTATTGTTCACATTTTGTATATTTGTGACCATGCACCATAAAACAAACAAAAAGTCGCCAGACATGAATTTTAAGTTAAGACCATATTCTGAAAGAGCAGACTTTAAGTTTTAAAATGGTGTATAACTCAAATCAAATGGACTCTTTTAACCTATCTAAATATTGGAAAGAAAGCACAAAATCAGGAAAAGTTTGAACTGAGAAAAGAGGTTCTGAAGTAGAGTGTCTATTCAAGCGCTTAATCTTTACCAAGCCGTGCTGGCTGTGCGATGAATGGGACAAAAAACAGGAAGTAAACCACCAGAGTAACAACAATGAAGGGATTATCAGATTAAACTGAAATTGAGCATGCCTCGTTAACACATTCTGTCCATAATCAACGCCAACTTTCAAAGCAGTAGCAATATTCTTTCAAAAGTTATTAGTGTTGAAAGTGAAGAGTGTGTAGAAGGTTTTTCAGAAATGAAAAGGGGACTCTAAAGACACACCTAATCACACTATTCTACCAAAAATGTTCGAGATAAACTGCTAAAAAACACACTTTTCTGCCCATTTTATGATCCCAAATTTTAGCACAATGTAAAAGAAGACTTGCTCTTTCAGAAAATATGAAAAAGTCAAGATCGGCTGTGTTGCCCCATTTCACTTATTTTCAGTCCTCACGCAAAATCAGTGTGTGCGACTTTTTGTTCGTTTTGTGATGCACGGTCACATTTAACAATACTTCACGGGTCATACTGATTAACATATTTGCATGGGGTGTTAATATGCATAACCCACATTTTAGAACTATTGTCAAGCACTAAAGTTGGGTCGTTGTTTCATCTGCAAATGGTAAAAAATGCCTTTAACATGCAAATAGAACAAAACTAAACTAGTTCCATATGAAACATGCAAGAACTTTGTTTTTCATCGTTTTTCTTTTATTTCATTATTGTATTTCTCTTTGGGGGAAGGGGTGAGAGGCTCTAGTTATCGAAGACATGACAGAGGTCGTGGAAAGATGTAGAGTTTGCTGGGGTAACATTCTGAGGAAAGTGTTCAAATCTTGACAGGCGTGTGCAGATGAACATGAGTCGCAGAAATCAGAATGCGTTAAAGCTTTATGCTACCGTGGAAACGTTCATAAAGAAAACTGTAAAGTGGCAGGCATAAAACTGATGGGGGGGGGGATAAATTATAATTTCAGTTATATATGATATAGCTGAAATTGTAATTTATTCCCCAATCAGTATATTATGCTGAAGGTTACTTTCATATTCTCTGGAATCTGTCCATATCAAGGTATCTCTTTTACTTTTCCGAATCTCTCTATTTAGTCACTAGTATTCACCAAGAAGCCTTGTCAAGCCATTTACATGCTTACTTCAAACTTTGTATACTAAATGAAGATTAATAATGATAGATTAAACGAAGATTGATAATGACATTCTCCTCGCTTTGCAATGAGAAGTTGATGTTGGAACCGATATTACCATGAACTGTACTACCGAAAAAACCCGGCTGAGCATAGTAGTAATTCTCTTTGTTTGGCTTTCTTTGGGGGAAATCCCATTTCGTTTCCTTTCACTGTGGCAAGAGTTAAGGGAAATAGAAGCATACGTCAAACAAACAAAAAAAAAAAAAAAAAAAAAAAAACTGCGCATGCGTGTCCTCTTCGGTAGCTGTGTATAAATGTAAGTACATTTCAGCTGATCGGCACATTCAGTCCCAACTCAAGCATCAACTCATCATCCCTGAAGCACAAACGCTTTGCAAGGCTCACTTTTTGAGGTAAGATTTTGTTTTACCTTCCTATTGCTTGCTTTGCCTTTTTCTTTTTGTTCTTTGTTATAAGATTCTGCAATGATTACACTACATAGAAGAAGAGAGTTGTTAAAGAGATATCGCATGTTCATAACGTGAGATCTAGAGAGCAGGATAGAATAAAGAAAAAGATTATTTAGTTGTTCTGCTAGTATGTCTACATTGTTTGTTTATTCATGTTGTTTTTACCGTGAAAACTTTATTTTTGCGTTTCGAGAAAGTAATCTACAACTTTCAATAAATCATGCGCACATTTTCAAATGCAATAAATATAAGTTGTTCCTAGCTTTAGTCATCTAACGAATGGTCTGCCTATAATCCGTAACTTATTGTTTTTTCTTTTCATCAAATATTAATCATCGCTTATACTACAATGGTTTGTGCCAACGTTCCGCTTGTTTGATTCCAGTACATTATTGACAGGTCATGTCACAAGCTTTAGATGTTTGCTACATCTGCACTTTGTTTAAATCAATCTTGTACACATGCTGTTTGATTGATCAAAAGGTTTTAAACAAAGTTTAGAATCAAGGCTAAAAATACTGGATTTCTCTATATCAGTGAACATAAGCCTTTAAGAAAATGAACAGACAGTTAATATGTTGGACTGTTATGGTTGAAATACCTAAGAATATCTTAAGAAAAAATGTTTTCTTTATGATAATTATACGCCCCCGTGTTCCTTACCTATGCAGGTGCGTCCATCGAGAACACTAACAGATCATCAGAATGCATTGTAATCTTGGAAACGTTGCACTTCTGCTCCTCGTCATTGGGGCTATTGCCTGCTCCGAAGCCTGCGATCGACAGACGAAGAGCGCCCCCAAATACAAGGACGGTCATGTAGAAGTGCCAGTGAGGCAGGCCAGAGCGCGGTAAGTTATTCAGACCACAACACAATTTCCTCAACTCATCCTTTGTTCCTCTGTTGTTTTGTTCGTATTTGAATAGATACATTAACATGTTTTATTGGGCCAATCGAAAATTCTTTATATTATGTCTGGTACATTATTTTTCAACAGTCATTTTGACAATTGGGATAACACGATTATATAAGGTAGTATAGCAAAATTTCATTGTCGATAATTATTTTAATGACACTTCAAAATATACATGAATTTGTTCTACTTAATGTCACGGAAAATGATCCATTTGCCTTGCTGTTAGCGTTATGATCATTCGGCATTTACTTCTTCAATGATTATAAATGTCCCTTCCCCAATTCAACCCAACCTATGATCAGATAAATCCAAAAGTGCCATCCTGAGTTTATCATTCATCCTTTTACTTGTACATACTCTTTTTTTTTTAACCAGGCTCCGTCGGTCGGTGCAAGAAGAACCTCTTGATGTCACACCGCCCCCTATCGATGATATTGAAAGGGAAGAGGTCTTCTCACGAATCGATCTCGACAACGACGACATGGTTGGTGTTGTAGAGTGGTCGTTAGAGGGCGGCAAACTGAGTGACTTCTGGGCTTTAATCACCGAACGTGACACAGACGGTAAGCCAAAAACCAATGTTCAGTCAATGTACATGATTGTAGGGTACTGACTAATGTCTGAATGATGTTCCAAGCATGCCACGAACCCGATTATCCTTCATTTTTTCTAGTACAATGTAGTACAAAGCATTTTGTTGGTTTTGAGAGTCCATTGCAATGTTTTACTATTATAATGTTTCCTTATTGATGTTTACTCTCTTAATCTAACGCTGTAATTGAATGATTAACGGTTAACTAAAAAAAGAAACAACATGCAAAACAGTAGCCCAAGAGCTTAGTAATAATGCATTACATGGTAAAATATGATTAAAAAGACGACATACATGATAAATAATACAAGAATATGAAAACTTTCAGCTCTAATAAGTAATATCAACCTAAACACAAAAATTATACGGCGTCTTTTTAAAATGAAAATAGAAGGGCAATTATTGAAAAAAAAATACTTAAAAACCTTTTTGTTACCATGCGTACAAGTGTTCTACTTAGAAACGACGCACAATTCACCCAATATGATTTTTCTACTGCGCATTAAACCTGGTTATAACGGATAGTATATTTTGTTGTTGTCTTCATATTATTTGATGAATGAATATCTCATTGAGAAACGGAAATAACTTTAAATGAAATATATGGCTACTTTGAAATTTCATTATGTTGATCGACGTTTTGTATAGGCGACAAATTAAACTGAGTATTTTCGAATCTTATTTTTCAAACATGCAGGTGACGAGATGATCTCAATAGTAGAGTTCGCTGAAGTACCAGTGCGATTGATTTACGAGTGAAGATTTCACTGCACCGTCTGACTGCGCACGGGACAACAGCTACGTGGATAAAAACGCTGTCCTTCGTGGATACTTTTGAATATTCACTGAATAATGATGATTCGCTCAAGGAATTCAGGCAAACCGCTTTAGGAGTGAAAATTATAACATCGGCATCTTAAACCTTTGGACTGATTGTTTTCCTGGAGAGGTTTGCCACATCATGATTTTACTATGATAGGGTTAACAATTTGAAGCTTTTCGATCCAATATCGGTTGAATCTGTTGGGATATTTACTATGCAGTTGACAATATACAATGTGAGATATGTACAATTAGTATATTTATATATTTATTGTACGTTTGCCTTGATTCAATGAAGATAGTCACAATTTCATTTCATGTATATAGTACATCATTTGATCATGTATGCATGTACAAATATTTAACGCTGACTTCAAACCAAAAGGGCATTAACTTCATTATTATGAAGTCAGTTGTATAAAGTCGTGTGTATCTGTTCATTTAATCTTCTAATAATAATATACCCTGTTTCCCAATGGAGTTGTTTTCATGTAGTTTGTGGAAAAATCAAAGTACGAAGAGAATCCAAACATTAATTAGTAATTTACTGAAGATTGAGCCTTAAACTTGTTAAAAGACAGACTATTGTGCGCCGGTTGAAATTGCTTCTGTTCTCGGAATATTGCCTGGATGTATATAAAAGTATTATAGGCAAGGAGAGCATTAACCCTTAACTGTATTAGATGATGTTACCGATTATGTAGTTTGGCCAGTAATATTAAATATCAAAAGCTAGGTGAATTCTAATTGTATCAATACAATGGTAAAATCCACTGTTCATCATACTTAACAAAATTATTGTCATAATGATAATGAGTACATTATATATCACGTCCCGCATGCACGTAATGAAGATGATAATCTCGAAGGTTTTAGATCTTAATAACTCTCTTTTGTTTTTAAATCTGAAAATTACACTACGCCTAAGATAAATACGGTATATATTCATGCTTGTATGCATTCATGTATGTATGCATGCATGTGTACAAAATGACGTATTTGGTGTGGTCGTATACAATAAGATTGTCCGATGTTATTTTGATGTCGGGTATTCCACCGTGATCGATGGTTGTTTTGCTTTGATACCCGTATTAATTTTTGCCGATCGTTTGAAGAATGGGAGGTAAATACTAAAAGTGATGTAATTAGTGTATATATTCAGTGTGTAAATATGAGTGTTTTATATTTATTATTGTTTCAGAATCAAGACCAAAGATAAATGATTATCTCCCCATTGTCATGACAAAGAACAAACTTAGAATATGAACGTAGAGAGACAATTATTGCATGAAGTTCATATTCTTTGGCGTTGAAATGTTATGAAGGATACTGCGCAAAGTATGTCAATGGCTACATTAACCTGTTATATTCAAGATACATAAATTGATCATATGGATCAATTGATCATTAAAGTGATGAAAAAATGGAAAGATTGTTGGTGTTATGTCTATGGAATTGATATCATAGAGAAATTAATTTCATTTAATCTTAGGAGAAAAATGTGCATGTTTGGCTAAAGAGCGGATGGTGTGTTCTTTGCTAGGTGGTTTGTGTAGTGATATATTTGATTGGAAATATCTTTCAAGTAATCCTTCGATAAGACTAGAGAATGACAGTTTGTATACTAATTTCTTTATGTATTAGTTAATTTGTTGTTGTTTTTGGTTGGTTGTTTGTTGTACTTTTTTTTATTAAGTGATTTGTCATGCTCTGCACAGAACTCCAAAAGTACGAACAGTTGAACCGATCTACGGTTTAATGGGGTTTTCCAAGTAGACCATATCACCAAGAAAATAGGTTTCAATCTTTATAAACGAATGTCACTCAGAACAGTTTGCATTTATTTACAAAAAGAAATGTAATGTAGTAATGCACCGTCATTTTGTTTCTAAACTAAAATCACCTCTCACTTATTAACACTTTTAAATCACCTCTTATTACCACTTATTAACACTTTTCTCTGAACATTGTGTGTGTGTGTGTGTGTGTGTGTGTGTGTGTGTGTGTGTTCGTGTTTGTGTGTGAGGGATGTGTAGCAGAATATAATTTTCGGTAGAAATAAACAAGTCTCGTGCAAGTTTTGCTTTATCATGTTGATGTGGGGTCATACATGATGCATCAGCGACCACTAGTCATACACTATATAGACGTATGTTGGAAAGAAAGAATGTCATCCTTACAGATATGAAGAACGAAAGACATTATTTACAGAGGTACGTACACAGACACATACACTCACTCACAAAATAAGCAAATCAAGTATAAATGAAGAAACTTATAAGCATAAACAACCAATAAAACACACTAAATAAAATAGTACATTGAGGTTGTCTGCATAATGAGAGAAAACTCAGAAAGAATTGAGACATGTTTTGTAATAGTGCCAGTTGAATTTTAGAATACTTTATACCTAAAAGGCATGGACACATTATATAAGAAACGCAGCTTGTGGAACAAGATTTGAAAGCGCGAATAAAAAATAATGCGATCAACTTTATGCGTAAATAATATCTGCCACAATGTCAAATGTTTCATACCTTGATAATTTTTCATCTGAATAGAAAAGGTTGTTGTGTGTGGCATGACGTTTGATTTAATTTTCTAATTCATATTTGCTTTTGACATTATATCACTTCTACAAAACAAAGGCGAAAAAAGATGATAATGTCCAGATTTGTTATCGAGGACACCACTTCAGAATCTTGATAATACTGATAACTTTTATCTGCTAGTAATATATGAGATCTTCCTATAAAAAAAAAATCCAAAACCGGCTTCACGATTTCCTCAATATGAGTTTAGTTCTGTGGAGCTCGCGCTTTTTCAAGTACTTACAACTGGATTGTGGGATTGCTTACTTGATGCTGTAAAGTAAGCAAAATGTCGCACAATTGATAACTTCGTTTCATAAATTCGTTAAGTCATTTCTGAAATAAATTCAGTTTTTGTCTATACTATCGACAATATTGCGCTTTGTTTTGTCTTTGATTGTCTTCCAAAATGATTGAGGCATGGTGCCATAATGCCTTGAGGTATCAAACATAATCATGATAATGTTCAAGTATACTTTTAAGTACATTTGATCATTTCTCTTTCATTCTTTTCAATCTCTTAAACAATATAAGGACTTGTTCGTATATAATGTCGTGTTAGTAAAGGTTCGGTGTAATAATGTCAGAGGTAATAATGTCAGAGGTAAAAATGGAAGATGTAAAAATGGCAGAGGTAAAAATGGCACAGGTAAAAATGGCAGAGGTAAAAATGACAGAGGTAAAAATGGCAGAGGTAAAAATGTCAGAGGTAATAATGTCAGAGGTAAAAATGGCAGAGGTAAAAATGGCAGAGGTAAAAATTGCAGAGGTAAAAATGTCCGAGGTAAAAATGTCCGAGGTAAAAATGGCAGTGGTAAAAATGTCAGAGGTAAATAATTATGTCAGTGGTAAAAATGTCAGAGGTAAAGTTGTCAGTGGTCAAAATGCCAGAGATAAAAATGTCATCGATAAAAATTTAGTCGTAGAAATGCAAGAGGACGAGATAGAAGTGACAGAGATTTTTTTTCTTCATGTTTCTGACACCTTTCTCGCAATACGCGCTTTTCGTGCCTTCTCCTGAAATAAAGCACGGGGAAGACCGGGGAGAAATGGGACACGGGGAGAAATATGGGACACTCATGTAACTTGAAAAATGACTATTCAAACTGAACTACTAATAAGATAAAGAGTTCTCCACCAAAATTGATTCTGATGTTATTTCAATGAAGAATGGATGCTCCACCCAACAAGCTAAAATACTATCGGATTTTATCCCAGCAAAGTCCTAAAAATCCTGCTATTCCATTTTTGGGGCCACCCTGTATAGTGTAAGCTCACCGTAATATTGGCGTTTATCTATTTGTATCTAATCACCAAAGTGCCACAGTTTTCGTAGCACTGTGGTCTTTCCAAGCAAGTGTAAGTGGCCCTATAGTACAAACTCTGCCAAATTTAATGACTTCCCATGAAAACGAGTAGCATTATGGTGCAATCTGTATAGTCATTAGATTATCAAAATTTGTAAACAGTTTTTGAATGCATACATTATAAATCAAAATCTGGAAGTCAATCACGAGCCCCAAATGTTCCTACACTCCTGTGCTACATACTACTTAACTAAAAAAAAAATATATGTTTGTGAATCTAATGAAATGTTTTTAACGATCAGAATGGTAACATCTTCGTTTGACACCTGGGTATATCCATATTTTTGCTAACAAATATAAACGAATTTTGAGCCTGTATATTTTTGTTACTCTCCTTTTGTCATTTCAACTGAAAGATTCGTATTACTTTTTAGTGAAGTTTTCTTACTTTTGTTGTATAACGAGGGAACAACGTCACTTTCGGAGGCTGAATCTACCAATCTTTAGCAACACATCATGTTGATAAATTTACTACGTTAAACATAATGGAATCTGACTTTGGAGCAACAGCTAAGTTTGAAAGGCATCAAACATTTACTTTTTTTTTCGCCAGCAGATTTATTCAACAATAATTGAAAGAAATCCCATGGCAAACTATCAGTTTTTACTCTCACTAGAACAGTCTATTGCTAAAGTTCGTCTCCAGTTTTAATAGGCCAGTTTGTAAAGTGACCACAAAGTGTTCATTAAACTTCGAGATATTTGTTTTTGCGCCATGTGATACTTGAACAATGTAATAAAATATTTTGCAAGAGCTTACTTATGTCTGCCGATACATCTGCTGTAGTTCGTTTTTTGCGTTTTTTATTTTTACTTCCACATTATGTTGTGATCAGGTCTTGTGAGATAATAGGCTCCTACGAAACCTGAATGTGAGAAAATAACATAGAACAGGTGAAAAATTAGCGGTTTGCTTCGACTATGTCTCCTTCACTTCTTTACTCTAAACAGTTCAAAAAATGAAAAATAATGACAATATACTATCCTGGACGTAAGCGGAATTCGTTTGTGTAAGAGTGTGTATGTGAGAGTATGTATATCTGCGTATAGAAGTATATGTTTATACCAAAAGTGGGTTCGTGCGCGCGCGCGTGTGTGTGTGTGTGTGTGTGTGTGATAAATTCATTGGGGGAAACAACGTAGGATAATACTGTTTAAGGGGTTTACAGCATTGTTGGAACCCCCTTATAATGATAGATAATAGTAATAGTAATGATAATAATAATAATAATAATAATAATAATAATAATAATAATCATCATAATCATAATAATAATTTCCCATAGGCCTACTAGGCTCTTAGCTGGTTTAATATTCCTCTGAACAGACAGATAACGCCACTGCACTTGAATCAAACTCAGAATAATGAGAGTGCTCTAATCTTTTTAAAACATAATTCCATAAATATTCTTCAAATCTGCAGTTTGGATTTGATAATTCGATAAATACAGTTTGCTCTGGCTAGGTTATTATTCAAAACCTCTTCATATGTTTACTCTGACGAAATCGCTCTCATTACTTCTGACATTTTACTTCTGACATTACCTCTGACATTTTTACCTCTGCCATTTTTACCTCTGACATTTTTACCTCTGCCATTTTTACCTCTGCCATTACCTCTGACATTTTTACCTCTGACATTTTTACCTCTGACATTTTTACCTCTGCCTTTTTCCCTCTGCCATTTTTACCTCTGCCATTTTTACCTCTGCCATTTTTGCCTCTGCCATTTTTACCTCTGCCATTTTTACCTCTGCCATTTTTACCTGGCACCTTAGTGGTTACACGAGCAGTTTTACATCATTGTCATTTACATCATTCTTATTACTGTAATATTGTTGCTGCTATCTTAAATATAGGTTGTAAGTATGGTTACTTATGATTACCGTCTTCATTATTACAGTTAATTTTATAGAAATAATAGGCTTTCCCGACCAATTTCGCACTTTTGTTAGTCCAAAATTTAGCGTAGATGACATGTTCGGTAGTTCAAATTTATGATCTCTTCATTCAAATTCATTTTTGGAGCATTCAAATTATCTTTAGCCTCATTCTAATTAACACTTTTTCAATTGAAATTCGTAAAACAAGCACCATTTCGTTATTCGTTCATTCAATTTAGAATGATATAGTCACGTGATCACAGACATCCTGCACTCGTTCATTCAAAGTCATTTTTGGGCATCCAATTTAACATCTTTTGCAGTCAATTTAGCACGCATGTTTATGCTTTTTTTTCTTCTTTTTTTCAACATACATGTAGTTATTGTTTTGCAAGCGTCATTACATTTCATATTTTCGTACTCATTTTAGAGATTCTGGCAACAATTCTTTTTTTTTTCTTCAATGTGCTTATTGAGTCTTCCAGTCCGAAGTGCATCATGTGGCCACAACTTGTATCTGGCCGTTGAGCGCTTTATTCCGAGTGTGTCGGCCAGTTCTAGGAAGTCAAGGTTATGATCATCAAATGTTCCTATAATTCTTTTTCTGTCTTCTTGAGAAATGTATCTGTATCTAAACTTGCGCTGTCATGACTGTAAGAAGATGAAGTTAATCTGTATTGGTTCAAGTAGGCCTAAAATGACATGTATGAAAGAAAAGGGGCGTTATAGAACAACAAACTCGAGTTATAGGGTCAAAAATATGATACTTTTACTGCTTAACAGTGCATGGATGAAACAAAAAGTCACATAGAAATACGCGTTCAAATGTTATCACCTTTCAAAATAGAAATAACATGACGTTAATTTGAATGAACATGTTTGGAATTTGACTGCCCATACGCGAAATTAAATGACTGAAATACCCCTTTCGGCCAGTGCTGGCGAATTTGAATGACTGAAGAGCACGTGCCAATTTGAATGCCCGTTTTACGAATTCGAAAGGCACATGTGCAAATTTCATTGATCGAAATGCTAAATTGAACGACCAACTTGCAATTTTGAATGACAGAATGTGCAGTGACGAGGATTTTCGCTAAATTGAATGAACCTTTTATCAAATGGATTGACAAAAGTGTGAAATTGGCCGGGAAAACCTATATTATCATCATTATTATGATTATGATTATTACCATTATTACAGAATTCGAAAAGTTTAGGAATGTTACCTTAATATATATTGGCTTGTTTGTACTTCACAAAGCTATAGGTTTTTAGTATTAGCGACCAACGGAATTTTGGGCTACGCATTATTATAATAAATGATAGATATTTAATTAGATTTCTGTTAGTGATTATCATCTATAAGACACCACCCCCCCCCCCCAAAAAAAAATGCCATGAGATCTCGAGGACGTACAAGAAATGATGAGTAACGTGTATCAGGGACATGCTATTGAAATGGATTGCGTTAAAAGTCTTCAGAATTGCTGAGATAATGATCCTGTCGTACAGGAAATTGACAGCCATTTTTACGAGGGAAATGTGTTTGCCCGTTGGCAGCCCGTTGAAGACATACAATTGGCCGCAGAGAGCTGAATGCGTTCAACCTTTTTGATGACAGTTGTACGTATTCGTACAGCAGGAAATGAACAGAGGAAAGAACTTAATTTTTATACTAGAAACGTTTTCACAAAGGTTTCTATATATAGTTTGATGTTATGTGGAATTTGTCCATAGCAAGGCATTTTCTAATTCTTTTCTATAGGGCGCTTCTCAACCACTACACCTCACTGTTAATAGATTTTGACCAATACGTCGATGTTATCCTGCAAAAGAGAGTTGTACTGCTAAACTTTTTTGAGAAAGAGTACGATGCTACCACTGATAGAAAATCAGAGAAGCACATGAGATATCCGTTTTCACTTCACACTTAATTGTTTCCACAATGAAGCTTATTAATGTGATATAAATCTATCCTACCTTTTTGGCTGTAAAGTTGACGTTGGAAAGACCATTCCGATTTAACTTTCATTATAATTACAAAGTGAAAAGTCCCGAAACACGTCTGAAATAACCCCAACTAGATTTTCGACTTGGGGAAGCCCCATTTCTTTTTCTATGATGAATTAGAACAATGGTGAAGGTAAATAGATACATACGTCATTCTGTCAGAACGCGCATGCGTTTCCTCCGGGGTAATGTATAAATATTGACCAGAAATCCCAACCGACAGACATAGGCCTTTTGTACAGCATTGACTGATAGTGACTGAACTATCATCTTCAAGTGTGCGATATAACTGCTACGAGATATATACTTTTAACGCTGATTATTTAGGTAAGATTGTTTACAATTTTCACATTTGGTGTCTTTGACTTTTTTTTTTGTTTCAAAGATACTTAATAGGTAGAGTAATGTGTCAAATGAATGTCGTATAATCGTTACACAAAAAGATGCAGAGATTGCATTAAAAACAAATGTTTTTGTTCTGCAGTGCAAAAGACTTCTAATAATTTTGTTTCTGCCTTCTTTTTTTATTAAAAAGTGAAACCTATGAATGGATTAATATACAAAATGTCATAGGCAAACAAGCATATTGGCGAGCGCAAAGCGTGAATATGGCTCGTAAGGTCAGTCTTTTTAAGGATTGGTCATGAGTTTAATATGCATTAAAAAAATAGAATACTGCCTTATTGACACGACAAAATCTTTAATCAAGAATTCAGCAAAATATCAATGTAAAAGGCGCAAATGGCACTATTGTAAAGTTTGGATACCACATGTTTATGTCGGGTTGAAATCAAGTATTGGTATACGTTTTCGTCCTTTGAAAATGTCACTTGATTACTTTCTAAGCTAAGAAAAGAGAGACTGCAAAGTAAAAGGATACTGCTATTCCTTACCTCATTGAAAGATCGAGTTCATAAAAACAACTTATGGAGTTGATGTCTTCACATTTGATCGATTTCATTATAGACAAGAATAAAAACGAAGAATAAATAACTTCTCTCTAACTCTATATCTATCATTCTGATGTCATTCGTTTATCTTTATTTTTTGTTGATTCTACTGTTTTAACAGGTACCTAACCTTTCAGATTGATCAAAAATGCATTGTAACTTTGGCAACGTCATCCTTCTCCTCCTCGTCATTGGGGCAATTGCATCCACGGAAGCCTGTGGGAAGAGAAAGAAGTCATCCCCCAAATACCGAGACGGTCGTTTAGAAATACCAGGAAGGACCAGAAGGGGGCCTAATCGGTAAGTACAGGATACATTACGACATCCTAAAGCTTACATGCAATGCGTGTTCTTGTTTGTATTTATGATATAGCCTATAGTTAAATATACAGAAGCAAAAAAGAAAAATCCAAATAATTGAATAAACATGGGAACGAAGAAATACCTGTGAGACAGGTAAATGTTCTGCAAGTTCAAGATACATCACTTCATCACCACTTGGTTGAGGTGAGGATTGGGCTTTTCACTTTTTGCAAGATACCAAGAACTAACCCTTACCCTAACCCATACCAAAGAGGAATTCAAAGTTTATTTGATGGAAATCGGTTTTGGAATGGCTGAGACAAAACAAACAAACAAACAACAACAACAACAACAACAACAAAGTTTTTAAAAAACCCTCGTAATAAAAGTGGGTCCTAACTTTTAGTCAGATCGCTCTGTTTTGGGTATTTCGGCCATTTCAGAACCAATTTTCATCAAATAAACATCGAATTCCTCTTTGAATTACAGGATCTTTCATATTTCTTAAGAGATTTCTCATTATCTCAAAAAAAAAAAAAAAGATGTTAGAAACTTGAAGTTAGGTCTCTACCAAAACTGTACGATCCCTTTAATTATGATATTTTTTTTTCTTCGTGAATTGTATCAAATGTATATATATCAACATAGATTATACAATGCAATGTAATGGCAGTGTTCCTCAGCAACAAATTGAACAAATTATCAATGACATTATTGTAATTCAAGTTGCTAATCTGTTAGAATAATAACGCTTCGAAAAGGAAGGATCCTAAAAAAAGATGCGATCAATGTCATGGAATATGATTGTAATCCTACGTGGCTGCTAGCGTACAATCCACTGGGTGCCTACCTACCTCTTCCCTGATCGACCGTGTCAGCCTCTCTTGACTTTCCAGTAAGTTACTTTGACCTTTTCCACTATTTACACTTTCGTTTACGTGTGTTTATTGTTTAGACTCCGTCGGTCGGTGCAAGATGAAGCTCTTGATGTCACACCGCCCCCTATCGATGATATTGAAAGGGAAGAGGTTTTCTCACGAATCGATCTTGACAACGACGACATGGTTGGTGTTGTAGAGTGGTCGCTGGAGGGCGGCACATTGAGTGACTTCTGGGCTTTAATCACCGAACATGACACAGACGGTAAGCCAATAACTAATGTCTAATCGATGAGCATGACTATCAAATCTTGAACACATTTATCTGCGTCAATTCATTGACGAATATTTAAATAATCTTCCAAGGATCCAGTGCACCCGACTATCTTTCATTTTTTTTCTAGTAGTTCCTAAATAGCGTTTTGTTCATTTTGATGGATTGTTTATTACAATGTTTGACTATTATTGTATTGCATTTCATCTTTTTCGTTTTATTTCATTTCCGACAAAAGTATACAAAACAATAACGATATTTGCATATACAAAAAAAAATAAGATAGAGTACAATGTAACTTTTGCATATAAAAGCGAAATTAAGGCAAATCATGTTGTTACAATAAAACAAAACATATTCGTAGTTTGAGAAAATGCATGGGCAAACTGTAACTGAATCATATCAAAGAAAAGATGTCGGATATGGAGGGAACTGCTAAAAAGCCTAGCTTGTAGAATGCAGTCCCCTCGTGAGTCATAAGTAGAATTAATAGTCAAACGAAACGATAAGACATTATTGCGTGTGAAACTCTCCATACTGTTGGTTCCAACTCTTTACTCCTGGTTGCTGTGTCCGTTTCCTAATAGTCTTTTTTTTTGGGGGGGGGGAGAGAGAGAAGTTTAGGCCTAAAATTAACATGTTTTGTCAAAAATGAATGAATGAGCCAATCGCATTGAATTGAATTGAAAAACTGATACCCAGATATGAGGTAATGATTCCACAATATGTATTTTAATCCCTGTTATTTATGATAACACAATCAGTCGAGATTTTCAATGGTAAAGTGGGAAAATAGAGAATTGATTTTGTGATAAAAATTTGCAAAGTAGTTTCAAGACTTTTTTTTTTCATTTCTTGGTCCATAGGTGACGAGATGATCTCAACAACGGAGTTCGCTGATGTACCAGTGAGGTTGATCTACGAGTGAAGATTTCACTGTGGGACTTATGTGGGACGTCAATGTGGAAGAGTGTTAGTTAGTTAGGAAGTTAGTTATATTACAGTCTTGTGCATCTGCCATATATTATCTTCTAAAAGTACTTTACTTTCATGTATTTCGTATGAAATATGAAAAGATAATGTTATGAAAAGATTGCAAATATCAGACAATATTTTACGAGAATTCGACCTTTCAAAACTAGAAACTATACTGTACGCCATTTCGAGTCATGTTCTACTAGTATTCTCGAAATTCTTACATGGATGTGAAATGCATTGTACGCTTGTCGAGTATCAACTTTATAATGTATTTGACACTGGTCATGTATCAAGGGTTGTCAAGATGTTGGATATGAAAAATTATAGGTGAATTCTGATAACACCAATGAGATGAGCATCTTGTGAATATCGTAGAGAATGAACGTCTGTTGCACATCCTGTATGAACATAACTGGTAAAATGTGTCGAAATGTTCAAAGCTGGAATCGCTGATAGACAAAAACAGATATCACACTTCGGATATCTATAAAATGTGTATATATTATTATGTCCATATATGGAATGTATTTACGCATTTATACAAATGTCTTAAAAGACATAAATATTGATGGCATGTAATCAATATATTTCATGAAGATACTTAATGTTGAATATGTCACCTTGATCAATGTTTATTGTTTGTTGGACCACTGTATAAAATGGATTCCTAATCTCGGTTCTGACTTTTTTAGTTTAGTTTTCTGGCCTGTGATTTTTTTTTTTCGTAGGTATTTAGATATTCTGTCATACATTTCTTTCTGCATCAAGACCAGAAATCAGTGACCTGATAGCGTAATAGCCATAGACATGACAAGAAAAACATGATTGTGGACAATATTACTTAGATTTCATATTCTGTCGTTTGGCTCTGAAAGTTGTGTCGATACTGTGTAAATATGTTATTGGCAATAATTTATACCTCCTATGGTGAAAGTATGCGATCATTACTATCATTAAAATGAAATCATATCTACTGATTTATGATGATATTGCAAATGAAGTCACTTCGTCCATAACAAAAGAAGTATGAAGCATATTTAGCCAAAGGTTTGATGATGTATATTCTTCGGATGGCTTTGCACAATGAGACATGGTGATACTGTTGAAGATATCATTCAAAGAACACACAACAAGTAGCTGAAAAGAAGGCAGTTGTGTACTCCCACTCCTTCTTAATTACTAATTGTTTGATTATCTACATATGAATTCGTATTCTTATCATATCCATGGCTAATCACAATCGATATTGGCAGTAGCTGCTGCATAACCAACAATAATTGCAGATCGAAATATTGAAACATGCATACCCGTCATGTAAATATTACAAAGTATAGCCTATGTCAATATCATATAATCACAAAATCCCAATTCACTGTGAGTAAAGATAAAATTGATGAAATTATAAAATCCAAAATCATTGCTGCTGAAAGACGGCCTCTTAGATTATGTGTGTGTGTGTGTGTGTGTGTGTGTGTGTGTGTGTGTGTGTGTGTGTGTGTGTGATGTGAGCCTGTGCATGTGCGTGCATGTGTCTTCTCGCAAATGGCCTCGATTTCTTTCTTTTTCTTTTGAGAAACAATGGAATATGCCCAGTTGTTTTGAGCAAACTATCATGTTCCCGTTTTTTGCTGGCATTCTACGAGAATATAATATTATGTGTGTCCAAAAAAAAACAACCAACAACAACAAAACGGATTTCCTTTCTCTGATTAAAAAACGAGTCA
Source organism: Diadema antillarum (assembly GCF_040938485.1). Taxonomy (NCBI): domain Eukaryota; kingdom Metazoa; phylum Echinodermata; class Echinoidea; order Diadematoida; family Diadematidae; genus Diadema; species Diadema antillarum. The sequence goes on from NW_027270960.1 coordinate 13,522,518, forward strand.
CAATGTAAGTTTGACATTATTTTGCACAATGTTTGTGTATAATGCAGTTTGTCTTTGTATAATGTTTTTGTTTCTGTGAACGTGAATTTTGTGATATGGAATTGAACGAAATTCGAATAAAGAATCTTTAAAAAAAGTGTGTGAGTGTGCGTGTGTACATGTGCTTATGCTTATGTCAAGTTCTGAGAACTATGACAGCAGGCCAATAATATAGATAGACAACTTTCATGAAGCAACCACACATGCAAATTTTTCTTAATCTTATACAGTATAGAAATTGGCTTTTTTTTTAATTTATGGGCAACGGCGGAATCTGTAGAAGAGAAAGTAAAAACTTCAAATCATATGAGAGACTACGGAGTGCTGAGTATTGAGAAAGCAAAAATCTTGTGAAGATTTGTTTTGACGAAATCATTGCGTTTTGTTTAAAAGAATTTTTCATATTATTACATTTCAAATTTATTCGGGTTTTTGCTTGAAGTTCTATCAGGTCTTAGAGTATCATTATCTGTTCAGTACTTTGCCGGATTTCTATTTTTTTTTTCGTTATTGGTGTTTGGTCTTCGCGGTGCACTCTGTATTGGACGTCGACAGTCATGGGGCGGGGGCGTTGGGGGGGGGGGGGGTAACAAACTTCAAATTCTGTTACGCGCGCGTGGATTTTGTTGTTGTTGTTCGGATTGCATGAGTATGTATACGGACTGCTATCTTATCGTTTCATCTATACATATTACAAACTCTTTTGTCAATTCATGTGCTTAAGATTATTCAATTCTTTATAGTATTATGTTTCGAACATGTTTTGTTGAAACTTATGTGATTCAAAGTTCCTTAAAATAATGATTATGTAGGCCTACTCATGTAAGCGTTGTGTATATTACTTTGTATTACTTTATATGGAAATAAAATAATTTGAATTGAATTGAACATACCTATCTTAACGTGACTACCGAAACCTAGTTAATATCAAATTGTTTGTATTCACATCCATACCTAATAATGACCTTGATAAAAGTGAGTACCCAAAGTCGGAAACCATTGTCTTCAAATATCTGACATTCTCACAGCCCTGATGCATGGCATACCTGCATGGTTACGTAGGTTCCTTGTTGACGTTTCAATGCATGTACAACCTATCTGGCAGCGAAACGAATAGTTTTGACAATGCGTAAACCAATGATATGATTAGTATGATAACACATTATCTCACCAACACATATAAATAATGAATATAGTCATCTACCAACAACATTTTTTTTTAAAATATAACATGCTATTGTGAACTATAGTCCATTAGGCGTGGCTCTATAGTATCAAGATAATGCATACAATGCTGTGCACTATACATGACAACCTCATGGCCTAATCAAGGGTTCACAGCAGCTTAAGAGAAGAATAATGACAAAAAGAAAAAAGAGTGGGCCCTGACAAATATCTGCAGAAGGTGGTTGTGGACGCGACACTTGAATGACTGAGACCCTCTGTCACTAATCATGCCTACAATGTCTTGTGGTAAGTTGTTCCAGACTCTGACTGCGGTGTGTACAAAACTCCTGCCAGTTGAGTGTGTTCTGGACTTGGGTTCCAAAAGAATGTGATACCCTACGAGATGCACAAACAAGAAGGGTCCTTTAATTCACCAAGTGGTTGCTTACATTGGGGAATGCCAAAGTGAAAGAAACCAGGTGTTCGCGTCATTTAAAATGGCCCCGGAAATGAGCCTCGAAATTCGCCTCTTGATTTGGTGAGAAAACATATTCCAGGAATAAAACCATCCTTCTCCCTACATAACCTATATTCTTTCTTACTTGATAAGGGAAACATGTGCATTGATAGAAAAGACATACTTGTTCATGATTCTTTCCACACTTGATTCTGGGAAAAGTATTTTTGAAATAATAAAAAAGGATGTTCTTCTCTGCACTTTTGGCTGTACCAGAAATCGATCGATTTGCCAAGCTCTTGGCCCTTCCCCCTTTTCCCGTCTTTCTGTTTCTCCTCCCCTCAACCGATCACATGAACATGCAGGATACGGAAACACAGGTTAATTGTACTAAAAAACGAAACAATAATTCTTCTTACGGTACAATAATCAAAACAGCGAGTACAAGTGAAAACGGATTTATCTTCTTTTTCCCCCTTTTTTTCAAGTTCTGATGAGAACTCCATCATGCATAATGCTCAAAATACTGTGTAGCTTTTGGATCAGGTGAATCTTGGTGCTCTTATGAAGTCATGACGTCATGTTAACCCTTTCCATTCTGAATTCTTAAATCTCCATTGACTCATTACACAGGCCACCAGGTTCCAGTAAGGAACGGATTAATTTTCCTTTTAATTTTATGACATGAAAGACAGACTGCACATGATATATGCCAGCAGCGTACAGAAATTATGCTGGGAGAGTGCATAAAATTTACCCCTAATTGGTGAAGCGAACCCACTTCAATAGATTTTTCATGCGCATCTTCCTTCGGTTACTGCTCGGTTACGAAGTTACAGTTACATTCACAGGTTCATTATTCCGAAGGTTCGTTAATCCGACGATGAGAAGAATTGTTGATCCGAAGGTTCCTTAATCTGATAATGAAGTAAGGTTCATTTTACAACGTTCGCTAACACGCACCGTCTTCAAATTTCCGGAATTACGAACCTTCGGAATAATGCCACAAATGTTCGGATTAACAAACCTCTAGTAAAGGAACAACGAACCTCATAACCTTTGTTTTCTTATTCAGCATGTATCTCAGCCATGTCAAAACCGATTTTCATAACTCTTCTCAGAATCGAATGATCTTTAATATTTCATATAAGTAGTTTCTAATAATCTCGAAAAAAAAGTTAAAATCTGACTCCCCATACCAACCAAAATTATTAAAATGAAATTATTTCATCAAGGCGTTTGCATTGCAAACATGATACCTCGCTTTAAGAGGCATACTAATGGTTTCTGATTCTTTCTTACTCAGTCTCCTACATAGAAGCCTTCATCATGGTAGTATAAATTGGAATACCATTAATATTGATACTATATAGTCCTTTTAATAGTTTGCCACCAATGTCCACCAATGTCAGTCCTGACGATGAACAACAAATCATCATCAGGACAAAATGAAAAAAGGAGATTCAAACATAGTTGTGTCCTTCTGATGAGTGTGCCTATATTAAACATTTATCTTGTGTTGAACACCACTTTTAACAACCACTCATATTAATAGATAACCATTACTGCTTGCTTGATAAGACCTTAAACTCATTTTACATAGTTATGCTTGATTTATTTTATCCACGACAAAGCTAATTAAATCAATTTTGGTATATCAACATATGTAATGATAGGTAATTTCAATTATTTACTCTTATCTTAGTGTGTATAAAATTGGCAAAAATATCACTTATGAATCAAAATATCAGTATTTCGTGCTAACATTTGAGATCTTGGAGGCATGTACAGGACATGAAAGGGTCATTGTTCAATATGTGTTGCTGAGACATTATGCATCGTAAGCTTTCGAAATTATTAGGGATAATTTTGCAATGATGATTTTGTCCTGTAGGTAACGATGATCAAGTTATAGTTCTTCAAGGATAAGGGCAATGTGTTCATGTTTGTACAGTCTGCTGCTTACGAGTATAGAATGGGCCGCATCGATCTCAGTGGGTTGCATCTTTGCGATAGCTATATTAGGAATAGTCATGCGAAGATATATTTTCAAGTTTAACGAAGTATATTGACCATTGAAGATTTCAGTCGCGGATTCGGTCCATTGAAAAATATCTTTTCATAATTTTTTTTTGCGCTGCTTCAACTCTGCAGCTCACTGCTAATTGCATTTCCCCAATGCGGCGGTGTGATGCTCTGACCATCTTCGTAGTATAGAAGTAGCACTAAACTCTACCTTTGCCGCTTCTATACGAAAAAATGATTTAGTTTTACTATAAAACGCAAATCAGAAAAGCATGTTCTACATCATTATGAATATAACTTTAGCTCTTCTTTAGAGATTATTCACGTGCCATAATTTTGTGTTCACTTTCGCAATAAAGGTCATAATGGAAAGGATGTTCCAATTTTCTGTCAATTCCGCGAAGAGAAAGTGAAAGTCCCAAACGCGTTTGAATAAAATTATATGCCGGGGGAAAACCTATTTCGTTTCGTTAGACTGATGCAAAAAGAAGGGAAATCGATACACAACTCCCGCGTTTCCAAACATGCGCATGCGCTTCCTCTCTGCGGGTGCATAAATTGGCGAGAATATCAGTCGACGTACCATTCACCACTGGCTGATGTATCAAAGTGTGGAGGTCTCATCGCAAGAGGATCAAACTGCAAACTGACTTTGCACGGTAAGTTTTTTTTTTCTTCATTTTTGTTTTAAGTGGCAGGCTTTTCAAATCAATTTTTAGCGACACTTTAGATGAATAAAATGATGGCTACAACATGAGACACAGAGAGCACTGTTATGATCCTCATAATAAGAGCTGAAAGTGTAATGAACAAGTGTGTTGATACTGAAGCTGTGCTCTGAAACTGTGTCCTGAATTTGTGGATATATCGATCTTTCCAGAGCTTTGAATCTATTTGCCACAGTTATATATCTTATCCAAGTATTTCACTTGTGCCTGTTATACGAGAGGGACTGTATCTGACCATGGAAACTCGAAAAAGGAGAAGAAATCCTCCGGACAAACTTGTCACCAAGAACAGCAAGCAACCCATCGGTCAACAAGCTAAAGCCCTCGAGAGTGAAGCCGGGGCAATTTCGGACACTTCCCCGAAAGATGTGGAGAACATGTCAGCTGACCACCCAAGCGATTCCCTCATCACAGAGCTGAATGGCGCGAATGAGGACAATGAAAACCCAATTACCTCGCAGAGAAGAATTCGGGACGCTCTTTTGTCCGAAGAGGTATTCTCATTGTACAGGCCATGTCGATAACCATTGTAGAAAATGTCAACAACGACGTCTACAACACCATCAACGTGGACTTCCATTTGGACTTCGACAAACTTGTCGCCCTCGAAGCCAAAGTAGAAGAGCTGGAAAAGAAGCTCTCTTCATACCAGAGTGCCTTGGAAGAACATGAGCAGGAGGAACTGCCTACGATTCCACGGTGTTGCAGAGAACGGCTAGGAACAAACTGATGATGTCATCATCAAGATCATTCGCGAGAAACTGGACGTCGACATCCAGCCGGCGGACTTGGATCGATCTCATCGTATCCCGCCTCTTGCGTACGACAGAAGAGAAAGGTAATATTAACCTGGACGCGGCATCGCAGACGACGAAATTCCTACTCCGAAGCCCATCATCGTCAAGTTTGCTAGGTATAACGTGCGCCAACAAGACTAGTGTACACTGCAAGGCAGAAACTGAGAGGCTCCAATGTTTACATCCACGAGGATCTGACACAAGAGAGGAGCAACCTGCTCTACATGGCGAGGAAGCATGAGAAGGTGAAGAGAGTGTGGACTAATACCGATGGACGAATCTCAGTGCTGACACAATAACCTCACCTGATTTTCTGACTTACCAAGTTAACATAAAAGTATCTAATTACAATATCAGGAACTCGACATTTAAAGTATTGTTACCAAAACCAAAAACCAAGCACTATTTGTATAGCATGCAGCTCAATTATTCAACCAATTATCCGAAGCCACACGAGAACATTGTACAAGTTAGCACAATTTCTGAAGGATATCGATTCTGTTTTCTTGTTTGATTTATAAGTTTTTTCTATTTCTGAGCAATAATTTTTGTTTTGATTTCTCTTCTTTCGGAGATTTTTTTTCCTGCGAGTTGCTGTATTTGTATTTGATTCTGCAAAGAGTGTTGTTTATATACGCATTTAAAAAAATCTTTCTCTCATCTTTTTGTTTCGTTGTAATGATTATTGTGTATGTATTATCTTAGACGTTGATTGAACCACATCATGTTTTTTCTGTATATCATACGGACTTGCTGAAAAACAGCCTAACGGCTGAGTGCAAGTATTTTAACCCGTGTTTAAATAAATAAAACAAACAAAGAAACAAATAAAACATTTTGGTTTATGACTTATGACCTGTCAGCATTATCGCATTACTGATACTTAATACCGAAAGTGGTAAATTAAGAGGGCATTATGAAGCTAAAATGATAAAATTCTCTTCCTCAGTGAACATTTAGGTTGCACGATGATAGAATATTACTCTAGACATCATAATAATCATATTGATATCCCTTCTTACGTTTCTTACGGATGCAGGCATTTTTCCTGGGAAATTGATCATGAATATGCATAGCAACCTTTGTTACGTCACACTTCTGCTCCTTGTCATTGGAGCCATTGCCTGCTCGGAAGCCTGTACATCGCAGGAGGAGAGCTCTCCAACATACCGGGACGGCCATGTAGAAGTACGAGGAAGAACCAGGTCTACCAATCGGTAAGTTCAGGGCCCTGCAGGTTCAGGATAGCCCTACATCACCACAACATGAAAATAGATTGTGTGGTCTTGATTGTATGTATAATGTCTATGTACTAAAATACAGTGTACAAAAGTATGCATTTTCAGAATTGGCAGTTAACAATCTGATGCTCACTTATTTATCTCTTTCAATATTTGAAAATGATAATACAACTGTATTGTAATAACTCGGGGGGTATTGTAAATGGCTGTAGATCACGGTTTGATGATTACATTGTATGTCAATAGTGTCACCAGGTTGCGCGAGTGCTTTTTGATTTGTTGGAATATTTTGACATTTTGAATTCATTGGCCCGAATTCACGAATGTGGTACAATCTTGTCCTTGGTTTAAACCATGAATAAAGACCATGGGGCGCCAAGTGTCGCATGAAATATTTCGTTACGAAATGTTGTCATTTCGTTACAAAATCATTTCGTTGACGAAATGACTGATTTCGGAACGAAATATTCCATGCGAACTTGGCGCCCAATGGTCTTTGTCCATGGTTTAAACCAAGGACAAGATTGTACCACATTCGTGAATTCGGACCCATAAGTCTGTGGAGGTGAACTGAGTGGGGAGAGGATGTGGGAGGGGGTACCGCCTTCCCATACAAGGGTGCTTTTGCATTCTTAGTGGAGGAGGATGGGAGCAAATGAATGATCTTTTACTTCTTTACGATTGAAAACAAATCTGGTGCACTTTTCCTTGGAAAATGTTTGGAAAATAAATGAAGCATCTGCACAAGCATTGGTGGCATACGTTCGTTTACAATGTTGGTATAATCATGTCGACCAGTCAACATGGTGTATCACAGTACTATCATTTCTGTTTGTCACATCCCTGAAATTTACTTGGGGTGAAGGGCAAAATGATTTAGGTTTGTCCCCAAAGACTGAATGATTGGCTCCCCTGATTAATCCTGTCATCCGCTTGTCCTGTATTTTTCAGTCAACGTCGGTCGGTGCAAGATGAAGCTCTTGATGTCACACCGCCCCCTATTGATGAAATTGAACGGGAAGAGGTCTTCTCACGAATCGATCTTGACAACAATGACGTCGTTGGTGTTGTAGAGTGGTCGTTAGAGGGCGGCACACTGAGTGACTTCTGGGCTTTAATTACCGACCATGACACAGACGGTAAGTTCCAACGAGTATAGGGCTCACACCCATAAATATTTCCCCATAGGGATGTGTGTTAAAAATCAAATTTCAAAAAATTCTGTAAAATAGCTGGGAGAAATGAGGTGTTTCAGCTTCACTTACCTGGATGTTAGATATACCCTTTCATCCATCAAATTCTCAGGGTGGATAAATCAGTTCAAACTCTGTCCAGGGGTCCGCAAAGCCAGACTTCGAGTTCTTGTCACTCAAAAAATCACCCATTTTCCGTACACGTACCCAATGAAATATAGTCCCCTCAAATTCCACCAGAAAAGCTTTCATCTTCCAACCAAAATGCAATTTGTAGAGGAATTCATACTCAATATCTACAGCTATTCAGTTTTTTTGCCAAACTACATCATTGATTTTTAATCAATTTTTTTCTTAATTTATTTTGGTATCTTTGGTACGAATTTGTGAAGGGGTCTGGGACATTCCATTGTATTTATGGGTGTGAGCCCTATAGGGTCGGCTCGACCAAAATTTATTTCTGCACTTAAAGATTCCCGATGGTTACTATTAAGGTATGGCTTTTTTTTTTTCGCTCCCTCTCTCTCTCTCCTTCCCTGTCTTGACTCCGATATTAGGTTTAAAACTAATTTGATCAGTAAACGAGAAAATCGTGAAAAAAGTACAGTTTATCTTTTTTGTTGTGCAACTTGAATAATTAAACAACGTATCGTTTTACTTTATACTTAGCTCAGTCTCTTCACTCCCACAGAAGTCCCCTGTCTTACTCTTAACGCATATGACTCAATGAGGGATCTGAAAATGTTAATGTTTTGTTCAACTTATTTGAATAAAGGATGTATAGTTATACAACGGGTATGCTGTACGTTATTAAAAAAAATCATGTAATCCACATGTTAGTTTAAACACTGTTTTTTAATTCTTATTCTTATATTAGAAGAAAAATCTAACAAGTAGTTTCACTTACTATTTGTTAAACATGCAGGTGACGAGATGATCTCCTTTACAGAGTTCGCTGAAGTACCAGTGAGAGTGATTCGCGAGTAAAGATAATTATGACTGTCAGGAAGCGAGTGACAACATCAATGTGGAAGAGACGGCTGAACTCTTGTCAGCGAAAGACTACAGCTTGACACTGGAACGGTATAACTGCGCGCAAAATTAGTTCTTTGAATGTCATGTGCATCCGTTTGTTTTTTTCATCCTTCGATAACACTTGCTGTTTACTGGTGGAGTTGATTGTAGAGGGGAAATGTACTCTGTCGGAAGAATGCGTATTTAAAGAAAAGTCAGGTTTTTATCATCATAATCTTATGGGAAACGGTTTAGAGTCAATGACATAAATTATTCTCTTGTATGCCGCTTAAGATATTTTCTTTTATTGGACAATTTCTTGCATGTGGGACTATTGTGGGTTTGTGATGGGAGGATCGAATGTTCATCTTCCTTTGACGATGATACTGACTACCATGTAAGATCATAGATTGTTGTTGTTTTTTAATCACAAGCCATAATTTCTTATTGCACCAACAAGGGGAAGTTGTAAATGTTCTATACGCATAGTTTAGTAAATACCTGTGAATAGAGGATGATGAGTGAATGTCTATTGCTCATTCCATATACACGCGAGTACAAAATAATTTCATGAAAATCTAATGTTTACGATAAATACCAATCACTAGTGATAACCGAAAACGGAGATCTACTTTACATGTAGCTCTATTTGATATATAATAATGTGTGTGTGTGTGTGTAATATATACATGCATGAGTACATGCAATCTATGTAAAGATAATGTAAGTGCATGAAATGCCAATATTTAGGTGTAATATGGCGTATACTTACCATATTGTCCGATTTTCTTTTAATGTTTTATGTATCACCTTGAAATGTACTGACTGTGAATGAACTCTTAGTTTCAAAATACATCAGTAGATCATGTAGGCCTACGTAATGAATGTAAAAAAAAAAAAAAAACCGAATGATGTCATGTATGTGGTATTATGATTATGTTACGATTGAAATCACTTCATTAATAACAAAAAAAGAAAGTTGAATTATGTTAGCTGAAAGACTTTTACAATCGAATGCTCTTAGTAAGTTTTTGAAAAGTGAGATTTTTGGTTGTACATTTTATTTAAAACACTATTTTTTTTTGTCAGCTGTGAATAACCAACAACAGTTGAATTTGCAGCCATCAATACCAACATAATCTCGCCAAACGAAGAAATACTGGCAAATTGAAGTAGAAGATATCTCAATTCTGTTAGTGCAAAAATCAAGAAAAGTCCAATAAGTTCTCCCAAGTGCTAAACGCTGATTTGGACAGATCAAAAGATGTTTTGATGCGCCTCACCTAATGACCTAGATGACAGACAGTTGAAAAAAAGAATCA